>NW_026542596.1:59575046-60175046 GCF_028750875.1 Macrosteles quadrilineatus
TATTTTTTCCTACAGCACCTGACAAAGTGGGCTTCCTTGCACTGATTATAGTACAGAAAGTTATCAACCAAAGCATTAGGACATTCGTTTCAATCCCAATACACAATAACCTACTCGAACTTTTCCGTCAATAACTGTTTTAAATTCCCGTAATTTTGCCTAAATCACCAATTTTAACCCAACCTAATTGGCAATTAAACAACGCTATGTTTACATTGTCCTCGGCCACTTAAATACTTAATTTACTCGGAAACAGCCCAAAAAACTAAATAATAATGGTAACGTCGAGTGAATTTTTCGCGGGTAGTTTGTAAACTAATGGGGTGGAACTAACCATACCGGGAAAGTACAAATAACGCAAAATGGGCGATTCCTGCCAAAACGCGTTCTTAAGTGGTCATAAACTCGAGTAATCTGCGTTCCGTGTTTTATATTTACAAATTATACTTTCGGGGGCAAATTAAGACAGCTTCCTCTGTTTTAATTATTGCTCACAACAGGAGGAGCGCACTGTTAAATTAAACAGAGCGTTCACTGCGTCTTTTTTGTTGGGTTTAATGGAGACAAAATGGAACATTTCGAAAAACTAATGCTTGAGAATGATGAAATTACTGCATTAATGGTACATGCCAATGATTAGATGATCTTTTTACTTTCAAATAGGGGTAGGCCTAACTTTTGATGTTACCCCTGTTTTGTAGGAAATGCTATTTTCGTTTTCAAAAATATTCATCTTTTGGCAATTATATTATTTTAGTAGTACCATGGATAAAACATAGTCCCTTCTATGTTTTATCTATGGTAGTACAGTACATATTACTAGAGTAGCCTACTTGTACTAGTAGCCGGTTCGATTCTGAGACGGCCAAAACATAACCAAGCTATTATTTAGCCACTGAGTTTTTCATAATTATATCTCAAGAGTAACAAATCTACACAATGCACCTCACTCCATTCTACCCACTTTGCACTCACGTTCAGTTAAATGCGCGAAACTATCAATGTAATCGGACCAATATAAACTATTTACGAATAAAAATATAAACCAATTCGCAGCAATAAACAGTTTAAATGAACCACAAACGCAGATATCAAGAACACAAAGTGTTAATTGAAAGCGATGAATTCTCCGTCATAATCTTCTACACTTCGACAGTAACAATAAAGATGAAGCGATAAAAAATATGGCCGAGAAGATTGCGAGTGGAAAGTGAACATGAACTTTTATGAAAGGATAAATCGCAAAACTCGAGTTCGGGGCCGATTTTACGAGGGCTCGAAACTGGGTACAATAAGGTTATTAGCTTGGAGTTCGAGCCTCATTTTATAGCGGTCAACAAAAACCCCCACATAAATAAGACGCGTATGAGCTGCTGTGGACTTTCTGGCTTTGTAAGATTTTCTCGGTCTGGAGGACGATGCTCCGCGCAAATGTGGAAATTATTCCACCACAACACGTGGGAGGAGTAAACAAGTTGGGAACTTGGCGTCAACTTGCACGAACGCGTGAGACGACTTTCGGATACATGGAGAGGTTAACTGCACCGGACCTGGCACATTCTATTGCATGTCGTTGGCTATACAATCAGCGATAAAAACGAGTCGGTCATAGCTAGGTGTACAATGCAGTTATCTCCTTTCGATATTGAGCCAAAGCAGATTTAATTATTTCCCAGAGTCAATGCTACACCTGTTTTACATCACGTAAATGGGATGTCTAGTAGTATCCAGAGTCAATGCTAGATCTGGTTTACGTAAATGAAATATCTCCTAGCAGAATTCAAAGTCAATGCTGCTGTTTCACGTAAATTGTATGTCTACTTAGAGTATCCTTAAATGGTACATTTGGTTCACATCAACGGGATGTCTTCTTGCAATATCCAAATTCAATGGTATATTAATTTGCTTCACATAAATGGAATGCCTATTCAAATAATATAATTTTTAAGTTGGTTAAATTACAAAACACAAAAATACATAGTAAACAGGAAACCGCAGGAAACTACGCAATAATTCGACGGATCCAATATGTTTCAGTTCCTAAAAGGCTTATTAAGAGGGAACAATTTATGGTACCTACTGTATGATGTATTTTGGAAAAGAAATCTTCGAGAAAAATAGTATGTAAGAATTACAGATTGGAAATATGATTAACATATTAATTTGGAATAGTAAAAAATACCACATTAAATTAGCGTACAAACGTAAATGAAACTTTATATATTTTATCTCTAATATACATATTTGCTTATATTACATCTATCCCTGCTGTCTAAAGAATTATCAACGCTCACAGATAATATTGGCAACACTGTTGACGTTATCAAGTCAGCTGTAGATCCAGTTGCCGTCGCCGTTCCGGCAATTGCGTCGTGTTTTGTGTTTTGTGGATCAATTTATATTCAATTACCGTGTGTTATGTATAATTTACTGTGTGTAATTGTAGGTATGAAACTACTTGTGAACCGTCCAGAACATGAATTAGTCGCACATAAAAGCTGAGGTCTGAACGCAACAACGCAATGAAAGTTTTAAGGTTAGAATTGTTTTCACATTATTCTCTTCCTATATTTCAGCTAAACAATTGAATGAAATTCAGTGACAAATTATTATATCTCGTAAATGTCTTTTTCTGTAAGCTTACCCTGTGATTTTTTCTCTTTCGTCGTGTGCTTTTATCCATTAGTCCTACATAATGTCCCGTAACCTATTCGTATTTTCTGTAGCCATATCGTCTGTTGTTGTTGATATGACTGGTAGTGTGGTGGAATGAAAAACACGTTAGGGCCATTTGAAACAACACTGAAGACACAAATTGAATCATTTACCACAGTGTGTAACTCAATGGTTAACTAAAATACGTTTAGCCAAAAAAGATTCATCAATATATTTTCGCGTCTTAACCGAGTTCGAACTCGTAGTATTGACTACAGACCATTTCTTCGATTAAACTGAATACAGTATCGACGTGTAAGCTACTTGACAACCCCAATATTTCTACAAAATCTAAATTTTCTTTCTACACGGAGCAAGCGGACCTGTTGAATGAATTTCGCCCAAAAGAATGTGCAGCGTTTCAGAACCACAGAATACTTTTACTTTTAGAATCTATTCAGGGCGTGTTGTAAATCTTCCAGTTGGCCTTGGACTAACGAATGTAGACGTCGAAACAGCGAGCCTGAAAACAAAGACCAGAACACGAAACCGAGACGATATTTTAGGAAGAGCAGGCCAAATGTCGATATGCAAAACGGTTTGAAACGTAGATCTACGGTCAACACAACTGAAGGCTCGCCAGGTTAGCTTATCTTATCGTCTTCGATAGATTAATGCTTTCTCTTTATTTGTGTATGTTTCGTCAATTTATTGACTGCAGTTAACGCTGCTACTCATCACTTTTTAGTGGTTTCAGAGACAGCAATTGTCTTCAGAGGGCTTCAAAGGGTAGATTTATTCGAGGCGACGATTTAGTGTTTAATCATAGTAGGCTATATGCTTTATCATAATCTAGTTTCTATTCAAGCTGTTTTGTGTCTTATCCTAGCTGCGAAATGCATATTGACTTACTGCTTTTCTACGAGTTCTTGTTTATGTCGATAAATCGAACCATTGATTGACTCGTGTGCTTGAAACACCTCGATTCTAAGTACAATTTGCATACAGTACAGTACTTGTTCTGCATTCATATACAGGGTGTTTCCAAATTGTCTGGACATATTTTTTGGACTTGTTCCTTGGGCTAAGACAAACATAAAATGTCTAGATTTCTGTCTGTTGGTATATTTGTGATTTTAATATGTTATAACCTGGGCATTTTTCAAGATAGAAATTTAAAAACGTGTATAAATGTGTAGTTTAGTAGGTAAAAAGTGTTTAAAAATGTGGTTCCAATATCACAAGCCATTTCAATGTGGCGGTTTAAAATCTTTAATGCAAAATTTCATGAAGCCGTTAAATATTAAAAAAAACTGTTTGGTATCAAAAAGATAGATAATTTAAATCCAAATCAAATGAGACCTTGTTTGTTAAAATCTAATGACAAACAACCGAGTTTTCAGTATTTTTTCTACATTTTGTTACGCAACTTTAATAGGACCTAGCCTTAAGAGTAGTATGGTAGTACAACTTTGAACCATAAAAAGCTAGTAACTTTCCCGAGATTAATATCGAGGCTGTGAACTTTCGACTTGGTGAGCACTATAACCTCCAAGCTACATACAGCAACATACAGTGAACTAATCCAGCTAATCCATACAGTCTTACTGTAATTGTACAATCTATTGAGGATATAGAACTCTCTTTGTTCCGAAACCGCAAGTGAACTAATCCATAAAATTCGCTTTGTTCCGAAACTGCAAGTGAACTAATCCATAGAATTCTCTTTGTTCCGAAACTGCAAGTGAACTAATCCATAGAATTCTCTTTGTTCCGAAACTGCAAGTGAACTAATCCATAGAATTCTCTTTGTTCCGAAACTGCAAGTGAACTAATCCTTCTCTTTGTACCGAAACTGCAAGTGAACTAATCCATAGAATTCTCTTAGTTCCGAAACTGCAAGTGAACTAATCCGTAGAATTATCTTTGTTCCAAAACTGCAAGTGAACTAATCCTTCTCTTTGTTCCGAAACTGCAAGTGAACTAATCCTTCTCTTTGTTCCGAAACTGCAAGTGAACTAATCCATACAGCTCGGGGTCACAGCGTAGGTCTACAGTGAATCGCACGTGATCGCTACGGTGGTGAAGGGGGTGGGTCTGACGTCACGCCGCTTGGCCTAGTTCCCGCCGTCGCGACGAGGCAGCCATTATTGATCCGCCGCGACGCACCCCCCCCCCCCCCCCCGCCACCCCTAACACCCCCAACATCCCCGGCCCTTGATAACGGTGATAAAGATATACCAACGTCTACGTGACCCGAGATAACAAGGGGTTGCTCTATCCCCCTCCCCACCAGCAGGGCATGTTGTATGACCTATTGAATAGAGGGATGAAATTAGACACGATATTTGTGGTTATGTTGGGGTTTGAACGTAGAGTTCTAATTTTTTGTACCATGTCCTCCTAAACATATAGAGAAAGTAACTTTTTTCGACAACATTTTTGAAATTGAGTTTTGAGTGGTCCCCATTCTGAACTCCAAAAAGTGATTTTAAGAATTTTTTATTTTTTATTTAATTTGCGGTTATCTCATGGAATCTATAAAAACGGGCAAATCTAATTTACACAAAATTTCTCGAATGATTTTGATTAAAATTTCTTATAAAATAGTTTTAATCCAGAACGTTGTAAAAGTTACTGTTCTAAGTTATTGTGAATTTGTTACAGTATTTTCTCCATTAAACCTCGTAATATTTCATAACAAGCTGATGTAATTATGAATATTAAATGACTTACTGTTTTTTTTAATAGGCTGGAATCTATATATATAATTCCGTAAGTCAAATTTTTGTAAAGAAATTGTGAGTTACTGGATGGCCGTAGAAGGATGGGAGGGGTCTTATTTTAAAGGTCTTGACGTGAATTTTGAGGGAAAACTATTCATTTTTCTTATTTTTTTACCATAAATTCGCAACAGAATAAAACTTTTCCCATTAAAACAACATGGAGTTTAATTTGTTTACATCTTTTGAAATTAAAACAGATGTGCCACAACACGCATTTGGTTTACTTTTAGCCAGTCAACTATGAAATGTATACTATAATAAAACTGAAATATTGAAGATTAGTCGGAAAAACGTCTGCATTCTTTGTTTATATTTAAATCATATACTCAAGTTTCATTTTTTCATGCTTTTACGTTATTGTCGTGTTAAAGGAATAAACGACATAGAATAAATATTCTGTATAAATAATCAAAGAGTCGAAATTAAATCTAACTTCTGTTTTGTTTTTATTTTTAAATCATATGTTCAAGTTTATTTTAAATGATGTTGTTTTCTTTATATTTCTAAACAGTTTAAGGTTAAGGTTGTGTAAATATATACAACTAAAATAACCTATAAATGTTATTGGTTCTAAAATGGTGTATTTGCATTCCTTCGTTAGCTGAAATTCTATTAGAAAATCCATTTGCACAAATTTACAAAAGAGCTTCGGAAGAAATGGTTGTACAATGTGACAGTGAATTAGAACTTAGGTTTGTAGACAGGATAAATATGGATCGTCGTAGGTATAATAAGCCTACTGCAGATGAAATTGCAGGCGTCTTCAATTCATCTGAAGGCGAACCTCCAATGAATTTTAAAAATTCCAAACAGGGAAGCTTTTATTTATCCTCATTAACCACAAGACCAAAGCTACCTTAGTAAACCAGTATTTATTCACAAAGAATGATATGTTTGCTGCCTTTTCATGTTAAACCACTGGAGTGATTCAAATTATTTATTGAAAATGACATCAACAAAAGCAAACAAAGAAGAACAACAAACTGGTTTTTACACAAAAGATATGGTGTAGGGATGCCTATTCTGACACATGGATAATGTTATTCTGAGTTTGTTTAAATACCGGTATTGCAAAAAGTTGTTTTACATGTGAGCTTTTTAGGGACTTATGTCCCTACAAGCCACTAGTACGTAGTAAACTGATAAATTATCATAATTAATTTTCTCAAATTTAATTATTTATCAAAGTGGTGTACAAATCAGTTTTATTTGATTGATGATTAATCAGTTCAGTCCATACTTGTCTGAATCACATCTGACCTAGGGCCTATATAGAAGTTGCGTTGCCTGGGCAGCGGCATTTACAATTTGTTAATAGTCATAGTAATGTAACTTAAGTAAGTAGTCCGAATACGATTTTAGTCTAAAACTCGCACGTTGTACACAAAGTTATTTTACTGTATCAGCCATAAAGTTTTGCCATTTCTCAGGAGTTTATGAACAGTATCCATGCCTTATTTATTAGAACAGGGTTGTATCCATATGTTTTGTCAAAACGCAAGCCATTGTACCAAAACATTAATCTTTTCCAATATGATTAAACTCTACAGCCTAAAATGGTAGGTTCTAACCCACCTTATCAAGGACACTGGCGATTTGCGGGATTCGAACCCAACTACCAAAACAGTACTCCTACGTCATAGCCACAAAACCAGCAATGTTCTGTATTTGCTGTATTACATACGGAATAACTATAAACTTAAAACAAACCCATTTTCTCAAAACACACATACGCTGGTAAAACACAATACCAAAAATTTAACAAAACCAAATTACACATAAGTCTAACTGATCAAAGTCGCGTCATAGAGAATAACAATCCTTTCATTTGGAAGTGGGTAATTATTTGCACATTAAACAAACTAAATGGGCGAAATAAGCGAGACTTTGGGGAATAAAGACAAATGGAAGGCTGTGTCCATTAGAGGGGCATTAGGCATTGGAACTGTGATTATCAATCTACCAAATGAGCCAAGTTTCAACTATCCCCTCCACCCACTACAATGGCAATGGCCCTGGGATTTCTGGAGGCTTATGACTTGTTAATTACTTTGTTTTGGGTGTTTTTAGCGAATTTCCCATATAGGGAATAAGCTATTACCGTGGGTCTCATGGTAAGGCTTAGAAACGGGTCCGATTTGCTTTTTCGTTTTTAGGTCCCCAGAGGCCAAAAACACCTTCGTCGAGATTTATATATATATATGTATGTGTGTGTGTCCGTTAGCGCGATTACTCAAGCAAAATGATCCGATTTTGATGAAATTTAGTAGAAACGTGTAAACCTACGTTTATTCGAACGAGTTCTCGAACCAGCATGACTATGGGAACGGGGGTTTAGTGGGGGTTTTATGGGGTAGCAATTGTGTTTTCCCATTTTTAACCCTAAAAACACGAAATTTCACAATTTCTTTCCGAACCATTTTGTAGAGCTTAAAAAATAAATAATTTTGTATATCGAAGCGTTGTTGTATGCCTAGCGGTTATTGAGATAATTCTTGAAAACAAATTGTAAATTTAAAATTCCTATGTTGTTCTTATGATATATTTTCATCAAATTTCGCAATTAATTGTGTTTATTTCATACTAAGCTATCAACATTTAAAAACACCTCAATACCTCCTAGTAGCAGCAAGCCTAAGTACTCATTAAAGTTCATGTTATTTAAACAGGAAATATATCTTACAATTTTAAGGGAATTTTAGTAGAAATTCAGCCAGGTAAATGGAAATTCACTTAGTCGGCAGGTTTGCTGCGGCTGGGGTACTTAGTATTATGTATACAGTACTGTATATGCAATTAATTGCTACCAGTGATCACAGCGCCTGCAAAATGGGCTATACTATACACGCAGTACACAGTGTGTCTCGATTGCGGCAGATCTAATGCAGGCGCTCCTATATTGTCTATCTACATAATATGTAGATATGTGTATATTATACATTTTTGTGTTGTACAGTGTCAGTAATAAATGTTTACTTTTACAATATTTTGGGGTAGCAGTGAGTTGATTGAATTAATTTCAAACATGCCTGTAGTTGCATTAAGGTTGGCAGCCCCGTGAGGATTAACCACTCAAAATTGTATTAATAAATGAAGATGTCATATATTTACTTGAACATTTTTAGTTATACAGACATAGTTATCTCAAACTACACATTCTCTATTGAAATTTTCTATTAAGAAAAATTAATTATTTAATAAAATTGCAGAGACACAATTGAAACCTTTTGGTGACTTTCGTTTCTCGAGCCTAATCAAGGAAGCTAAAGAAAGCCTTCAATAGCCACAGTGGAAGGGAGGCTGTAATAATCACAGTTTACTCTGAGGCTTTAAGCTGTAATTACTCAGCTAGAGTCTCGGCTGCGTTTGACCCTTTCAAACGACGTTTGACATGTCAAATGATACCTTTCAAACGTTAAGTCCTTCTTTGACTTACTGCCCTATCGGCCTTCGTTAAAACTACATTTTGTAGCCAAAAATAGAACTTCTATTAAAATTATACAAGTTTGTGGTTTAAAATTATACCTTTCCAATGTGAAACCACCTTTTGGCCCTAACTAACAGATTCCTACCGACTCTGGTGAAGCATTAATTGCGCCAAGAGTTCCAATTGCGCCAAACCCACAGAGTGTCCCAAAAAAGCTCCCAAGCCAGGTAGGGGTAAGTTGCCGGCAGAAGGAATGTGCTTGTTTACGTGTCATCCTAACCTAATCAAACCTAACCTATCCTAACCTAACCTAAACTAACTTAACTTAACCTAACCTACTGAATTATACAGTAAGAGGGCCGCTACTTGGCTTAAAGGAACGTATCGGGCTCCCTGGAGTAGTTGGCGCAATTCAGGAATACCCGACTATCTGACGCCCCCGACTAATAAACAAAATTATGTGGTCTAAAATGACTTCATGAGGCAAATGTTAGAGTAAAAACGAGAAAATGTGACACGCGTCACGTGGATGTGACACTTGGCATTTATGGAATTGCTTTCACTTAAATGTCTTTGACATCTGAGAGCGAGCGGGAAGGATGTGATGTGGTAAGACAGGACATTTGTTATCATTGTTCCCAACCAGACTGTTGGCGTTGTCAGTAACCACTTTGGTAATGTTATAAAATTGGTCATCTTTGTAGTTTGCAGTGACGAGAGATGTGGAGGTGGTAATTATCAATAGCCTTGAGATAATTTAACTGTATTATATTTCAACTAGTCTCTTTGCAAATTTGCAATACCAATTGATTAGCCCAGGATTGTTAAGGTATGTTTCTTTATGGTACTGTAAATTGTTTAAAATTTTTATGTATTTCGCCAATTTTACAATTTTTGTTAACTTAATATCCAAATCCATATGTAAACAGTTATAATTATACCAATGATGGCTAAAGCTAAAAACTAATTGTAAACCATTTACATAAACCCAAACGTTAAAAAACAACGTGTAACACGTCGAAACAAGCCAAATAATTTACGATATAATGAAAAGTGTACTTTACCACTCAAATTTTTCTACACACACAATTGTATAAACGAAGTGCATCGCTGTCTCAACAGGCAAGATTCAATTTTAAATTAATGATACAAAAGACAAAATACGTCGAGAGAGATTAAACAATACGGATAACAAATAGCAAAATTGCTTTTCCAACGAGTCAGCGGTTTAAGGTAAAGAAGCAATTTATTTAGCTTTAATTTCCATTATAAATATACAATAACAAACACAGAGATGACTATCCCTTGTGAAGCTACCCTTAAACGAAAATATTGCAGTTTAATGGGCCTCCCCGGTTTGGAATGGCTCTGGATAATATCAGCTGAGATAGGCCATAGAGTAATAAATCTCGTGTAAACAAAAACATAACAATTTCATCAGATTCTTCGCTCGGATAAAGCTACTAAAACTGTACTCTATGCATTTCAGATTCGTTTTACATTTACGACGGGTCCTTTCCCTTTTCAGATCGGTTTCATTTTATTTTGTTATCAGTTGGTTCGTAACAGTGGAAATTTGAATTATAATTGGATATGAATACAGTTTTAAATATTGTAATGTGGGCTTTACCATTTTTTATGTGAGAAGAAAGGTTTTAATGTCCACCAACCGCGATTGCGATTACCCTAAACATACGAGTACCAAAGACCATCGATGTATAATAACTCTACATTACCGTTGGCTTACAGTCAACGATTATACATTAGGGAGTTATTAAACATCGATGCCAAAGACACAGACGCATTTGATGTACCGTGGAAATATTGCGATTGCGATTCCGTTCCACGTTTCCGTGTGCAGAAGAGTAGCAGGTATGGCAACACTGGAGGCGGCGAGCGCAGAAGTGGCAACACTGGCGCGGTCTAGCCTCCAAGGCCGTGGCGGGGTGAGGGGGGGGGAATTGCAACAAAGCGAACATGGCTTCACTGGGCAGCTCTTGATACCATTGTAGTGATAACCACCGACTGTGCCAGTCAACGACGTAAAGAACTACCAACTACGTGCCATTGCCAGTACACAAATTATATTCTGTTAGGAATTTAAATAAAATATTGACAAAGAATACTACACTACATACAACTGAGTTTACTAGAATTGAGAGAAACGTAATGGATAAAAAGTATCATCACTGCAATGGATAACATTTTTTATTCGAAAAGATTCAATGGTTATCATTAATTTTCTAGCGAACTCTTAAAATCCGGGGTTTCTAAACCTGACGGTGCGGTGCCTAGATATTAGGAGAATACTGTACAGTATTTTTAGGATTGCCGGTTTCAATCGGAATGTACTCTCTTCACACCAATAATGTACAGAGGTTTTCCACAGTAGTTGAAAATTTAACTATGATTTGTGGGTAGACTCGTTATTATAAAAATAAAAATATGATACCTTATGTTTTCGCATGATTGCAATATACAGTTTATCGCCACTCCTAGGGTTAAAACACTGCATAAATTGAAGCCTCAATATATATTACTCGTGTGACACTTCAATACAAATTTGTGGAAAAGTACGTCACATTTATGGCACCTGTCGCACCTTCGTTTTACCAAATTAATTTGGACCAATTTGATTCTGCCAAGAACAAGGAAAAGAGTCTTTGTAGAAAAAATAGTCGCAACTATGCTATTTACTCGTCCGATTCCGATTCTGATGGCCACTAACACCCTGCTACTACTGCCCAGGTTGTTTTAGTTGCCTGGCCAACCGAGTGTGCATGAGCAGTAGGCTCTGCCAAGGTCATGGTCAAGGACATGCAGATGCTGACACCCACAGTCGAGTCTGAAGTCATCCCATCCACCACTCAAACATGTTGGGTTTGAAAAAAGGGGGGGGGGAAATGTATCTTGGTCAAATATTGGAGGTGGGGATTGTTTTTGTATAAAATTGATTGTGTGATTGAAAAGGGTCGATAATGCTTCAGAGTAATCTTGGATGATGAAATGGGGTTTACAACAATCAAACGGTGATTTTACAAGCGTGTATTTTCAACATTATTCAAGTCCTTTTAATTTATGAGCTCATGAGGTGTCGGAGCGCTAGCTTCAGGTTCAAATACAGAGATCACGGATGGCTTCTATATGGCATTTATTTATTTAATCAAGATAATGTGGAGTTTTGCCATTATTTCAGATAAATATCTTTTAGAGGTTCCTGCCCAAAAATGACCTTGAAAAATACAAACGAAGCAAGCCTCCCAAATTCTGTTTTCATCACGGTTTTAAAATACCACCGAATCCCTCACGTCTGAATTTCTGAATCCCGTGATAATCCTAAGAGTTTAATTGCCCAGCAGACAACGCGAGGCAAGGCGACGATTCGGTCCCACAAATCACTGTAAAAATGCAAATACCGCTAATGAATGGAGGTAATTATGCAGAGTCGCCTTTGTTTACTAGACTGTGATTAAATGCAAATAATTTGAGGCGAGGAGCGGCGGCGGCATTTCCATTTTATTGGTCCGCGACGACGAAGACTCGCACGGGTCGAGGTCAACGTCCGGGATGATGAGACAGCTGAAACTTGCAGATCTGTCTGGTGTGGTGGTGATGTTGGCGAGTATACTGACATGACTGAGAATATCCATAGGGTGCAGCACTTGCTAAGACTAGACGTGTAAATACAGTATGGGAAACACAGTAGCCTATACGAAAAGACAGATGTGGAAAAGATTCAGTTGGGTTGGTGAAATTTTTGTTACAAAAAAAAAAAAAAAACTGTTTGCTATTTCGAAAAATAAGATACAATCTTCACAAAAGTTGGGAATGTTTTCACGAGATGTGATTCAATTATTCAACCTCTGTGGTTATCCAAGGGCAGTTGAGACTGAGCTGATTGCTACACACGCTCGTAGTCATAACAGCATCAGTAAATTAGGCTCACCAGCGAGCGACCTTGGTGGTCATAATACGACTACTGCCATCGCGATATTATCATCGAACAATCGCATCATCGCTAGCGAACGAATTACAGTCATAGTCTGTTCCCACTACCGACTACTGATATCGCGATATCATTATCGACTAATCGCATCGCTAGCGAGCGAATTACAGTCCTAGTCTGTTTAAACTACCGACTACTGCTGTCGCGATATCGAACGACTATTCGCATCGCTAGCGAGCGAATTACAGAGTCCTAGTCTGATCACACTACCAACTACTGATATCGCGATATCATCATCGACTAATCGCTTCGCTAGCGAGCGATATAATCTAAACAATCCCAGTCTTCGCGCTACCGATTACTTTAACCGCAATGTCATCAATCGCAGCACCGTCAGTTCGCTGAAATGTGTTTGATTAAATACTATGGTTCTGGTTAGTCAGTTAAAGGATAGATTAACAATTCCATTCTACACTCATAATTTACTCGTATTGAGGTTATGTGTAACTTGTTTCTGCCTCAAAGTAATTTGTTGATAACTCGTGGGGTTTTACTTAAGTACGAAAGTAGCATCTACCAATCTTAAAAGAGGTAGAGTAATTTATAAAAAAAATAATGATATTGTGACATGCGCCGCAGTCCCACTCCATTTCACCTCCGCTCTAAGCTCGTTCGGATGTAAAATGTTTTCTTTTATGTCCCCTTGTATCCTAAATTGCTCATGGGCTTCAGTAGACTTTGAAAATAATTATCGGCTCCGGAGCGCTTTGGTCAATTGGGCGTGGTTCTAATAATTAAATGGCTCATTGTGTTTACTAGAATGAGCCTTGGGAATTATGTTGGAAATTACTTTGTACACGTTAATAAAAGTATGTTTAAACAATTATTTAATCACTGGTGTGTATTGTGACAGTGTTGAACTGTTATAAGGACGCTCCTCCGAACATACTATAGTGTGTTTTCTATGCTCTGACTCGTGTTTAATACTGTACTGACTCCGTACAGTATTAAAAAATTACTTTGAACATATTATTTATTATCTTTTGATCAAATTATAAAATTGTGTATAGTTTTCTACGCCATAATAAGCTGTTCACACGAATTTAACAGTTTGTGGTTATTTTTGTCTAATTTCAAATTTGGCATGTTGCATCTTAAAGGAGTGACTGATATTACATTTCCATATTTTGTTGAAGCCTGGTTTGATGCAAAAAGAACACATTTCAAATTACGCCACCGACAATTTACTACTGTCAGTTATTATTTTCTATTCTCACCGACTTTAACCAAACATAATTGAACGGAAACTAATTTAATACTTGGGTATTTTTTGTATTATGTTCATAAACGTAAGTGTCGCCTATTGAACACTATGAGGTAATATTGATTTTATACAATAGCATACTCTTAGACAAAATACGTTTTTAGTCAAAACCTGAGCCCAGCTTGCAGAGTACTGTAGTAGGTTTTCTGTGTTTGCAGGAATCTTGTATTTTTAAATGTTTCTATGAAACCGTTTTTTATGTTCCGTAGTCTATGCAGAATCGTGTTGTTTCCTAAATGAGAGAAATATACATTCATCTCAGTAGTCTCGCAAAGTATGTTTTCATTTTGTGTATATAAACATATTCTGCTAAGTTTCTCTTTGCATAAAGCTACATCTAGTTCAATTTGTACAGATAAATGATTCCACGATTGTATTCAAAAGTGATGTTAGAATCTGTGACTGAAAACGCCGACCAATTGTATGCAACAATGACCTTGCACTTGCATGGCAACCGAGCGGAGGCGCATGCGCACACTGACTGTACAGTGTCTATGATAAGATAACACGACTGTACAATGCAGCCGGGGCTCGGTAGCCACTGATAAAACCAACACGAACAATATGAGATTAGTGGTTATGTGGTGGAAAAAGTGGAAAATTTACATGTGGGGGGAAATGCAAAAAATCAACTTTTAAGCAACACAAACACACACTAGGGTTATTTATATTCAGTTGCAAAATAGATATACTCGTACTTACACGAAATGTAATCTTTGCTTTGGAACATACCTGCAAAAAAAAAGAAAAATGTTAGTAAATATACAACAACATTTTACTACAGAAAAAAATACATAATCATGTATGACGTACCTAGATGGTTTACACGTAGGCTATGTAAGACTTGCGATACATATGGTTTACTACGTAAATTCTGTATTTTTACAACCTGACTTTATTATTGTACAGGCTGTGTAAGCATACAACATAAACAAGAAATTGCGTTAAGAAAGATATGAACGTAAGCGTTTCTAATGTACATGTTTCAATGCGTAGTGTGTTTAAACGTCTATGGAACTATAAACGATTTGTAAGGACAAACCCTTGTCTTGTCACCATCTAACGTTGGCAAATTGAAACAGTGTCGTTCAGATATCAAGGAGATCACTTGTTTTATTAAAGTGTACAAGGAAAATGGTTGGATAAAATTTACAATTTCAAAATTCCATTTTGATATAGTCAGCCTCGTCTCAAGAGGGCAGGTCTATATAGTCTGACAGTTTGACAGTGTGTGGGCCGCTTCGAGCCGCTGACATTTACCTGGGTCCCGGGGGCGTTTTAATTCTGACATTATAAACTCATTTACCCCTATCTCCCCCCCTCCCCCACAACATCCCCCACGAGAGTTAATTACTGCAAACATATCCAGATGGTGGTGGAGCGAAGGAAGTAGACATTACGACAGTGTTAGATTAATTTTTTTTGCTTAAACAGTTTAGTTATAAATTTGAGTTTGGAAAAAATAACTGAAAGCACAAAAAATACGTCGAATAACACTTATTAATATATTTACACTAATACTGTTTACTGTAAACGGTGGTAAGTGGTGATCGATTTCGATTGGACACTCCAATCATGATAAGACCCAATGAAAAAAGACACAAATTTAAAATTAAATTACGGACTTTATTTGTGATATGGTCGCAGTAGACTGAGAGAATTCCATTATTGATGTTTTATACGAATTACAGATCTTAAGTTTGGTTAAGAAAAATCGTTGCTCATAATATGATAAATTTTACTAGTGAAATAGTTACAGTCAGTCATTCTATTACCGTCTATATATCGATTGTTGGTTCACTAAGCGAATTTCAATTGGCTTGTTTAGATTTTTACTAAGATATTTCCTTGAAAATGTCTGAGTTATTCCCTATGTAAATAACATTGGGCTACGTTGGAGGAAATAAATGTGTTTGGTATAACAAATTGATAAAATAGATAGATAAGCCAAATTTAATCAAAGTGTGTCTTAAGTGTTTACAACAAGTATTACTTCGTAAATTTTTACAAAAACCAATGAACAGTTGTTTTTTGCTTGAACCGTTAAAAACTATGCAGCATTCAATAGATCACAACCAGTTGACGTACTTACACAGGGAGGTGATGGCAGAATTTCCCCCAATTTCCCTGACTTTCCCTGACCTATATCCCGGGCGCGGCACGTGGCGAGGCCCCAGTGGCGGTGTCTGGGAATTAAGGCCAAGGTTGTGCTCTTCCCGCCACCGCACACAGTATAGCGAGTCTGTAGCATAGAGCAAATAGTAGTGTGGAGTTTGGTATGTGAAATCGTGGCAAATCTAGTCATGGAAGATTGTGTTGCAAATATAAATAATGCCCGAAAGCACTACAGACGCCAAGTTTTGTCTATGTACCCATGATTGCCAGCTTCAAATCAAAAGGTACGGATTGTCTCAAACTGAAGAAAAAACACTAGTAGTAGGTCCTATAAGAAAATAAGACAAGATGGATAATCATTATTCAATTGGTGACAACACGACTGTGTGAATTTTGACTTTCCTTGGTTATACTCAGAATTCTCGCGATATTTCAACAGTTTGAAGTTGAAATCTAACTTGCTTTAGTTGATGAAAATGTACCTACACGTTATAAGAGATCTAGGCAATTTTTCGCTAGAGACCATACCATTAGACACGAAATAAGATGAAATCAAGTGTAACGATGGCTACGGGAAGTGCAGTCTCTAGGTCAAACGTAAGTTAAAGTCAAGGACGACAGGAGCGGCTCAAGATCAAGGTCGAGACAAGACTGAGCTCAACTCAAGGTCTGTTGCATAATCAGCGCAGAGTTATTACCACTTGTCGCTCGCTCGACAGATTGTTTATGATTATGGCTGAGAGAGCTCCAGTCGAGGCTGTGCATCGGTGCATCACTGTTGATTATAGCTGCAAGAGCTTCAGCCGAAGCTAACATTGGTGCATCGCTATTGATTATGGATGCAAGAGCTTCAGCTTCAGCTGACATCGGTGCATCACTGTTGATTATAGCTGCAAGAGATTCAGCCGAAGCTGTCATCGGTGCATCACTGTTGATTATAGCTGCAAGAGCTTCAGCCGAAGCTGTCATCGGTGCATCACTGTTGATTGTGGCTGCAAGAGCTTCAGCCGAAGCTGACAACGGAGCATCACTGTTGATTATAGCTGCAAGAGCTTCAGCTGAAGCTGACATCGATGCGTCATTGTTGATTATGGCTGCAAGAGCCCCAACCTAGTGCAACATCGGTAAATCTGTCTTGATTATGGCTGAGATTTCTCCAACTAAAGCTAACTTCGATGCATCACCATTGATTATGGCTGCAAGAGATTCAGCCGAAGCAGACATCGGTGCATCGCTATTGATTATGGCTTCAAGAGCTTCAACCTAATGCAACACCGGTACATCTGTCTTGATTATGGCTGACATTGCTCCAACTAAAGCTAACTTCGATGCATCACCATTTATTATGGCTGCAAGAGCTCCAAACTATGGCTGAGTGCGATCCAGCCAATGCTAAAATCGGTGAACCGCTATTGATTATGGCTGCAATGCCATTTCTCCGTCCCGCATGTAAGCCTAGATGTCGTTTTATCGATCAAACTTTGCCTCTGGAGGGCTAATAACTTGCACACTATATGGTCGGTGTTGTATATTTTTCCAGAGCAATATTTGTCACGTTATGAAAGAAAGTATCTCGTGTAGAGGTAGTTTGAGATCAAATTATTCCTGTCTCGTGACTTTTGCCTTTTGGAAGCCGGGTTGAAATCTTACTAATCACCAATGCATAATAGATTGTCGTGACTCGGTGAATATGATTTTCGAGAACAACCTCCAGTAAAAGATAAACGCATTTTAATAATTTAACACATCATTACGAATAATTGTTCGTTAAATATTTAATATAGTCTACTTTTGTCCTCTCATGACGTAAGCAGCAACCAATCATCAGTTACGATTGCAAAACATGGTAGATGAGCCTAGACCAAGTATTACATGTTGAGCTAGGTTATTCGCAAATATGTAGTGAGCACCTGTATAACGTATGAGCCCAGATGTATGCAAAACATGCGCACTATCGTTGCAAAATTGTTTACTCGTAGTTCAATTACCAAAGTTGATGTAACCTTGAAACATTGACAACAATTTCAACCTTGCTAATCATTGAGCGAACACAAAATATGGTAATTCTTAAAATAAAGAATACAACATTATAAACATTAGATTTAGATTTTGTTCATTGTAAAGATTCGCCAATTTATGAGTCAAGAATAATCGATAAAAGCATTGCCGGCGTAGCCAACAATGGGGTTTCAGGGAAATTAGGAAACGTGTTTTTGTTCCTTTGTCTTTCAAGTGGAGTAAAGCCGCCTTGTAGATGTATTTCTAAAGTCAATGGCGAAACACAACTTTATAAAAGATAAAGGGTAGAGTTTCGTATCTGTTGGCACAAACAGCCAAATGATAATATCGATTAATCGATTGTTTCATTCGATATATCGTTTGGTTAGTTCAGTTAGGTTAACCTTACCTAACTAACCAAACCATATATCGAATAATCGATATATCGATCGATATCTTCATTCGGTTGTTAGAGCCAACAGATACGGCAGTCTAACCAAGTTGACAAATAAAACTACAAGTATCGTATCATCGTATTAAAGTATCGTCTAAAACTTGGTTTACAACATACACACTCAACGAACCAAACCTCTAGAACTTTATGGAACAATGCAGCCATAAAAACTATGGAAAAGTACGGGTAGCTTAGAATTAGCATAAATAATGTATGTGCTGTATAATATAACCACTGCACATATTCTTGTTGCATAGGTAATTAATTTATGGAAAATTTATTGATAATTGATTTATTACAAGCCCCTTCAACTCGTATTATGCTAATACGGCAGAACTTTTTATTGGTTGAAATGTTTAAATCAATGGTCTATAAAATTGATCTGTTTGAATACGGAGTACCGGTATTAATAGTTTATGGACTTAGCTATAGGAATCAGTGTCAGCGAATAAAAAAAAATAAAAAAATACAACCACACAGCCCAGAAGATCAATGAATATTTTAACAATAAATAAAAACCAACCAAGGTAGGTACAACAATGGTACAACGAAGTAAAAAATTTGAACACGAAGAACTTAACTAAAATTAAATCAAGAAAAGGAAACAACATAGCCAAGAAAATATCCTGAACCTTTAAAAATAATATTATAAGACGGTACAACCAAAAATCATTGCTGAAATTTAAAGGAAGAACTCAAGAAAATAAGCGTAACTACAAAAAATAAACCATCAACATTAGACGATGAGTAAATTATTGAACACGGAGAAAAAGTTTATACAGCAATGAATAGAAAAAAACTGTTTTAAGTACCAAGTATATACAGATGTACACCAATTAACAAAACTTTGTATTAACTTTGTAATTAACAAAACGATGTAGTTAAGTTTAATAAACATAATGAAATAATATCAAAGAATATACACCAAACAACATAGCTAATGGAAGAGATTACACTAACAAGAGGACATAATCTTACCAACAAACGAACAAAAAACAAAGTTGATACAATATATCTAATCCAAGGAAATAATTCGAACTACAATAAAGATCGTCACACAAAAAATAATTGAACACGTCAAAAAAGAATCGGCTAGTTAATCAAACCAAACAACATACATGAAGTAAACACGAATAAACAAAATTAACGATTAACAAAATTTGAAGCAAAGTTTAAACGCGGAATAGCATTGCACAAGTCCCTGTAACTTGGCTTTCGAGATTTAAAAATCCATAACAAGCGACGTACTTTGTGGACTGGTAGGAAGGGTAGCGCTGAGCATTCAACTTGGCGTACGTAAAGTGTAAAAATAATTGTAATGCAGGAGGCGAGCACGAGGGTGGAAAGTGGGGGGAGGAGGAAAACTCGCTCAAGTTCAAGGTCATGAGAAATCGATAAGGGAGGGCGGCACCAAGCCTGTCACACCCACGATGCACAAAACTACGCAGTGGGGATTGCTAATGATTTTTGTATCTTATACTCGTGTTTTAGAATTCCATTGAAATTGCCAGATGTGTTATGATATTTGGATCTTCGTAATGTTTATGTGGGATGTGAGTTATTTTAGAATTTAGTTTTTAAGGGTTTGAATTGCAAGACAGTATGAATTATTAGATTATTGTATTACATATATTTTTCATACAGTCACCTGACAAAGCGGGCTTCCTTGCACTCATTATACAGTAGCAACGATGTAATACAGTAGTACAGAAAGTTGCTAATTGCTGCATTTACTTACTTTTACCACACTCTTTTTTGCCGCACTCCAGTATTTTAACCAAACAACACTAAACATCGTACTTTTATTAATGCACGTAATCCGTGTACCCTTGAAAATAATTCGGCAACACTAAAGATATTACGACTACGATCAGCTGGTGCAGCGTTTCCCATTTCGTTCAACCTTTGGATTTAACCTAACCTAAAAACGTGTTGTACAGTGTTTGAAAGACTTTAATGTGTAACGCAAGTGCAAACTGCCTTTGCTGCATTCAAGAAACTTCCCACACTCGCCTACGGCTCGTGCGTAAACATTTCTCTAGTGTGCAGCAGTGCCACTTGGCACACTAGTTACACAAATAACTATTGCACGTACAATCATTAGATTATTGAATTTACATTTATTTTGAACGGGTTTTTCAATCGTTGGTTCAAACTCGATTGTAAGTATGGACATAAAGGTGTGTCTTAGCTGGCAACATTGTATGGCAGTATCCTACTTGTCTTCGTCGTGATATTTATTGAGTCGACAGACATCCTACGCACTGTTTATATAGTATAAGTTACATAGAGAATGTACTGTAGTCTGAAGATGGGTTTACAAGTGTCACCAGTGTCGAACATTTTTCTGCCTGTGTCTTGTTTTCCACAATCTGCAAACTGTATGTATAAAATTTGCGTGTGGTTTCTGATGACTGAAAGTGAAACTTAATAATCGAGTATAAAAAAAACTCAAGCCTGAAAAACTTGTATAAAATGAGTAAGTAAGTTTAAAATATCAATTAATCACTTCACAAAGACTGTTCACTCTAGTTTTAAGCAGATTATTAATGCAGGATCAAGATGTGTGTAAATGGAGGGAGATTATGCCTATCTTTTGCTTTGTTACTGACTTAAGATCGCATGTTTCCTTGACAAGGATCTGTTATTTAGAGACTAATTATTAGTCTGGAACCATCAAAAAGCGGCTTTTCTCAATATTGAACCGGCAACTTTCTGATTGATAGGGACTGTATATTATTAATAAAATTTCAATTTCCGTAAAGGCGGTCAAGGTATTTTTTTGTATTTTAGTATAATTCATAGCGTCACCCACTATTACACAAAGTGTATATCGGAGTATTGGGTATTTTTGGTGGAGTATAGGGCAGTATTGGGTTTTATTGGGGGGGGGAAATAGGGGAGTATTGGGTATTATTGGGGGAATATAGGGCAGTATTGGGTATTATTGGGGGGAATATAGGGCAGTATTGGGTATTATTTGGGGGAATATAGGGCAGTATTGGGTATTATTAGGGGAGTATTGGGTATTATAGGGGGAAGTATAGAGGAGTATTTGTCATTATAGGGGGGAGTATTGGGTATTATAGGGGGGAGTATTGGGTTTTATAGGGGAGTATTGGGTGTTATAGGGGGGAGTATAGGAGAGGATTGGGTATTATAGGGGGAAGTATAGGGTAGTATTGGGTATTATAGGGGAGTATTGGGTATTATAGGGGGGAGTATAGGGGAGTATTGGGTAATATAGGGGAGAGTATAGGAGAGTATTGGGTATTATTGGTGGAGTATAGGGGAGTATTGGGGAGTATTGGGAATACACACTCGTTAGCGTCTGCAAGTCAAGTGTGGTCATCTTACGTAATTTATTAACTAATCAGTACGAAATTAATTGGCAATTATCGCCAGTTCCTGCTGCGGCGGTAGAAGCCCTTGATCTGAGTTAATTAATTGAACAAGCAATGAGAGAATATTCAATTATATAAATGAATTTTCGGCGTAAACTAACAAGGATCGCAAGGGGCTTCAACTCGACTGATTGCGATGTATCTCTTTGATTGTATGATTTTAGTGTTATGAAGCACATTTGGTGAGTTGGTGTTGTCAATGTCTAATTCGGTATGTTTTAGCTTTAGATTGCTTTAATGTGTAATTTGACATTTTGTAGCTTATGTCAATATTGAATTTACGTTTGGTTTGCTGCATTGACTAGAGTTAGAGAGCACAGAATAGAAATTCTGTGCTCTCTGACTAGAGTAGACTCACACTTCTCGACTCCTGGTGAAAAATGGGAAGCTTATGTGAGATTTGACGTCCAGAAGCAGACCTAATTATTGTTTATACATATTATCCCATGTTTTAAAGTCTGCTGTTTATTTTTGGTGATACTGTACAATACTGGAATACATAGGTCAAGAAAGTGGTTAATAAATTGACAACGATCAATATAACAGTAGGAAACATTTAATGTAGGTATAAGTATGTTGAATGTATGGCATTTTAAGAATCTCATATTTTAGTTAACACGTTGTTTCTAGCTCAATCTTCAACAGTATACATTTTGTAAAATCCTGTCGTAATACTTCGGCCCAAGTATCACTTCCTTTCGATTAACATTTCGGCCTAGTAACTTCGTCCCAAAAATATTTGACAGGTCTTTGGGAGGATAGTAAAAAAACTAGCAACAATTAATAACGAACAAAATGCATTAGATTTCAAATTGACTCACATCAACTACGTTAGGTTAGTTAGGTTGGGTCAGGTTAGGTTTGTTTAGGTCAGGTTATAGGTTGCAAAGTTAACAGGTCATGAACCTCTTACTACCTGAACTGCTTTCCTCAACCTTTGGTAAATTTTCCTCCTGGCCGAAATGTTATTTCATTAGCTTATTTAATCAACAGCAAAAGCGAGTGGGACGAATTGTTTTTCTAAGAAATTAGATTTTTGGCCGAAATTTTACTGGGTGTTTTTTTTTTTTTTTTTTTTTTTTTTTTTGAAATGTCACTACACCTGTAAAATACCCACACAACGTGAGACAAAAGACACACTTTGCAAGATTGTCATTTCCTCATCGATCTGTATGGGGTTTGCTCTTTGGTTGCAGCTCAGTATGCAACTCTTTGTCTACAGCCATGGCCAGCTGTGGTGCTGTGTCTAGTGGTTGTTGAAAAGCGAGGGACTCTCCAATCTCCCAACAGTGTTTACCATAGCCCGGGTTTCGTCAACACTGAGTTCTTTCAGGTTTTAATGAGTTCCGTTCCCCACCCCACAAAAGGAGCTTTGATCCGATATCACCAGTAAAATATTCCACGACCTCTTCATTTTTACGGCCTCTTTCAAAGAAGGACGGATAGTCACAGAATAATAGCCACCAATTATAGATTCTAAAAATGGCGTTGTCGTTTCTGAGACAAATCTTCGGAATAAAGTTAGATCACTCAGGAATTTACTTTTACGAATTTCGTTTTGCTACAAAACGTGGTTGGCTGTGGTTGGTTTGGCACAACACAGAAATAAGTCAAATAATGGTATTGAATATTTTTATTGGACATGTATTCGGCGTATATCTTATTACCAATGTCTGTAGACACTAAATAACTAAACTTCCACACAGTTTTGTACGTATGTTGGTATGTTAAAATAATTATGAATGTCGAAATATGTCCCAATATCCATATTACATTGGTAGTGCATTTTATGAGAGGTTAACTTATATTGCTTCTTCAATATCCAAAATCAATGGCATATTCGTGTTGCCGTTTTAAACCCACCTGGAACTGATGAAATTGGTCATATTATTTTACTCGTACCCCTACCCAGGATACTTTTATTTTTTATGCCCCACCAACACCGGACGTAAGCTCTTGCCCTGGACCGTTTGAAATAATCCTTTCAGGCCTAGAGGGTTCCGATCAGGATGGATAAATTAATTGCCTTAAATGGATATATATTTGTGTTTGGCGGGATTTGTACCCAGGACCTCGGGAGGGATGTCCCGCGCTCTACCACTAGACTAGCAGCATGTCCCGGCTAGGCGACAGACGGGCGAAATATTTAGTGAGATCGCCGCTAGAGGGGGGGCGCAGTTCAAGTCTACCTTTCCCCAGGTCAACGCACCCGACGTGCGCCGTGTGCATTGCTTTAATAGGGACAAGGCCGTAACTGTCTGGCCCGCGCGGCGCGGCGTTCCGCCGTTCCGTCTGTCCGCTGTCGGGCCACCGCCAATTCTCCCGTTCCTCTGCTCCAACTCGCTAGAACAGTGAAACCTGCTGCGGGAGTTTGTCAAGAAACACTATTGAGATTCGCTCTGTTGTGTAATAGTTTATTACATTTCAATCTCTCTTTTCAATACATCCACAGACAAAGCAATATGTAATACTTAGTCTATGGCACATCATGCAATATGTAGTGTCAGTACAGTACTCTAAAACTAGTATGGTGTTTTATTAGACTATAATAATGTGCAAAAAAATAAAGGAAGAAAGAGCACCCTCTTCAATGGAGTAAAGAGCAATTGCATGAATGTTTTAATTGTATTCAAAATTCGTTTACACCAATGGTATGTTTATGATTTGGAAGCAAACGCTAGGAACCTTCTTCTGGAATAGGTAGACTTTTTATTCTGGGCAGAAAAGATCGTTGTGACTGTTTTCTCTTTAAACTCTTGTTCTGGTACTGTGTGTCGTGAATACTACGAAATATTCTCCTTGGTTATGAGAGCCGTTTCAAAAATCTATTTTGTGATGCAAATTTTAATACAGTTTTGGAAATCCGATTATTTTAAATTATTAGTATTTTTAGATTTTTTAAAAATATGTTTGCCACGTAATCATTTAGTCCCATTGTATACATGTGGTAAACAGATATAAATGTTTCACCTACATTTCGGAAGGAAAATTACAAACCTGTCTTTTTTCATCAAACATGCACAATGTTTTGAATAGGAAATGCATTTAGAGAATAATTAAAATAAAATAACCTTCCAAACCAGAAATCATTCAACTACATTTCTATCCTACTTGTTTATTTTCTGCTATAACAAACAAATATTTTACAAACATAAAAACCATTAACAAGTTAATTGGAATGTCTACCAAGACTTAGCTGGGTTCAAGACACCCACAACGATGTAATAAAATACACGTAAACCCCCGCCTAAGCCCAACCCCTACATGGGATAATTGAACAATGATGGCTTACGTTATCCTGCCAGAGCCCCATTAATTCAGATAACCCTAATTGTTTTAAGCCACGGATCTCTGTACGCCTTGGTTATTGCGGATTGGCCCTACTGCTAAATAATTTAGGCTAATTATAATTATTACCTTGCTTTTGTTGGGTTTTGGTTTGTTTTTTTGGCGTGTATGTGTGGTTAGAATGTTATTTATAATTAAAAGTTAAATACACAAAATATTTACAAAATGAAAAAAAAATGTTTCACCGCTGTAATTTAAAATATTTGGAAAAATGAAACAAATTTAAGAAAAATAACAAAAGTAACCGAACTTAAAAATTAAATAAATTCATAAATGTAATATTAATAATTCAGTATGCAACAAATTATTGCAGATACTGTTTATATTTATTGTTGCAAAGAATCCGAAGACTTTCTGCAAAGAGACATAAAATTCTGGCTATTTGCCTACGTAACTACTACAGTGTTTGAACTAACACAACAGTTCGAGAAGAACCTATTCTTTATAAATAATTATTTCCTAGAATTAACAATAAAACCTTGGATACTGGTCTTTGACAAATTCTATTTAGACCTATCATTCTCAGGTACTTTAATATTATACATTAAAGCAAAAAAGGCGAAAGAAATAGGTTTTCGTAGACTGGTCTGAGAACTGGCAACGCTGGTACAGTACAACCAATCAATAGTGTGCTAACAGTGCATACCACGCCACCCGCCGGGTGTAAACTGCACTAGTTGTACCAGATGTAACATTAAACCAGCTGTAATCGACGATTATGTGTGAGAGCATGTCAGGCCACAGGACTTGGCTTCTGGAGGTTCAAATCCCACTCAAGGGAAATTTACCGATGCGATTGTGTGACGTGGTGTTCGGAGCTAGGTCGGTTAACGGAAAACAAAAATACGCATTGGAAGAAATTAGTCTGATTTGGAGAAATCCTTCGAAGAGAAAAGTATATTTTTGTTTAACCGGATTTAGGTTAGATCATGCCATGACCCCGCTGGTTCGCAACCCAAATCTATAGATTCCGTTATCAAAAGACCTCGTACCTAAATGAGTATAAAGCCATCTTTATTAGAGGAATACCGCAACTAAAAGCAATAAAGGATTTAACCTACTAAAAAACTCTTTCACTAATTGGATAAAAACAAACAAATACCGTAATCGACCCTCATTTTTCTCAAAATCGAAGAAGAGTGCAATTTTAATATTTTTAACGTTTTGAACTTGATTTAAGTACTGTACTTTGAAATGAAAAAGATGTAAATATTTCGCAATAATTCACACACGACGGAGTAGAAGTGTTTTAAATGACGCTATTATGCTGAATTTAGCACGAATTTCATGTAAACAATAGATGGCGTGAGGGCAGAAGCACGACAAACGGACGATTCCTGGAAACGAAGCATTATAATCAGATTAGTTTTATGGCTGTTGTTTTTACTGCGTCGTCACGCCTCTAGCTGAGATTGCGTAGAAACAATCACACCAAGATATAATGACACAGTGGCGGAATTGATAACTATAGTCGGATTAGTCTAGCTTGGTGCCTATAGTAACAATGCAGTAGAAACAATCACACCAAGATATAATGACAATGACACAGTGGCGGAATTGATAACTATAGTCGGATTAGTCTAGCTTTGTGCCTATAGTAACAATGCAGTAGAAACAATCACACCAAGATATAATGACAATGACACAGTGGCGGAATTGATAACTATAGTCGGATTAGTCTAGCTTTGTGCCTACAGTAACAATGCAGTAGAAACAATCACACCAAGATATAATCAATCAGTGGTGGAATTGATAACTAAAGTCGGATTAGTCTAGCTTTGTGCCTACAGTAACAATGCAGTAGAAACAATCACACCAAGATATAATGACAATGACACAGTGGCGGAATTGATAACTATAGTCGGATTAGTCTAGCTTGGTGCCTATAGTAACAATGCAGTAGAAACAATCACACCAAGATATAATCAATCAGTGGTGGAATTGATAACTAAAGTCGGATTAGTCTAGCTTTGTGCCTACAGTAACAATGCAGTAGAAACAATCACACCAAGATATAATGACACAGTGGCGGAATTGATAACTATAGTCGGATTAGTCTAGCTTGGTGCCTATAGTAACAATGCAGTAGAAACAATCACACCAAGATATAATCAATCAGTGGTGGAATTGATAACTATAGTCGGATTAGTCTAGCTTTGTGCCTACAGTAACAATGCAGTAGAAACAATCACACCAAGATTTAATGACACAGTGGCGGAATTGATAACTATAGTCGGATTAGTCTAGCTTGGTGCCTATAGTAACAATGCAGTAGAAACAATCACACCAAGATATAATCAATCAGTGGCGGAATTGATAACTATAGTCGGATTAGTCTAGCTTTGTGCCTACAGTAACAATGCAGTAGAAACAATCACACCAAGATATAATGACACAGTGGCGGAATTGATAACTATAGTCGGATTAGTCTTGCTTGGTGTCTATAGTAACAATGCAGTAGAAACAATCACACCAAGATATAATGACACAGTGGCGGAATTGATAACTATAGTCGGATTAGTCTAGCTTGGTGCCTATAGTAACAATGCAGTAGAAACAATCACACCAAGATATAATCAATCAGTGGTGGAATTGATAACTATAGTCGGATTAGTCTAGCTTTGTGCCTACAGTAACAATGCAGTAGAAACAATCACACCAAGATATAATGACACAGTGGCGGAATTGATAACTATAGTCGGATTAGTCTAGCTTGGTGCATGTGTCATACGTTTGTACGTGTATGCAATGTGCAGTATATATACTCTAGGCATACAGGATATTGAGATTAGCTGACATACAGTTTCAGCTATGATGAAATAGATCTACGAAGTTATTTAAAGAGAGAATACAAAGTAGAGATCATTATCGATTTGCAAATTTAACTAATTAATAAAACCTTTTAACAAAATTGGGGTATGTTGAATATAATTATATCGTTAAAACAAAATGTGTTTACCTCGTTATTAGCTGTCAGTCAATTGATTATCGAGTTATTGCCATTCCAATTACAGTTTAAACATATTATACCAATAAATTACCGGAAAAACAACGAAAACAGAAATTTAAACTTTTAAGTGTGTGAAGTAATATCCTAAGTTTTAAATCAATATAACTGTGAGCAAATATTGCCGACACAGTTAAATAAATTTAAAATGTATGTAGGCTAGTTACAAAAATCATAGGTGAAGTTTATTTGAAATTCCACACGTTAGCAATCACCACATTTAAATTGTATCGTTGAATCCAAAAATAAAAATAAGTTAAACGTTCAGGAATGTACAATTTGGGAAGGTATGAACAGGGTACAGGGGGGAGAGGGGAAATTGCAATAAGGGCTGTAAACGCATTAGAGTCTCATTTCCCACTTGCCACCCCCCCCCCCCCCCCCCCCCACTTACCTGTCTTGCAACTCTATTTCCCCGCGTCAGGTGTTTAGAGACAGTTTCAATCACTGACGAAAACTTTGGACAGATACACTTCTAAATGGAAATCGAACGTGGTTGATTACTTTGCATCAAGTTTATTTTTAGAGTTTGGTGGATTTTACCTTTTTTTCGTCCACAGGTCTCAATCTGTGCGTGGACTGCATCGGGTGAAGCAAAAAGCAAGCTTGTTCTGTATACAGGGTGAGAGTGTCTTGTGGAAAATTTAATTCCTGACCATAAACATTCTTTTAAATTTTTGCTAGCTCTTACAGTTTTCAGCAATAGCCGTTTAAAAAACCGTGTTTTTCTCAAAAAAGGGAATTTTTGGGGGTTGTTTTAATTTGGAAATGTAACTTTTTGGGGATTATCTGGGTGGTTTGGGACCGAAACGTTGTGGGTAACTGAAGAGTTGAAATTCGGATAGTGAGCCATTTAATGAATGATACGAACGTTACCAGATTAACATAGGTTACATTAGATCTTTAAACACAACAGAAGCCAGTTAAAGAAGAGCTGACTAGGGTAGATAGCTTGATTTAGGACTAAAACAACATGAATGTCTCTACAAATTGTTTGTTTTTGGGCTGGATTATGAAGTATATAGGCCATAGATATTTTTAATTGCATACCGGTTGGTAACTGGTACCATACGCTAAATACAACAAAACATAAAAACAAATTAAAGATGTAAACTATGATATCGACATAGATTTACCAAACAGCTTTCTCCCTATATATAAATAGTTTTTACTATATAACAGGTTCGTTTTACTATGAAATAGTCTACTTGGTATGTAGACAGATTTTAAATTAATTCTAGATTGGCAGCTGGTACAAAACACTTTGAGTAGTATCAAACATAAAGATGCAAACTATCACGTAAATAGTAACAAGGTTCACGAGTTTATACAGTGTAGTTCGGTGCAAGTCACCATGTTGTAAATGGAAAGGCAGCATGCACAGTTGTACATGCTCTGCAAGGTGAAGTACTCTTACATCCTCCCCCCCCCTCATCGTTCCTCCCAGTGCATTTGCTAATGCACCAAGCTCACTATCGATTCGTGAGTTTTCAGCTCTTGACGTACAATAGCTACTCACCCATTGCCTCCCCAACCTACTTTACTTTGCTCGAGCACTTGTCAACCCTTCAAGTTGGGGGTGAAAGTGTAACGCAGCACGTTTATTTAATTTTGGTTTCGCATAATGTAAATATTCGGGCGGAAAATGTACGTTAGGAGGAGTTTTGATTTGACATTTTGTCCTTCATATTCTTGTAAAAAAACGTGGGGTTTTAGTAAGTTGTATACTTGTACATAAAAATCAGCTGCTAAAGGGATGTTAATATATGTTTTTGGTTGGTATACGTTTTATTGTCAGCGTGAATTTACTAGTCATTTCGTCAACTTAATTCCATTTTGATTCCAATTTAAAACTTGCTCTGAAATAACAAATACAGTACAATTATATGCACGTTCGGTGTGTTGAGTAGGCATCTAGGACGTTAAAAATGTATATACTATTTGAAGGAAAACTGTACAATGTTTTATATTTTGGTTTAAAAACCAGAAGCCAAGCAAAAGTTTACGTAGAAATTTTATAAGTTACTGAAATAACAATTAACATCGGGACGCACTTGTATGTCATACAAGGAATTGTGGTTAAAGCGAGCTATATTATTGAGCTTCACGTCTACAGAGACATTGATATAAGTGAGTTGTTTTCTATAATCCACGGTAGTGTTTTCCACTGCAGATGCAGCATGACGTATCTCTGATACACTATCGGCAGACAGATGATAACCCGCCAGACACTTGGTTGGTAAACAGCTGATCTGTGTTAATGGACGTTATACAACTACTACAGACTAGAAAAGATCATCTTCTTTGTTTAGTGTTTCAAAACTCCGTTCCAATGAGATTAAATAACCAATGACCTATATGTTTCTTGTGGTAAAAACTCTTTGGAACGGAGTTTTGAAACACCAAACAAAAAAGATGACTTTTCTAGTCTGTAGTTTTGGTCTAAGAATTCAATAAAATACACATAAATCAGTTTTGAAACATAACCTATGCTGTAAATAACTACACGGTAGTCAACATTTGAGTCCTCTTTCAGATAAATCTACGGGCATTTTGTCTGATGTCGACCTGTCGAAATAAATCGCCAATGCAACATACATTTTCTATATTGTCTTGCAAATATTATTTAGTACCTATAATGTGTAAATATATCTGGCGACGTCCTGTAATCCAGCTACTAGGAGGTCACGAATTGTATAGGCATGCACTGTGGATGCGATACTCCCTGGCGTGGATTAACGTCCACACTAGTGAGTACTACGACTATCCGCAGTACTATCCCGATAATTAGACCAATTCATTAATACCAAGGCAAAAATGTGGTTCGGATTCCACTATAAACTGTAGGTCCCTTAGCTACCATTAGCTGTATGGGCTATTAAACAGCTGTGTCTAAGGAATTGTCACTAACAAGACTACAAGATCATGCCACTCATCCTACACTATTCATTGTAAAGTATCAAAAAGTAATAGTAAACATATTGTATTACATTGGTAGAATCTTTTTGTATTCTCTTTACCGCAAACAAGAAGTACATTTCTTCTCACCAAGTATTGTTCACCAGTTTCCACTGTCGCGGCAGCAAAACTCTTTTTCTGCGTGGGGAAATCGAACCGTAGCGAACGCGAAAACGGTTGCGTCCGTTATAATGGTGAATTCGTCTAGTCGTGCAGCGGACGCCTGGAAGTGTCGGATAATATTAATGACGGCTTAGCGAGCTCGGAGGGGTCCAATCCGTCAAAAATCATACTTTTCCTCCGCGAAACCGGCCCGAGTCAACATTGGGTAATGCAGTTAGCTCCGTGGGAGTAGACTAGCTGCACTATGCAGTATGCACGTGCAACCTACTGTACTTTGTGCACCGTGCGGGAATGTTTGATTGATTGAGATGGGGTTTAAACCAATTTGGAAATACTTTTTCGTGGTTTTAATATGAGATTTATGTATGGATAATTTTAATTGGGGATTTTTCGAGTGCGTGTGATAACCGTATACTTTATTTTGTCCTAATTTAGAATTACTTTAGTTTTTTGCTATTATGGTTTCACAGGATACGAATGATTATTTTCATCCCACTGCTGATAACCATAGAATGATTTTCCGGGTTAGTTTTTGCTAGGTGTAAATTATGTGTATCTAATCAATTCTGTTTTTTGTATTGAACAACATACCTTTTGTCTGAATTTGTTTGGGTTGTGTAGTTTTTTATGCAATTGTAAACAAAGCCGAAATCTTTTTCAAATAAACAATGGATATCGTTATTTTTCACCAGAACCATTTAATTACTGTTTATTGTACCATGAGAGTGAAAGTACTGCGAATATTTACTTGAACGAATGCATTAATTTTAGCTGTATTCGTAAGCAGTGTATTGGTTCACAAAGAGTGGATTGAAGTCCACAAAAAGTAATCATTGTTTATTTACCTTAGAATTACGTGAACGTATATTTTAGATTTCACAGCAAAAGTTTTAAGCAAACAACACTCATAGCCTTATGGACAAGTTTGTCAATGTAAAGAAGGTACCTACACGAAATGCCACCGTTGTATTCAACACCTACTAATTTTTAACAGTTCCTCAAAGTTTTTCGTAGCTAAGTAACGACTCGAGGGTGGTACGGTAAAAACCAAACTAGCAAAATTTCACACTCCTCGAGTTTAACCGCTTCAACCTGAACAAGTTGTGGGAGGCTTATCGCTCATAAGCCGAGGGAGTCATAAAGGGAGCAATGATGATGATATTTGCATTTATATTAAAACTCCTAAACAGTTTTGGCGGAGTTTAATCCGGCGTAAGGGTGGTGAGTGACACGGTGGCCTACTAACTCACTAACTCACCCCCGGCCTACTGACAAACTCACTAACTCACCCCCAGGCACTACCCCATGCTAGGTGACGACTCATAGGGTAGCGACTGTTCACACTTAGAAATATTTTACAGAACATTGACTGCAACGGCGACGCGGCGCATGAATATTTATAAGTAGGGTTTTATGCAACGAACTCTTCCCGCGAAAAAACTGCCCGGGTTTTATGTCCGCCTTTATATTCTATAAATTCCATGGGAGGAATCTTTAGATCTTTTTTGACGGATGAAACAAAATTAATTAGCCCTACTGGAGGATTAATTTTTACCTTTTAAGAATTCAGTGTGGGTTAAATTTGTCCTGTTACAAAAATGAAATACATTATAATCCTGGTTTTGCTTAATTCCAAATCACGTGGGAGGTGGCTATGATTATAATACTGTATATTTAGAATTTTGTACAAAAAAATACGATTTAATTCCAGGAATGTAGATCAAATGGCATCTTCAAAATCCTGGCCATTAAATAAGTTACTAAATATCATATGATTTACAACTCAATATATGAAAAAGAATTACTTCAATATATTCTTGACATTAGTTCGTACTACTTAACCAAACAATTTATGGCGCAATTTTAATATTATGGTTTAATAATATAAATAATAAATAAAATATTACTCGATACAAATAACCATTGTGGACCTGATATGTAGTTTTGACATTGTTTGTGCTTCTGTCACATGGCATGTTTCCAATATAATGGACTCAACCGAGTTATTCAATCAAAGAAACTCGAAGTGGGTTGAATATGTCGTACAAAGCGTTTGCAGTTAGTAAATATTCATCTACATCTGATGTAATCGTATGACAGACATTGGTAATTTATTAGGTTCTGAGAATAATTTTATTTTTGACGAATATGGAACTTCAAATGGTTTGCGATAGGGAATTTATTCATTAAAGTTTATCTCAGCGTTTGGGCGTCTATATAATCTCCATAAGGGAGGTTGGCAGTAAAAGCGAGAGTTTTATCATTGTGCATATTTCATTCATATTCAGACGTTTTGTTACGACGCACAATTGTAGCTATTAGCATTTATATTAAAACTCTTGAAAGTAAAACTGAAGTTCTCTATGATCTTAATATTTTACTTTGCGGTACCTGGTCCTCTATATTATTTTTCCTAAGACGCTAGACAAAAGCCTGGGCTTGTTTTTCACATTACTTCAGGCTAGACCTAGGGGTTGCGGCATTATCATTTATCCATTGGTGATTTGGAGGGATTGGACCCGGGACCTCAGTGACTGAAGTCCCGCGTTAACCACTAGACCAGCTCGCTCTCCATGGTCCTAGAGATATTAAGACAGGACATGCCGTTTTGTAGAAAAGCATGGGATACAGAATCATGATGTCGAACAGTTAATTTTTAAAGGGACAAACTCTTTTGCTATGATTATGTTTATCCATGTGCTGTATATTTTAATTCACCATTATGATTATGTTTATCCATGTGCTGTATATTTTAATTCACCATTGATCCTATACTTTCTTGGACATTTTTCGCAAAGTTCCACTTCAGCTATTGCAGGTTTTAAACAGACGTCTACAATCGTTGCATCTTTTATAAGGACGTACCTTCTTAGGGAAATGTTTTTTATATAAATAAATATGGCATTATCACAATTTTACCTTGGATTGAGTCTTATAATGAGTAAGATGAGTAAGATGTTACGATGAGTAAGAATTTGTTAAGTATAAAATGTAAACAAATTGTGAACTCAAACAGAAAATATGCTTGACAAAACATTTGCTTATGTAATGAATAATAATATTTATACAGTTGACCTTTAAACTCAAGTTTTACTTTACAGTATAGTAGCTTTTTGTTCGTCCTTAACTTAAAACATAGTCAGGATAATGTTTAAATTGTAACAATAAGAGTAACTAAAAAAGCTACACAAGGCATTTGCCTAAACCATGCTTCGTTTTGACCCTATCTGGTAATATTGATGATAATCGATATAGGCCTACAGTTAGAAATCAATTTAAACAGCTAAATGACCTAAATAGAAAATTATAAAACAACGTTGCAAAACTTCAAAATATATATTTTTCCCTACAGTAGTGTCAAACTCTAGTAAAAAATTAAAGCCCGTCCTAAATATATGGAGCCACCACTATGACACATTTTTTCCAACTCCGGAAAACCATAAAACCGTTGTCCTACATACGAGCTGCCCCAGTTTCCAAAACAGGCCCTCCCCCGAGGCCGACCCTCCGGCCGTTGCCACGATTTGCATAGGTCCGGGGTACAAAGCGTGAATCTGTCGCGATAATTTGGGATACATCAACCATCCGGACAAGTGACCGGTCAATCTTGCGCAAGTATGATAATGGTATGGAAACCTGGGCGAAACGGGTAAATGGGGTGCAGAGTGCAGGGGTGGGCCATTGTGAGGCTCTAATGGCTTGTGCTAAGGGTTGCTACACTCACAGCCGCAATGTCAATCAGATGCATTTGTCATTCGTCATTCCACAATCGGACCGCAGTCGGGAGCCCTCAAGTACCTTTCCGCGCGGGTAGGATTTCAACTGGGGCGGTTTTTTCGGCGTGAAAGGGTGAATTCGTTCAAAAGGTTTTTTTCGAGTCACAGACGTGATGACAAATGGCGTGTCAAGTTTTTTTGAGGGATTTTGGAGCGTGAGTTGAAGGGGTTGAATGTATTTGTTAAAGTATTTAAGTATGCGTGAGACTCTAAGGTGTCTCTAGTGTGTGTGAAATATAGGTGTTGTCTAGTGTGTCAAGGTGCAATAGGCAAATTTTTCTGTGCGCTTGCGATGAATTACACAAATATAAAAAACTTTATTTTCTGACTAAAATTAATAGTAAGAGTTACATTTCATTGATTTTTTTTACCTGTTGTAAAAATGACATGAAACAACGGGTTTCGTCGAGAAAAATATATATTTTAAGTATTTTAGAAAAAAAATTGTAAAATACTCTGCCAAAATTCTCATAAAAGGAAGATTTTATTTTGTAATATACTTTTAAATATATACATGTGCAGTATTACAAATTTTGAAATACAATAAAAATAAAATTATACCCGAATTAATTTTTACTTACTGCAAAAAAATTCAATCGCAAGAAAATTGTAATAAATACCATACTGAATAATACTTTTAACCCAATAAATTCAAAATAGAGAGATGACGATTTTTTTACAAATGCACCGATAACCATTTTTAAACATTCTCCCAAATCATTTACAAATGTAAGAAAACCCAAATAAGTTTCTCTACACGTCAGACTTTTCACGCACGATTCAAAATCGTCAAAATGAAGTAAAAATGACGGTGCGGAAAGGTTTTGAATACGAAATGACGCCCGAGGTATAGTGCGCTGTGTGTACAATGTACAACCCCCCTGTTTGTTTGTGGAGATCCATCACCATCAAGCGAGTGGATGCAGGGTTGTACCGGTCTATGCTGTATCATGTTACTACAGTAGGGCAGCGGGTTACCTACATCGCTATTCGTCTAATTGACAGGGTGGGAAAGGTGTGGGAGTCAGGGGTGGATAATGTCTAGTCATAACTCTGAGTAGTCAAGCTGTTTTGAAATATTGCGTAACATTTTTATACGCCAGTGATTTTGTTCGGATTCGGGTAAAATTTTTATACGCCAGTGATTTTGTTCGGATTCGGTATCATAAAGTTTTTATACGCCTGTGATTTTGTTCGGATTCGGTATCGTAACATTTTTATACACCAGTGATTTTTTTTCGGATTCGGTATCGTAACATTGTTATACGCCAGTGATTTTGTTCGGATTTGGGTAAAATTTTTATACGCCAGTGATTTTGTTCGGATTCGGTATCGTAACATTGTTATTCGCCAGTGATTTTGTTCGGATTCGGTATCGTAACATTGTTATACGCCAGTGATTTTGTTCGGATTTGGGTAAAATTTTTATACGCCAGTGATTTTGTTCGGATTCGGTATCGTAACATTGTTATTCGCCAGTGATTTTGTTCGGATTCGGTATCGTAAAGTTTTTATACGCCTGTGATTTTGTTCGGATTCGGTATCGTAACATTTTTATACACCAGTGATTTTTTTTTCGGATTCGGTATCGTAACATTGTTATACGCCAGTGATTTTGTTCGGATTCGGTATCGTAACATTGTTATACGCCAGTGATTTTGTTCGAATTCGGTATCGTAAAGTTTTTATACACCAGTGATTTTTTTTTCGGATTCGGTATCGTAACATTGTTATACGCCAGTGATTTTGTTCGAATTCGGTATCGTAAAGTTTTTATACGCCAGTGATTTTGTTCGAATTCGGTATCGTAAAGTTTTTATACGCCTGTGATTTTGTTCGGATTCGGTATCGTAACACTTTTATACGCATGTGATTTTGTTCGTATTCGATATGAAACGTTTAAAAAACTGTCGTTTAAAACGTAAAGATTGACTCAAACACCTATCTTAAGTTAAGCTATAAAGCGCATGGAAAATTATTTTTTTTGTTTAGAGAATTTGTTGGTATATATTACAGTACAAATGTGCGGCAGTTACGACTTGTTACTACACTATGTTAGCACTATGTTAGTTTACTACATTAGATCTAGTTTCGTAAGTGGAACCTTTTTAATGTTTTAGTTGTATAGCCCACAAATATTGGAGTAGATTGCTTAAAAATTGCTTTTACAAAGTTGATGATTTTAATGATTGTAAATAGGTAGATACGCAATAGAAGTTGAACAGATGTATGTTCCATAAAGCTGCCTGTTTAGGCATACATATACAGTATTTATCATTTGCAGTCGTTTTACTAGTTTTCTAACTAGGTATGTATTTACACAAACTTAGTATGTAAGACGTGTAAAAATTATTTCGATTTAATTTCTTGCAATAAAACGCTGTCGAATACGCATACTCTAGCATTTGTAATTACAAACATTTACATTACACCACATTTTAGTTTAAAAATGGTTTTTGCTATTTTTCCTCTATTAATAATCACCCAGTCATCATTCAGTTATTTTATTTTCACAGCAAAACACTTGGTTAAACAATGTATAGCGCTTGCAAGCGGCAGAACCAGCCGTAGCCTACACATTTATTACGCTAGGTGACAAAGTAAACAGACCGTTATGGCACAATGTAAATAGTATTTTTTACAGCTAATAAATAGCTTTGGAAATTTGTAAAACATGTTTAAAACTAACTTGTTTATACACCAAAGCACGCTCTGTGTTCTGATGTAGACGAGAAAACTTACGTACAAATAAATAATTAAAATGAATGTATATATATTTACACAACTTTGTGGCAGGTTTATTTATTCTAAAATAATGTCATTGGTTATTAAAAAATATTTTATAACCGTGCTGTATAAGCCCACTCTGCTTTCAATTTGTTAAAGTGTTAAAGTTATAAAAATTATGTTATTGATATATTTCCATGTAAACAGTATACTTTTTGTATAAATTTTGTGGCTTCTTGTTTATGAATTCAAACTACTTAACAATTGTTTGGATTATGCGGTATAGTACATCTTCCCGTTGCGAAGCACGGGTACAGCAGCTAGTAATTTATATAAGAAACATTGCAACCCATATTGATTTTTTATTAAACGTCAGACCCAAGCAAAAATTTGGTCCTGATTTTGGTCGTTGCCCATACACGAAACAGATCTTTATAGAAACTCCGCATTCTAAATTCTCACTGAAGGGAAGTATTCAAACCTGTCCGTTGCAACACTGAATCACTTGACGAAACTATCAAACCGTACACTCCCCCTTTGTTTATTTACATTGAACTAGTGGTGAACCGGGCCCATTAGGTTAAGTGGGGCAGTGCGGGACTGGTTCCTGCCGTATCGGGTTACAAAGGTAAATAATCGCACTAGCTGCTCTAGGGCAGTAGCACCCCCTGCGTCAGCGACCCCTAATAGCTAGTAATCAGTCAGCGACGGTGGTGTCTGAGTCGGTTACTGGGTGAAGAATGAGACTCTTGGGAAACGTCGGGGGTGACTCGTGAAAAATGTGTGGGAGAAGTTATAAAATATTTAATCCCCCAGGCCGCAGCAAACCTGCAGACAAAGCGAACCTAACCTAACCTAACCTGCAGAATAAGCGAATTTCCAAATACTATTCCTACTCAAATATTCCCTTTTTGTGATTTTTAGTGTCAACAAATGGGAAACCCCATTTTTTACTCCATAAAACCCCACATAAACCCCCGTTTCTATAGTCCGATCATGCGGTTCACAAACTTGTTCGAATAAACGTAGGTTTACACGTGTGCACCAAATTTCATCAAAATCTGATCATTTTTGAGTTATCGCGCTAACAGACACACATATGAATTTGAAAGGAGTGTGTATTTATTTGGCCTCTGGGGGCCTCGAAACGAAAAAGTAAATCGGTCCCGGGTCTAGGTAAATCTTACCATTGAGATTCCGGAAAGCTAATTCGTTAAAAATATAATTTATCATTTATCCATTCCAACTATCGGTCAACCACCCTTAACCACACCTTTTGGTGTTCAAAAAACAACAAAACTGTGCTATACGTTGCAAACTCAACCTTCGTAGGTTCGTAACGCGTTGTCCGAGCGTTAACGGCGTTACGCGGCGTCACGAAGCGTTACCGCGTTGTCGGCGTCTCAAATAATTCCCTCATAAAGTGTGCTACGTTCCCCTCGAATCACATCTTAATTCAAACTCGGCCCATTAATTTTGCCGACACATTTTTTCACCGTTCCGCGAAACCAAACATCAACTGCGGACACGAATTGAATAAGAATGCCCTCATTAGCCGACCTAATTAAGATATTCGGCACGATTAGTATAATGGAGCATACTACGCCGGGCTTGCGCACAGCGGACCTGAGATATCAACAAATTAGCGGGCCGAGGTGGTGGGGTAATTAATAATTTGTGAGTCGTACCGGGTTCGTTTCCTATGTAAATTGCATTAGTGTGCGCTTTGTGTTGCGGTTGTGTTGATGTTTTGATGAATACAGGAGTGGTCTTGCAGCAAACCTGCGTACTGGTCGATTTTCCGCGTAAATAACGTTTATGGTCCTTCGATACCCCAAAAATATGTCAGTTCCCAAATACAAGTACAACAACAAAGTTTAAGTCTACACATGATGTATACCAAACCAAACATTTACTCTCAACCCAGACCTATGTAAAATACTCTGTAGACCTATATACGTCAAATATATAAGTATATATTTTTATGTTATACATATCCTGAAGGACACTAGTCTAAAATGAAAGATATCATAAAAATAACTAGAACAAATTTACTACAACACCTTTCGAGTTTACTAGATTATAGAATTTAGACCTACTTGTCATTAATTCACGTTTCGAACCATCAAAAAACGTCGGATATATCTCATGATCAAGTTGCGACCTTCTAATTATGATCGGTTATCACTAAAACCACATAAGTAAACGGGTACAAAAATTATGATTGAATATACTGTACACAAAATACCATTCCCTAAGCAAGTGCTAAAATTATGCTTTGAGGCTGGCAATGTCGTAAATATAATGAATTTGAAGGGACTATGTGAAAATGAACGTACCTGCTGCTAACTGACAAAATACGCTAGATTTAGTGGAATTTTAACTCCAACTGATGTTGTTAAACACTAACGAAGCATTAAAACCGTTTCCGACTCGGATAAGGATTAGATATGCAAATTAAAATCTAATTAATTTAAATGTATCTGTAGTTTGTTAAAATATCTCCTCCTAATTTATATGCAACTTTGAACCGACGATTCTTTTTTTCAACAGGACAAACAAAAAATAACAACCTTAGCACTAATTAGATCTCTGGGCTCTTTATAATTGGAAAAGGGAATTACTACTCGGTTGGGGTTTTTACAACTTCTACTTAACTTAAAGTCGATATTTCAACTTGACGATCATGCGTAGAATTTGACTACAAATTTAGACTATTATAGTAAACATTTGGTAGTTTACCTTTTTCCGAGGTAGTCGCACCCCACACTGGGGGTTTGTGGGTTGTATCTGGTAACAAAAACAAGAAAAAATCAGAATAACTCAAAATCAAACAAACACAAAAAAATAATACAATAAGGAAAATAAACAAAAATACATATAGAACATAATACACAAAACTCGTGGTGGGATAACTTATAAAAACTGAAAGCTTACACTAAATGGTGGAAAATTGTGAAGGGTTTTTTTACAACCACCGGTAACTTAAAAATGAAGAGAAAGTGGCGAATATATTGAGTTATAACAACTTCTCTTTTTAAAGTATATATTTGAAATGTATACTCTTTGGGGTAAAACAGAAACAAGCAACATACAGTAGCTTTTTTATTAAATTAATCGCCTTTGAAGGTGGCCTTTGATTAACTCAATCTACAAAACCAATAAGCAGACAGAACTAACTTAAAAACTGTCTTAACTGCTGAGATACCGTAAAGTGATCACCTCAAGGGTTATCTTCTTATGGCAAAAGTAAACTAGCCACAAAATGCAAAAGTATTTGTTATGGTTGAAATTTAAAAAATAATTTCACACGTGTAGGCCTATATTTTTCTTTTAAATCTTCGAGTAGCATGATAGCATTGACTATTGGATACTGAAGTAGACTTCCCATCTATATGGACCAGCCGTAGCCAATTTTTTATTTAAAAAGAGTGTAGTTGTGTGAGCCAGTCACAGAAAGTGCTAATGTTTTATTTTATACCTTGTATTTTGTTGCTGGCCAGGTTGATGGGTCATAACAGCTGCTATAACTCATCATAAGTAATTCCATGAGTTTGACTTGCTTAAAAAGATTGTGTATTCGGCAGAATTTAGTAATTTAGACCAGCGCAATCTGTAGGTGGCTCACATCAACTACGACGAGTTTGATAAAAAAAAAAGCTGGCTACAAATCTAACATGGGGATGGAAAGATGATAGTCTGTAAAATCTAGTTCGAACGCAAACGAAACAAAATTCAAACAAATTCGCAGAAAAAAAACATAGCTCAATTAATTTACTACAGTAGCTCTCTCTAGAGAATGCACCTGCTGAGAATCAAGTCCCTAAAAAAACTAGTGCGCAAGTAAACGAACCGAAAAACCCCCTGGGGATATTTAAATAACCCATATTTCCGAGAACCAGTCATCGCAGTGGGTCAACATTCAACAAATGCAGAAACCAGTAGACACATTGTAACGGACAAGGGCACTCGATAGCATCCTGGGCATCAAAAGGGCCATTTCGACCGATAATGGGGCTTAGCATATGATTACCACGCAAGATGGACACTGGACAGGTCTCGTCAAAGCAACCGCAGGCCCCCGCGGGGAGGATTATAATTTTGCAATCCTCCTGTTTAGCAGACAAAAGTGGCGCTTGGTAATCCGAAATATGATATGCGAGGGGAAGACCGGTTGGAACAACGTGCAATTTTACTTTTAACTCTTAACCACCTAGGGGATGTTTTGGGTATGTGAAACTCTGGAGAATGGGCAAATCCTTCTTCAGGGTGTCCACAGAAAATTTGTCATTAATTTCCATGACTTTCCATGACCATTTACCATTGATTTCCATGACTCACAAACTTTATTCAAACATTATAATATAACACACACACGAATAATACTGCCTAGACAAGTTATTTAACTGAAAATACTGAAATATGTATTAACAGATAACAATGAAGTTACAATATGTACAACAATGAACTAAAACAAACCCAAAACTCATAAAATAATGCAACTGTGATGAACTTAATTGTCGTACATTTGTGAAACATCCTGAAAAAAATGCTACAATAGTAGGGGCTACGGCCGACTAGAGCATTAAAAAGTCCCCTCAAATCCATCATTGGGGTGGGGATTTCCATGACTTTTGCCTATTTCCATGGCCAGAATTTTTTTTCCATGACTATCCCTGACTTTCCAGAATGTGGACACCCTGTCTAGGATGCAACCAATACAGGAATGCCATCAGTTGGCTCAAACTAAATGATTGTTATATTTTACATTTTCACTAGGCTAGTGTAAACATTTTGTAGCAAAGTTGTAACATGTAACGCGTCACAGGTTGTAAGCGAGTTGTAACGTGTAACGCGATAATCAGCTTACCTGCAATCAGGCTTATCTCAGCACTCGCGGGTCGCGTCATTCTATTAACGCTCGCTGCCACACGTGTCAAAATTGCAATTTCCAAAATTGAAACCCCTTTCACGATTCCAATCAGGAATGGAATAGGACACGATCAATTCATTTCTGTACATGAAGTGTCCATTCAACTTTTCGTTCCATCACATTTCGTTGTAAGTGACGTAAGAAAATAATGAGTACGGAAAAAGTACTCCTTATTATCTAGGGATCCTCTAATTGGTTGAAATCCAGGCCTTGCTAGGAAAGGTAATGCCTAAAAGACATCTTCAGAAAAGTGCGTTCCAGAAAAGTATATTTTCCCCCTGAGATATCAATTAATTATCAATCGTTGAGTTGGGGACGCAACCTAGGCCCCATGAGTGTAGGATGTTGTGATATGATCTGTGTAGCTTTGTTACTGACTAAAATCAGGATAAAAAACTGACCAGGATCATTTATGATCATCAAGTTTCGAGCTATCAAAAGCTACTGACTTTTCTCAGGATACACCTAACACATTCTTTGGGAGCAGCGCATCCATTGACCATGTTGAAGATATGGCTTATCTTCAACATTCTTTAGGCCTCCGTTTTTTTCTGAGCAGAGCCTTTCTGACTAGGGTTGGTTATGAGGTATCCACCCACAATCGCTCCCGCCTTTTAAATCACACAAATGCCAATACGAAAACGATACTGCAAAACGAAATTAATTTCGTATATGAATAACAAAGGGTGAAAGAGTGCAATTTCGAGTAATTCTTGAACCCAACAGAGTTATCGGAAATTAGATTACATTGTTTATGCGCAATTCAACCAGAATGCGTTCAACAAATTAGAACTCGGCCGCGCTGGCCCGCGTGTAATGTGAGTTTGTGAATAGAACCATCCGTGTGTGTGCTCATGTGGCTCATGTTCCGTACTTTGTGTTCAGTTCCCATTGTTGCGATTCATCCGGCAAATCTCTCTACATTTAGCGTTACCATCACATGTGTTTGTTTTGGGAGGAAGACGAATTATAATGCTGTATATTGAATTTTCATCACTCCTTAACGAAAGTAACTATTTTCGATAGCAGCTGATATCAATGAAAGTAGTCGTTTCCCAAGCTCTAATTTAGGGCGAGGGAAAATCGATCAGCTGATTTTCCCTCGCTCTAAATTTACTTTCCCTCGCTCTCAATTAGTTCTCCATTAATTCACTACGCGCGCCAGTGTTTTGTTACGGTTTAATTTAATGATTTTAATCAGCTGTATGTATTTTTAAAAGTTGTGTTATTCTTTTATTTTGATGTTTAAACAAAATTTATTGAGAAATATACGTAGGTTTCTTTTTAGAAGATTTTATTTTATTTTGATGTTCAATCAAATTAATTGAGAAATCAAATTGTTTTAATATACTGAGGTCTGATATTCTGTGTTTGTGTATTTTTGCGTCGTGATGAAAAGTATCGTTCATAACTCGTACCGAAAGTTATTATCCGGCACTTGCTCCATTATTCCCGTCCTCGGCTGCGCCTCGTACGTGAAAATAGCTCTCACATACTCGGCTTCGCCTCGCACGTGAAATTGGGGTTCCCTGTGTTCGGCTTCGCCTCACACAAAAACTTGGGCGCGCGACGGAAAATGCCACTTTCGGTCCTAGTAATGAAATATACTATTACTTGTTTTGTTGGTGCGGGTATTTCGGGTAATATGTTTGTTGGTTTTGAATTTTGAACAATGTGGAATTTGGTGTACAATGATTTTTTTGTCCTACTTCTATAGAGATGTGTTTTGGATTGGAGGTAGAATTTTAATGATAGTTGGTACAAGTATTTCGGGTAGATAATAGTACAAGTTCGTTTATACTAACACGTAGCTAGATTTAGAAACAAAATAATACTGTACAGCAAAATACGGTACCAAAAATACCAAGTAACATGTTCTTGTATAAAAAATCATATAATCGTGACGTGACAGTGTGAAATGGAAATTATTTTTGGCGAACTGGCATGTCCCTGTAACCTTCCACAGAAGAAAAATATATAACTGTCATTCTAGCAAACTTTATCCCATCGTAAAGAGTCATTGATTGCTCATCCGGTTTGCCAACTTAAATATCCAACGCAATTTTAATGCTAACCGGTACACGTGTGTGAAAAAGGGGCGGGCATTAATTGCGCCAACTGACCACCAACTACTAAAGGGAGCCACCCGATAAGTTCATTAAACCCCCCCCCCTTCTTTGACTGTATAATTGAGAAGTTAGGCTAAGTTAGGAAGGTTTGGTTAGGTTAGGTTAGGTTAGGTTAAGTTAGGTTAGGTTTGGTTAGGTTAGGTTAGGTTTGGTTAGGTTAGGTTAGGTTTGGTTAGGATGACACATAAACAAGGTTATTCCTCCTGCCAGCAACTCACTCCTACTAGGCTTGGGCTTGGCACAAGGAACATTTTTAGGACACTTTGAGGGCTCGGCGCAATTAAGAAACTCTTTGGCGTAATTAATGCATGACCTGAAAAAATACATCAAGTGACCAAACTATTCGCGATAAGCTCCATAGAGAAGCTCGTGACTGTGAAAGATGAGGCAGGCATGTTGAGTTGTTTGTTTTGCGAGGTCACTGGTCTAGACCGGAGGATCAAGATGCGTCTGTCAGATGCTTTGTCATTTCCGCCTGTCAGTGCCCTTGGCTCTCTCTGGCTGTGGCTGCTGCAAACTCAGCTGATGCGTCGTCTGCGCAGTTCGGGTACATTGACACAAACTACGTCTGAAGCTAATGAGAAATTGTTGCAGTTACGTTACTTTTTTGCTGATCTTTAGAAATTAAAACTAGTGCACTTTCAAGACCTTCCAAATTGGCCATTGATGTCCTGAATTATGTTACAGATTAAACAATTTCTCAAGAAACGTGGTGAATATAATCATTAACTGTGTTTTCCTTTTTGTGCAACTGTTTTTCGCCTAAAAGACTAATCATCTGTCTGTCCCAACGTATAGCCTACTACTGATTTACAACTATTCCGAAAACTATTAAGTGAAGTTCATTACTTTCGAAAAAGGTTTCTAGACACCTTCGTTGAAGTTCTGACGTAACTGCAAAGGTGTGAAACTGCTTTTTGGATTTTCTGCGGGTTTGTTACGGGTGCATTGGGATTTAGATATGCAAATTGAGACATGAGACATTTGTAAATGTTTTAATGTCATTTTAATTTTATTTGCAGGTTTTTTCCGCATGCACTCTGAGTAATTAGTTGATTAGTTTTATAGGAAATTCCTATGAAATTAAAACCTCAAGATCTAATTGACGATCAAGATTACCTAATATCTCGTATCCCCAAAGCTCAGTCCTATTTTAACCGTCTACTCCCATCTCTGCGTCTCCGGTGATATACAAACGCATCAGATAAATGACCCACTGTATCACCACTCCACTGGCAACAGCGTCTTCAGCCTTGCAAACGCAATAACTCAGCGAGTAAATGATCGCAGATTCCTCGTATGCAATGTGCAATAGTGGCGCCTTGCGGTTTTGACACATTCCCAGCTGATTTACACCAACGACCTTTCCCTCCAATAATTCCCCCGTTTCAGCGTCTCTATTCCGAGGCTTGGCGGGCAGCGCGGTTGTCTGTATCAATCCCGTTCTTTGATTGGATGATAGTGGACGTCTCAATGCTGGCGATAAATTCTAATTTGAATTTATAGTTGGCCTTGGCAACGTGCGTTTCGGACGAGAATTGGCAAGGGTAAAATTTTTAGTTTACGATTATATTCAACTATGAAAATTATTTACAGTAATGATTGACCTTGGAGACAACTGAGTTGTGATGATACTTTGAACGATTGGAGGACATTTGCTTGTAGCTGATATTTAATTAATTAATTCGGAAGAGTGTCCAGTGCCAGTTTGATGAGATCGAAAAGTTTTAGGCTTTTCTCAAGATTAAACCTTATCACGTAGAAACCGGCAATAAAATATGTTAAACGAGGTGTATGATGGGATAGTAAAGGTTTAGAACAATGTAGAACTATTGCATTCCTATGTTTATAATACGGTTTCAGTCTTCGGACTAGAATTTGATGTATTAATTGTTTTGGTCTAAAAGAATAATTTATCTTCAACAAATTTATCAATAGTTGAACTCTGCAGTTTCAAGTAGAATCGATACTAAATACAGTATCGGTCAACAGTACCTAGAATTGTTATATTTATTAGTCAGTTGTTTAAAAACTGTTCTAAATTATTCAACTTTTTATCAGAGTGATGATTTTATTCGTTAGTGAGTTTAGGTTGGATAATGCCTGATTTTCTAAATCGTCATTTCTAATTAAGCAGCACAGTAGTTAAGATGCGCGGGCAAGCATTGTTTGCGCCAACTGAGTCAGGTAGTCGGGTATTCTTGAATTGCGCCAACTACTTCAGGGAGACGGCCAATACGTTCATTAACTGCACCAAGTGGCGGTCCTCTTTGAGTAGGTTAGGTTAGGTTGGGTTTGGTAAGGCTAGGTTTAGTTAGGTTAGAATAGGTTAGGATGACACGTAAAAAAGGAATTTCTTCTGCCGTCAACTCACCCCTACCTGGCTTGGATTTGGCGCAACTAAGGAACATTTTATGGAACCATTTTAGCGCTTGGCGCAATTAAGGAACTCTTTGGCGCAATTAATACACGACCACTCAGAAGGCAAGATTCAAAGCTTTGTCCTCACAGCCCATACATCTTGACCCTCTAAGGCACTCCTTGGCAGAAGTTGCAAATTGCAAATGCGTTTCAGATTTATCGCGCTCAGGTTCTGCACTCTGTTGTCCTTATAATTGGTATATTGAGTTATCACCTTATTCTCGACCGCCTTTATCTCCAGTAAATTAGCACGCTGAATGCATGCAACACGCTGAATGTATGTAACACGCTGAATAACTATAAACAATGTCATCGCTCACTAATGAGCTTGTAAGTTTCAGTGGCTATTTTCGACTCGGTTGGCAAGCAGTGGTGTTTTGTCAGGATTTACACCTAAATAAAATCAGTCACATTATTCTTGGTAGATGTATTACGCATTGTCTGTTGTCACATGCATTTATGCATTTGGATAATGTTGAAGTGAGTTTGCGAATAATTCTTGTCTACAGTGGTGAATAGTGTTGTGGATTTGGGAACAATTTATAGATGGAATTCCTGGATTAAAACAACGTTTAATTTAGTCTACTCCCTGTGGTATTGCAAACCCTACAGCATTCAAGGTGGTCGCGCATTGATTGCGCCAAAGAGTTCCTTAATTGCGCCAAGACCCCAAAGGGTCCCAAAAGATTTTCCTTAGTTGCACCCAAGCCCAAGCCAGGTAGGGGTGAGTTGCCGACAGAAGGAATGTCCTTGCTTACATGTCATCCTAACCTATCCTAACCTAATCAATCATTTAGTGTTCACTAAGGCCCCCTTCACACTGGGCCACCATGGTGGTGACACCGGTGGCGACACCATGGTGGCTACGTTACATTAGCATTGATTTAAATGGGACATCTTCACACTGAGGTTTGGTGGCGCGTCTGGCCGCGCGGCCAGAAATGCGGTGGCTCGGGGTTGCGATTTTCAGAGACACCAGTCTGGTGGCGCCACCACGTCGTACCATGGTTTCTTATCGGACTGTTCACATTGGAGCGACTGGCAGCGCCACCAGTCACTACCAGCGGGCATTACTCAGTATACTAATTTACTAATCTTTTGAAGTTGTTAAGGTAATAAATATGGGGAAACGATTTTAATGTTATAACAAAATGTATAGGTACTCTATTTCATTTACATCTTTTCGTAATTGCAATGTATACATTTGAGTCAAGGTATTACAGTGTATTAATAAATGGTATATTAACTATGTTTTTATTTAATTTTTCACAACGTTAGTGGCAGTTTCTCTTCTCGAGATATTTAATCTTTCAGACGTCCCAGAAGCTCATAAAAACTTAAAACACTCATTCTTGAGTAAGTGTGAAACGTGTCAGGGTTATTTCTAAGATCTTTGTAGTGAATGAAAAAAAAGTCTCTCTGGTACTTAAATCTCATAAAAACGGATGAACAAAAAAACTACGTTTTTCTTATGTTTTCATAATTTCAAAAAAATATATAAGCGCCTGCCTCTTCGACGTCCAACTGTGAGCTTTGTGGCTGCAGCTGCTCTGGTGGCTGAGCTGGTGGTCCATGCGCATTTTGACCGGCCACCAGTGTCACCACCGGTGTCGCCACCATGGTGGCCCAGTGTGAATAGGCCCTAAATATGGGATTGGGTGTTCACAAACAAAGATTGAGAGTGCAAAACAGGTGGTTGGTTAATGTAAAAAGGGGCTTTCTTAAATTGATAAACTTGCAAAACCCACAAACTATTACTAACTGCGTTTTCTCAAAAATAAATTGAGAGGGGCCAGGAAAATAATTTTCACTTCACTAGGTCGTAACGAGGTTCATGTAAAGTGCATACAAAACGTGGATTGGCAACCAAGAAAACACATAACAGATTTTCCTGATTCAGGCCTTTTAAACCGTGGTGAAAAATATTTCCAGTTAAAGAAAACCTGGCAACATGTTCCAAGCAATATTTCCGAAGAAATAAATTCCCACAATGCACTTTCCCGGGTGAAGTTCATTAAATATGGCGCGGTATCGACGCCGACGTTATTTATATGGCAGTCGTAAACAACGATTTTCAATTTACCCAAGGTGTCGGCGTCTGCAATCAGGTAGATTATGGAATGAAAGGAAGCCCGAGACATAAGTCAGGGGTTTACAGAGGGGGGGAGAGGAGGGGGGTTGGCTCAGGATCAAACTGTTACGAGAGGAATATTCTAAAACTAAATTGGAAGAAATTGGATCGGCGAGAGACGAATATGGCAAATAACACTTGGCAACAAATTGTATTCCCTCCAGGATACATTACCCGCTTCCATCTTCCCGCGCTTTATCTGCCTCTGCGGGTAAATCTGGGGTTTATGACGTTGTAACATCATATCTGTCCGTTTTGGCGGGTGAATTTAAGCGTTAAGTGAATTATTAAAACTTAAAAATTTGTTTGTCGAAGGTGGTTTTTTTCCCAGAGATACATGTATTTTTGAGAGTTGAAATAAAAAATAAATTTATAAAGTTTCATACAGCAGACACATGCAATAAACTGTGAAAAAAATTATTAATTAATAAATATACAACAATCCTTTGAATCACCGACGGTAAAAGCGTTTTGTTTATAAAATAGATTTATGTTTTCATTCTTATAGCCCACAATTAAATAATTTTCGTCCAAGTTTTAGAAGAAATTATCCAATAGGCCTACAGTACTTTTAATGACGAAATCAACCAACTGCGAAATAATATGCACGTTAAGTAAACAAATATAATTATTAATGTAGATGATGTTGCTAGACCTAATGTATTTATATTATTTTATGCACAGTAATCCATGCCGCATCACGTGTTTTTTTCTTCTTAAAAACAAATGAAGGCGAATTAAAAACAAATTATACCTAGTAAACAAGGGCTAGCTGGTCTAGCGGTTACAGCTCGGGACTTCGGTTCCTGGGGTACCTGGTTCAATCCCGCCAAATCACCAATGGATTTTATATAAGTGATAGTGCCGCAACCCCTAGGTCTAGCCTGAAGTAATGTGAAAAACAATTCTGGGCTCGTGTCTAGCGTCCTAGGAAAAAAAGTAGTCAAGGACTAGGATCAATAGAAAACTCGCTTAAGTTACATAAAAAGGTTTCAAGATACTACACTGCTAACATTATGTCAACAAATGAAAACTAACTGGGATTATCTCAGTATTACAGAGCAAACGTGTGCGAGAGAAAAAGGAAATTAGATAAAAGAAAATCTGAGATAAAAGAGAGTAAGGAGTGTGTGTCACGTAAAGGTGTTTGCGTAAAAAGAAATAAGGTTGGTGCGTGCTTCATGCTTGGGTGGGTCCGCTGCGCTTGGGGAAGAGAACATGAACACGACAGAAACATCAGCTGGGACTTGACTGTTACAACTGTGTCCGTTGTGGAAATTTGCGACTGTTAACTTTAATAACACCATCATGAGGTAAGCGAATTTCCATGATAAAGTTTAGATCAACTCTCTGTGTCACTCTAGATCAGCTGAAATGCAATTGTGGTGTTTCTGTCCCGAATGTTCCTTTCGATAGTCGAACAATTAAGCTTTTAGGAAAAATGTTTGTTTAGTTGTTTGAAGGCTGATTCTATGAAATACACATTACAGGGTGATTCTAAATTATTGTTACAAATGAAAAAACTATACAACCTATCATCACGGGATGAGAAGAAATTGAAAGAGGAATTTCTAAAGTTTTGTTTGACACCACTTTGGTAAACATTTGCAATATATTAGCATCTACAGACTTTTTAGATTTTAACTACGATTTTAAATTAACTACAACATTTAATATAAATTAAACTTTAAAACACATAATTTAGAGATTCAGAGGAGAGGTAAAAGTGTGTAATTAATTTTAAATCGTAGTTAAAATCTAAAAATGTCTGTAGAGGCTAATTTTTCAGCCATGTTTACCAAAGTGGTGTCAAACATTAGAATCTCCTCTTCAATTGATTTTCACCCTGTGATGATAGGTTGTATGGTTTTTCACTTATAGAGTTTGAAAAAAGTAACAATAGTTTAGAATCACCCTGTATAAAATGTTAACACCTATTTTTTTATTAGAATTGGAAACCATAGCAACTTACATCTTCTCCAACTTTCATGAATAAATAATTGATCAATTCTAGAAGTACAGTATACTGAACGAGAATCTTTTAAATATACTGTCTCTCAATAAAAGATGCTGCATGTAGTTCATTATGGAATGACAACTTAGTACCAAAATTCAATTATTCATTGATTATACGTTTACTTTCCAATCTTCACGAGAGTTTCAAAACAACAAATATGAAAGGGCGAGGACAACTTATGACATGTATGATAAAGAAAACATACATTTGGTCCACTTAAGAGAGATGACTATACCCAAAGTCAATGGTTATTAAAAACGCCTTTACACATACGTACATAGAAATACACCTTCCAAATATTTCACAACAACAAGTAGTATAGGGCGAAGACACTCAACGGAAAGCAATAGTTACCAAGATTCCACGTGGCGAAGAATTGCGAATGACCCTTTTACAAAGAGTTGTGGGGTAGTTGCGACAGTTGTGGGGCGTCCTATTCGTATTCAAATCTGGGTGCAGTGAAAAGGTGCTCTTTGTCAGAGCATGTGCGATCCGCCACGCGAGTCTGTGACCAATGGGCGACATCTTTGTTGGGCGAACGCGTGCGCGCATAAAAACATGCGTTTGTGCGTTTTGACGCCATGCGCTTTATGACGAAGGTAAAGTATGCCCATGCATTACAGAGACAGTGAGGGTATGTTTTACACGAATTAGCGCAATGTTGGAACAATTAATTGTATGTCCGATTTTTTTCGTATGGCTGAACTCTTAGGATAAATGCGTAGTGCGTTTTCTGAGCACTATGTTAAATGCGTAAATGTTTAAAACGTCCGTATTTTTTTCCTTGAGACAAAAAATTGTTGACGATAGGATTCATCTATTAATTTGCGGTTAATATTTAATAGGTACTCAAGACGGCGTCCGCAGTGGGGCCAATTAATTTTGTTTCGCCGGTATTTATCCATTTATACGTGAAACCATAAATTACATTAAACAGCTATGAGATGTATGCTAATTGATAAAAATGCCAAAGAAGTTACAGCATGAGTAGGCCTGTATAAGTGTCTTTAACAAATTGCAATTGGATGTGTGCTAACTAGAATATTTTAGTGGCTTGTGTCGTATTATGTGTGTGCTTTGATTTTTTTCTATTTTCACTGTAAATATAACCTACACTTCCCATCTATATGGACCAGCTGCAGCCAATAAAAAAATAAATAACGTAGTTGTGTGAGCCAGTCACAGAATGTGCTAGTGTGTAAAATTATACTTTATACCTTATTTTTTGTTGCTGACCAGGTTCATGGGTCAAAACAGTTGCTATAGAACACCATATGTCATTCCCTAAGCTTGACTTAGTAAAAAAGTTTGTGTATGCGAAAGAATTTAGTAATTTAGATCCGCGCAATCTGTAGGTGGCTCACATCAACTACGACGATTTTGAAAAAAAAATCTGGCTACAAACTTAACATGGGATGGAATTTCTAAAAGATAACACTAAAAAATAAAATTAAAAATATAAAATTTATCGTGCATCTATTCATAATATAAATAAAATACTAGTATAATTACGTATTTTTGTAACAAATGGCACAAGAAAACCAATACATCATTAGTAATTGCTTTCGTCTATCTTCAAGGGAACTACAATACAGTTCACACTCTATATATCATCCTGTGAACAGGACACCTGTGAAATAGTGGCCACGACTACAACGACATCTACAACCCTTCCAGGAACGGTTACATAAATCACAGGGAACGATAGCTGAAAAGTGGAACAACAAAGCCAGGCACACTAGCACAGGGTAGGTGGGCAAAGAAACATTTCAGCGTTGTCATGTCGTGCCCATGCAGCTCTGCCGTTCAACTTTTTATTTCTTGGGAATTACCCGTGCCCTCGCTATATTTTTGTAATGCGACGAGTTTAGCGTGCGACGGTGTTGCTGGTGCATGTTTTATGTGTCGCGTGAGCATTAACGGGGAAAGTTTTGTTGAACATTTTGGGGTTAGTTTATGTAGGGTGAAACTGTGGTTCAACCGTTTACTATGGGAATCATGCTAAGAGTTTTAGAATAAAAATGAACATAGGTAAATTATTAGTTCAGTAGCTGACTGCGCTGATGTTGAATACTTAATTCTCTAATATGTCAAATTTCCCACCAAAAATTAAGGACAACCTATAAGTAAACTATAAGTATATTATTTCACATGCCACCACAAAACAAAGCAAATAAAAAATACCCCCGCCGCAGCAAACCTGCAGACTAAGCAAATTTCAACTTGTCTGATTACATTTTTACTAAAATATTTCTATAAATAAGACATATCAATTTCCAATTTAAATAGGAAACATTAGATTTAACGAGTGCATAGGTTTGCTGCTACGGGGAAGGTAAAATATGTTTTTTGACCATTATGTCAATAGTATAAGATGAAATAAATAAATTTGCCAAATTTTATCAATATCTATCCATAAACAAGAGAACTATAATAGTTTAAATTTTCTCCAAAAGAATAACATGGGAATTTTAAATTAAACTATTTTAAAATTTTCTCCATGACCGTTAGTCATACAAAAACGCTTCAATATACTAAATTATTTTTTTAAGCTCTACAAAACGGACCTCAAAACGAAAAATTAAATCGGTCCCGGGTCCAGGTCTTACCATGAGTACTACGGTAATAGTTTATTCCCTATATGGGAAATTCGCTGAAATGTAATTTTTAATCGTAGCATACAGTGTGGGCGGCTTATTTAATTTATTTTTATTACAAAATTATTGACAGCTAATTCATAAATGGGATACCTACTTCAGTATTTAAAATCCAATGCCAAATCGAAATACTCACCGAGTGTAGTATTTATTTTTATTTTATTAACTTACAGTTTATTTAATTACAGCATCGGCTAAGCGTTCAGAAAATATATTTAAATTGTCGTATGCTTGAGCCCAATTGCTATTCTTATTGTTACGCAAACTTAAATATTTTTTTTTGTAAATTTCGTGGACAAATCCCTCAGGTTTTTGTCATCTGGTACATATCCAAATGTACACACAACACACACGATCCAAGCAGATGGGTGCGTGCTAAGCATACAAATGTACAGGAGATAGGAACGCCTAAAGACGGATCTCACCTGATTCCCCCCCCTCCCCTCACCCCCTCGACGCTTAGCATACATCATATCAGTTCTCTACGTTTGCTGATCCGTTTGCCGAGTTTTATATCAAATAAATCCCGCTTTGCGAACACTCACCCTTCTCTGGGATCAAGAAACGCGGACTCATTTTAACTGCGAAGATTTTAAAATTCATTGTGTGATGGAATCATTTTTTGGGTCAATGACAAAAGAATAAAGGTATTTAAATTACAAAAACTATTTAGATAATTCATTCTCTCAAAGCTAGAGATACATGTAAAGATTATTAAAATTAATAATATTCTTACTTTTCCTAGCCTGTATGCCTACATATCTCTAAATTTTCTGTTAATTTAGACAAACATAATTATGACACAAAGACTGCCTTATATAATCCCAAATCAAATCAAATCAAATCAAATCAAATCAAATCAAATATGCTTTATTCATAAAGTACAGTGTTGTACATTGAATGGTGTCAACTAAATCTATCTTAAATTAATAATTTACAGATTTGCATATCTTGGATCATTATCTAAATCAAAAACCAAGAACCAGGAAATGAAAATAATCAAAACTGAATCAATTATGTACTAACGCTAAGAGGGGAGGTGGAAAAATACTCTTCCAGGGAATAGAATGCTTTCTCTACTAAATATAGTTTTAGTTTTCTCATAAAATTCTTCCTGCTTTGTTCATTTCTGATTTCATTAGGAAGATGCTTAAAAAATTTTAATCCTATATAGGATGGTTTTTTTTCATAGAATTTTAATTTATGTTTACTTGAAATAAGGAATTTTTTATGCCGAGTGTTGTATGGGTGATAATTTGTCTCAGAGGTGCTCAAGCAGTTTTTTACTAGAATAATTGTGTCGTAAATATATTGGCCATATACCGTTAAAATTTTGAGTTCTTTGAATTTGTTTTTGGTTGTTTCATTGTGTTCTAATTTCAAAATTATTCTTATTGCTATTTTTTGAAGTTTAAGTATCCTATCCAAATTTGCTATTGTAGTTGAACCATAAAGGCACAAACCATAGGATAAATGCGAATGGACATTAGCATAATATATGTTTTTTAATGTTTTATGGTTACAAAAATAAGACATTCTAGAGAGTGAATATAGTCCTGAACATAATTTTGAAAGGAGTTTATCAACATGTTCATCCCAGTTCAAATTTTGGTCCACAGTTAGACCTAGAAACTGTGTACTGTGTTTATGTTCAATTTCTTCTGCATTATACATGATATTTGGTTTAATTAACTTTTTATTTTGATTTGTTTTAAAAGTTAAAAAATTAGTTTTTTTAGGATTAAGCTTCAATTTATTTTGCTCTAGAAAGTTTCCAATGTTTGCCAATTCAACAAAACTTAAAATTTCAACTTGTTGCACTGACTCAGCCGATACTTTGAGATTTGTATCGTCTGCATAAAAACAAAGATTGTTCTGAGGTAAACATGAGAGTGCACCACCAGCATCATTTATATAACATAAAAACAACAGGGGGCCAAGGATTGACCCCTGGGGTACACCACATTTAACCCTTTCAGTTTCAGAAGAAAATGTTGTAATTCTGTTATCATGATTATGTGTTATTTCTACAAACTGACAACGATTATTTAGGTATGACTGAAACCATTTTATTGATTTTTTTGTAACCCCTAAAATGAGTAATTTATCTATCAGTTGGGTGTGGTTGACACTATCAAATGCCTTAGTTAGGTCCATGAAAATTCCAATTGTGAACTCCCCTTTATCAACCGATTCAATTATAGATTCTATGAATGACACTGCTGCTGTAATTACAGATTTTCCAGGCCTAAATCCATGCTGAGTATTGTTTAATAGTTTAAATTCTTCTAAATAATTTAATAACTGACAGTTAACAATTTTTTCATAAATTTTTGATATTACTGGTAGGAGAGAAATAGGACGGTAATTTGACACAGTTTCTAGGTCGTCTTTCTTATAAATTGGTATTATTTTAGATTTTTTTAATTGATTTGGAAAAATTCCTGATACAAAAGATGAATTTATTAAATGACTTAAAATATGGCTCAGGCATTTTTTGGCATGCTTTATAACTTTAATAGGGACATCATCGTGTCCAACAGAATGTTTGTTTTTTAAAGAGTTAATTACTTTTTCCACCTCCCCCGCATCAATAAATTTAAAATCAAAACCTCTTTTAATACATTGCTCATTTTCAATAAGACTTTGATTTTCAATCTTGCTCTCACATTGGTTGCCACTGACATCCTGATCAACATTAGTAAAATAATTGTTGAACATGTTAGCAATAGTTCTAGGATCACTTAAGCTACAATTTCCCTCTTTCAAAGTAATATTTTTATTTTTTGTTCCCTTTCCTTTCCCAACTTCAGAATTTATAATCTGCCATACTGTTTTTTGTATATTGGCTGATTTTTGTATTTTATTTTCAAAATAATTTGTTTTAGCTCTGACTAATTTTGCCCTATATTTCAGTTTGTTTTGTTTCAACTCGTATTTCAAGGCAGGATTTTTGTTCCTACGAAGTTTTAAGGCCAATTGTAGTAGTTCTTTTTTTTCATTTTTCAGGTCTTCTGAGATCCAATTTTTTTTGCGTTTCTTTTCAGTTACAGTAATTTTGGGAAATGAAATGTCAAAAAAGTGCATAAATGTACTATAAAATTCATCATATTTTCTTTCAACAGGAGCCATGTAAACACTCTCCCAAATCTCAGTTTCCAAGAGGTTTTTAAATAAATTCAAATTTTGAATATTGAAGTTACGAGTTGTACGTTTTATAGTTGATTGAACCTCTTTTGTATTATTTAGGTTTTTATTTTTTATAAGGAGCAATTGCCCCTCATGATCTGATAGACAAGTTACAATTCCCTCAACAGTCACCTTGCAATCATGACAATTTTTAATTATAAAGTTATCAATTGCTGATTCAGATTCCTCAGTAACTCTGGTTGGGAAATTGACCAGATACCTCATTTTATGAACTTTTAGTGTTCTTTTTAGTAATTTATGATTAGGGTTATTTTTTAAAACATCAATGTTTATATCCCCTCCCAAAATTATGTTAACAAACTTTTTGGAAAAGTGGGAAATTAACATGCTCAATCTATCTAAAAATATTTCACAATCCGAGCTAGGTGACCTATACACTCCAATTGCCAAAATTTTAAATCCGTCAATTATATAGCTACAGGCACAAAATTCGAATTGCTTATCTTGAAGTAAACTACCAGACAACCAATTTGGAACATCCACCCGCTTCCACTTTAAACCCTTCAGGGAAAGCATAACGACGCCACCCTTAAAACATGTTTTTCTACAATAAAAATTGTTTACATCATAATCTTGTATATTGAGTCTGTTAATTTCATTTTCCTTCATATCGTGTTCTGTTAAGATTACAATATGAGGAGTTAATTCATTTATAGTCACTAATAAAGGTTCGATTCTTGATGGTAAGTGCTGAATATTTTGATGGAATATTTTTATTAAATTTTTTTCTGTTTGTACGTTTTTGTTGAGATTATTATTACTGTTGGGTTCAAAGTGGGAGCGGGAGTCGCCATTACAAATCATGTTGCTATCACTTGTATTGGAGTTTCCAATAAAAAACCAGAGCCACTATCACTCACAACCCCAGAGAGAATCTGCCCCCCATCACTTGACACAGGCGCAGGCCGCTGCAGCTGATCTGGATCTGAAGTTTTATCCACCATTTGCAGCCTATCATTGTCAGCCATACTGTTGTTGTTGTTGCTGCTGCTGCTGATGTTGTTGTTATTGTGGTTGTTGTTGCCTTTGTTGTTGTTGTTGTTGTTGTTGTTGTTGTTGTTGTTGACATTCATGTAATGAGAGCTTTCGTCAGCAATGGTGCGCCTCAAGAGATCCACAAACTCATGATGGTCCTGAGTGTTCCTCCTTGATCCCGCAACATACTTCTTACAAGTGACAATGATTACAGAGGCTTCAGTCATGTTCTGGAATTTGACAATATTCTTAACAAAGTGATATGGAGAGATCCTGTCCCTTGAGCACCCTAAAGGGGAACAAACTAGAGCTTTTAGTTTTTGTTTTTGGAACTCCTCCGTAAGTTGTTGAAATGCAGCATTATAGGAATTGTAGTTGTCATCATGGGGCTTGCCAAAATATTTTGACTTTGTGACTAGGCTGAATATCAACGCTCCATTTTTCTCTCTCTGAAGGGTTAAATTAGCTCTACAGAAGTCAGAGTCAGTTGGTTTCCCAAAAGACTCCTTGAAAGCAACTGCAACACCAGCACTCATATTGTTCTTATGGCTAAGGTCAGATGAAATGCAATGAGCAAAGGCGATGTCCATGTTACTTTTATGCTGCTCTATTACTTCCTTCATATCGGCTTCCAAAACTTGAATTTTAATATTTTCACTGATGAAATCTTTCACCACTGATTTTGGTACTGTGGTCTTACTAGTATTATTAGGGGGAGACTCAGAGTTATCAGGTAGAATCTTCAGCCTCTCTAATGCATTGATGACCATGTACGCCACTTTAGTTTTTCCACAATCATTCAAGTGCAACCCATGCCTTGTGTAATGATATCGTTTCAGGTCCCTCAGATCCACAACAAACAGGTTCTTAATCCTTGCACTTAGTTCCATTATATAATTATTTGCTGTCACTAAACATAGATTGTCATTGTGTTCCAGGGGCCTGTCATGTCTAGTTGGTATCGTGCAGAGCAATGTAGGTCTTCTTTTGCTAATGTCTAATAACTTTCCTTCCAGATCTCTGTATATAGTTTCCAGGCTTCCGTTAAGGCTATCATTTGTGCCACCCAAAATAACTACTGGATGTGTTTCATCTTCTGATACTGAGCTTAGTACTTGTAGCATAGTGGTATTTGATCTAACATAACCGTAGGCATTGATTTTAGCTGAACTATAGTTTTCAATCTTACTAGCTATAGTTTTACCTTGGCTATCAGCACATAGAGTTACTTTCATTTTCCTTGTAGAATTTTTGATATGGCTTTTAATGAGTATTTTGTCTTGATGTTTAGGTTTAAGCTTCTTCATTTGTTTTGCATCTGCCTGGTGTTTATTTGAATTAGGACCTCGCATTGTTTTTTTATGGTATTTTTTCTGAGTTTGACTACTCTTGCCTTCATCATGATGTTCAGATAGTGTTTGAAGAATATCAAACATGTTAGTTGTTGTAACAGAAGAATTATCATTGTTTTGAGATTTATGCTTTGTTTTTGATTTTGTTTTTGTTCGAGTCCAGGAGCATATGTTAGGGTCCCTTACATATTTTTTTCCTGGTTCACTAGAATGAAGTAACTTCTTATCCTTTTTAATCATTAATGTGTGAAGTAGCTCCTTTTTTGATGTTGTTTGGTTGAGGAGAAAATAAGAGATGAGTGAGCGTTTGGTTATCACTTCCTCTCTTGACAGGCTCATATTTTGGATGAAGTGTACATCAATTGATCCAGATGTGATTATATCATGAACCAATGCCTCCACGACCCAGCAGCAAAAAACTCCACAGTCAAATCCGTTAGGTTGTTGTGGACCCTTGATTGAAGATAAGCTTGTGTCAACACCTAGATATTCAGTTAGCTTTCCTGTAACCTTCTTAGCAGAGGAGAGATTATGGTCATTAGAAGAGTCAATATGATAAAACATATTCTTAGGTCTGTCCAAAACTAAAACACTCCAATGAGACCCACTATCTCCTTGGCTTACCTCCTCAGAGTCATTGATTGGCATTATCACAACATTTTTATTTTTTAAACTTAGTGGTTCTAAAAAAAGCAACGCATCTGGTGAATTCTTAATTGCATGAACTATTAGTGGATTTACTATGATACTTGTTGTTTCAGTTAAGAATCTCTCATTCACCATGTCCAAGTAAGGTTGAATTGTCCCATCTGAAAGCCAATTGTTACTAAGTAATTCTGAAACAACTAATTTTTTGTGCAATAACAAAGGGTCATTTTTGTTCTCTTTAGAAGTGTTTTCATTGTTAGAACAGTTTCCTGTGAACGAGGTAAAATCAGAGGTAGATGTAGCAGCTTCGGTTTTCGAGGGCTCGCACTGCACAGAACAATCTATCACACTTGGATTAATAGGCTTAGTCTGGTAGTCAGGTACAGGGAATATTTGGTCTGTGTACTCCATTAACCGAGTGTCTGATTCGATTGAATGATCAAGTACACATTTCAGTTGCTTGTCTAGAGTATCAATCTGTTCCTTGAGCTGCATATTTTCCCTTTGTAGTTCTAGTATACACAAATTTGACGATTCCTGTGCATCAAAGCAGGGAGTGGGGTTAGGTTCCACTAAAGCAGGGTTGAGAGTGCAATGTTGTGGGGTAGAAGTTTCAAAGGAGTCATTTTTTATTTCTATTACTTGAGGTGATTGCTGATTGGCAGATTTGGGAGATAATAATAACCTCATGGTCACTGGGTGAGGTCCGGTATGCTTTAAGTTACTCCAAGTTATTGTGGATTTCTCAGAATCAGTTTTTATCCCAGCATTACAGTTCCTCCCAAGACATCGCCAAGTTATTTCCCCACTTTTAGCAATATAGTTCTGTCTGAATTTAAAATTATTGTATATAATATTTGGTTTACCATTTTTGGTTTGCTCAAGTTTCAATTCCATGTAAACTATGAAGAAATAGATAAGAATTTAAGAATATAATAATATAAAATTGTGTGCCAATGTCAAACTAATGAATGAGAGGATTTATTCAATGCTGTTTGAAGAACAGAACAGCTTCATGGAAACTAAAACTGACTAGCTTGGCATACTCTGTGTGCAGACGGATTTGATTGTCAGTTGTCAGTTCCAAGTAGCAACAGTACTGTTCAAGTCAGAACATGCTCAATCACAACACTACTCGTGAGCCCAAAATCATTTCAATTAGAAAGCAATTAAATGATTACTTGACTATTAATTCAGAATACACATAATTAGTTCGTAACAGTTATTTATAATGTTCCATGCAATCTTAAACGTGTGAACTGTTCAGTTAATGCAATCAAAATACAGCATGCATAACCTAGTCTTTGCAGAAATGTGAGTAATTACTCTTTAAATTAAATAATAAGTTAAATGTATCGATTGAATATGTAGTATAACTCACACTTAGACATTTTATTTGTACTGAGGGCTTTAAAAACAACAATAAACTGATTATAACTGTAAAAACTTGAACTCACAAGCAGACAGACTACACCAATAATTATATAGCAGACGACAATCACAAAAACACAAATCTTATACTTTTTGAATGTTTGCTTCACTACTCTGGTATTAAATTTTATAATAACATGCCTGATTTTAAGTCTGCACCTTCCCTCAGGTCATTAAAAATTGCGCCAACTACTCCAGGGAATCCGATACGTTCCTTAACTCAAGCCCGCTCAAGCCAAGTGGCGGCTGTCTTTGGCTGCGTCTTTGGTAAATATAATTATAGTAATAATCATAGGTTAGGTTAGGATAGGTTAGGTTAGGATGACACGTAAACAAGGCTTCCTTCTGCCGGCAACTCACCCCTACCTGGTTTGGGCTTGGCGCAACTAAAAGACATTTTTGGTACCCTTTGAGGTGAGGAATTCTTTGGCGCAATTTTGACAGCGACGGTGACGTCATCAGCTCACGTGACTGTGGTGTCTTGTTATGACGTTTTCACGCAGAGCATTGTGAGGCAAGTTCATAATGTAAATATGTTTCTAAATAAACTCAGTGATCATCACGCAAGGCAAACTCTTGATATTTCTCCGAGGTCAGTCTTTGATCACCACTATGTGCGATTCTAGCTTCATTCCAGAGGTGAAATTAGAGACCGACGCACGCACCGGCGCGGGCACGAGCGCCACGCAAATTACAGACTACGCGGCCAGCGATGCCGTGACGAAGAGTGGCGATTAGAAGATTAAATACACGGCAGCTGATAACAGAATTAGAGTGAAATTAGGGTGAAAAGGCGGGGACCAATTGGTGGTTCGAAGACTCCGTGGAATAAATTATCACGTGTAAACTGCCGAGGAAAACTGGACTGAAATGTGAATTAATATTTTCTGAGGTTAAGTTTATTTTCTGGAAATAGATTCGCTTGTCCACATGGGACCCACGTCTATGTGTTGAAGGAATCACGCAGAGCAAGAGATGAGTCGGTACAGTACAAGAATTAACTGTACAATTATTGACAAGTGAAATAATTTAGACAAACTTCCAATCACAGGAAAGCTCTTTTTATTTGCCGACGACACTGCAGTTATATTCAAAGGTAATACTTGGGACCAAACATTCAATGTAGCGCAAACAGATATGTTCCTTATTCAAAAATGGTTCTCCCAAAATGTATTATCAATGAATGTTTTAAAAACAAAATATATGCCAATTTCCCTCAGACAAAGTAGTAAGCCTCCCACCAACCTCAGACTTGTGATGCATGTTTGTGGAGATCCAGGTGTCTCTACCTGTTGTTGTTTACATTTGGAGAGAGTAGATCATTACAAGTACTTGGGAGTGATATTGGATAGTAGGTTAAGATGGGAACCCCATATTGAATATTTAAAGACAAAACTTAGGAAATTAATTTATGTTTTTAGAAACGTTCGCGAAATTCTTAACATCAATGAAATAAAAATGTTATACTATGCATTTGTCCAATCAGTACTTCAATATGGAATTATAGTATGGGGAGGAGCTAGTAGCAATATTTTAAAGCCTCTGTTTGTCATACAAAAACTAATTATTAAAATAGCTTTTCAATTCAACAGGCGTTTCCCTACAAATGTATTATTCAAAAACACTCAATTACTTTCGGTGCGTCAACTTTTTATCAAAACTTTACTTGTATATACCTACTCTAATCAAGATTTGATAGTGACGCCAATCACACATAACTATTCCACCAGAGGAGCTGTAAATGTAGGTATGCAGGTACCCCGAGTTTTCAAGTCTGCAAACCTTACTAATGCTTTTTATATTACGAATTTTTTGTATAGGAATATACCATCAGAGATTAGAGATCTACAGGTATCTCTTCCAGTTTATAAACGTTCGGTAAGCAGTTGGCTGTCGGAGATTGGGCTCGATCAGTCTGAGACACTTATCGGTTCAGTATACAATACCTAACAATAATTATACACAAATACACCAAACAATATTTAGCGTACATATATCAGTAACTGCAACTCCACTCACTCGACTACCTTTTATTTAGCATTAACTGTTCCTGTAGCTGTCTCATAGCTTAGTTGTAAATAGTATTTTGATTAATTTAGTTTTAATTTTTTAAGAATATTTCTAATTTGTAATAGAGCTCGTCCCGCGCACAGGTCTTTTACGGCCTATGCGGGACTATTGTTCGTATTTTGTACATGTATACTGTATATTGTAAAAAGTTTTTGGAAATAAAGCAGATTTTGATTTGATTTGATTTCAAGTGACAGCATTGGGAAGTAAACCCAAGCCGTAGTTGCCTTCAATTTTATCAGTCGCAATACTGGCTAAGCCTTAAAAAAACAACGAACTTCTCTATGAAAATAGGAAAATAGATTGTTGGAAAAGGCACGCATCTCAGATGTAAAGGCAGAGACTCCCAACAAACATACTCCATGCAACTACGTGCCTAATCTCGACAAACAAAAGGCACTTTCATCTACACCGACCAGCTCTGGCGTGACGTCACACAAGATACGGCTAATCTTGTACACTTCGGGCAACATTGGCCCAGTAAAGTAAATCACTTGGTTTAAAGGCTTTGCTCGTTGAATCAGCTGATAATTTCTTTCGTAAGTTTTTGTGATAGTCCTAGAATGTGAATCGTAGGTGAAATGATAAGGGAACAGCTGATAAAACAGTCAGCTGTGTAATGGGGTGGGCAATTGCGCCAACTGACTGAGTCAGGTTGTCGGGTATTCCTGAATTGCGTCAACTACTCCAGGGAGACCCCCAATAAGTTCATTAACTGCACCAAGTGGTGGCCCTCTTTGATTGTATAATTGAGTAGGTTAGGTCAAGTCAAGTTAGGTTAGCTATTTGGTTAGGTTAGCTTAAATTAGGTTAGGTTAGGAGAGGATAGGTTAGGATGGCACGTTAACAAGGACATTCCTTCTCACCGGGAACTCACACCTAGTGCTTGGGGTTGCCTTAGGCTTGGCGCAACCAAGGAAAATGTTTTGGGACCCTTTGAGGGCTTGGCGCAATTAATGCGCGACCGTGTGTTCAGCAGCAAGCAGTGGCAACAGTTTCGACACTGAACACTGAACAGTCGGCCTGGAGTGCCTTGTGTGAGAGGCTGCCAAGGCTGTTACGATTGCGCAAGTCGGGAGTTTGATAACGTGTGATAACAGCCGAAAATAACCTCAGTCAAAACAACTTGAACGTGCCACAGAGCGGTTACTGTCCAAGGGGTTTCTCAATGTGGTTAGTTAACCTTGCTAGGTGTTCAAACATTGAATGGAGCAGTAAGATTTAAATAAACACTGTGCTAAAGGAGATTTATTCAACTCTTCTGGTCATTATGGTGAAATAACAAATACAGACGAATAAAATAACCGTGGCGTTAGTTTCATATAAACTCAATTGACATTTGAGTCTGTTGATTAATGATGATTAGGGAACAGTTTCATCACCAGAGAAGATAACAGTCCGAGTTTACAGTCAGTTCATTACGGTAGGAAAATTGCCTGGGCGTTTACTTTGTTCTTTTCGGTTTCGGCTGTCCAAACACATGTTCGCATCGTTAAACTACCTAGAATATTGAGTTTAACAAGGTTAGGCTTTAATATAAAAAAAATGTTGGTTGATAAAAGTATGTAATGGGAAATTATGTGTAACTTTTGAACGATAAGCGACTGACGAATACTCTTAGTTTATTTTATCATCGGAAAAGACTATGGCCATACAGATCGATGTACCATTGAATAATAAAACACCATGGCGTTGAAACAAACAAAATTGGTTGTACTGTTTTGGAAAATAAATAATAACAGAACATAGTGACGCAGTGCTGAAAATGGTGTGACTGTGGCGTGGTTTAACTATACATATTCGGGCATATGCTGTAATCAGATGATCATAGTCGTATGTAGTCAAAGACCGCGCGGTGAGTGGTGAGTGGTGAGCGGCGAGTGAGTGTGAGTGTGTGCGTGTGTCGGTGAGTGAGTGATAGACAGAGAGATCTGATAAGGGAACCAGGCCAAGGTTGACGGTCTAGCGAACTGTCGAGTCTAGACTGGGGAGAGACGCGGACCAGCAACGGCAACGTGTGCCACATTGACGCACTTTCTAAACCTACCTTGGTGGAGACGGGCACTACAGGGAGGGCAGAGACTGCAGACAACAACAGTAAACATACTACAGAAAACAGGGTGAACAGCGGACAACAGAACACAGACTACAAACTACTGTACAGGGTAAGTCTACAGACAACAGTAAACATACTAAAGACAGATTAAAGTCTACTGTGAAGACTACAGGCAACTGCAACAACAAGCTAAAGACTACAGACAACAGGGCAAAGACTGCAAACAACTGAAAACATACTAGAGAAAACAGGGTAATGACTGCAGACACCAGAACGTAGACTACAGAAAACAGACAAGGCGGGAAAAATACTACGAAAAACAGGGTAGGTCTTTCTCCTGAAAGACCATCTTTTTGTTACTACAGTAGCTAGGTGGACATAAAACTTCGGATGGCCTTCGAACTACCGAGTTATGCAATTATCACATGGATTACCACTGGCGATTGGCAGGACTCGAACAAAGGCCTCCAGGGCACAGTTTCCCTGAGAGATGGTCGACCCCTTACTTTATGTATACTGTGAATATAAAATCTACACGAGGCACGGGTCAATGTGACCTTTCGTTGTCGGGAAAAGCCAAATTCATCATTGCGTCACACAGTGCGTGAACCAAGGTTCGTGCCATACAAGTTCAGCCAATTTTACTGCGATGCCCGCAATGTAGGCACGCACTAATTTTAGAAATGTTGCATTAATATTTTGCAAGGTTAAAAATGAATTTAACGCGTTCGCTGGTTCATAACCACTCCCTTCAAATTGTAAGACTGTGCGGAAACCTTCACAAATTTGCACAACTATTACACTAACAGAATTGAATAAAATACCCCCGCCGCAGCAAACCTGCAGACTAAGCGAATTTCCATTAACCTGATTGGATTTACACTCAAATGCCTCCATAAAAATAGCACATTTATTTCCTATTTAAATAGCCTAGAATTAGTTTAACGAGTACTTAGGTTTGCTGCAATAGGGAGGGTAAAAAAGATGTTTTATAAAATAGTAATAGTTTAGTAAGAAATAAAAGTATTTTCCAAAATCAATCAAAATATGTTCATAAACAAGCAAACTACAACAGTTGACTTATTCTCCATAAGAATAACATGGGAATTTTAAAATTACAATTTTTTTGAATTTTCTCCGTAACAATTAGGCGCATAATAACGCTTCAATATACTAAATTATTTGTTTTTTTAAGCTCTACAAAATGGTTTAAAAAGAAATTGTGAAATTTTGTGTTTTTAGGGTCAAAAATGGGAAAAACCTATTTTTACCCCATAAAACCCCCCATAAACCCCCGTTCCCATAGTCCGATCATGCTGGTTCGCGAACTCATTCAAGTTTATCCCGCCTTACACCTTCAAACCAAATTTTATCAAAATCGGACAAAAATTACTCAAGTTATCGTGCGGATGGACACATATATATATATATATATATATATATATATATATATATATATATATATATATATATCTCTATATATAGATATATAAAAATTTGAACGAATGGTGTTTTTGGCCTCTGGGGACATCAAAATGAAAAAGTAAATCGGTCCCGGGCTTAGGTCTTACCATGAGACCTACGGTAATAGCTACTTCCCTATAGGGAAATTCGCTAAAACAAAATTGAATTAGCATATTACATTATCCACTATAGGCTATACAAAGGAATAAGTACGGGTTTTTCAGATCGAAATTTCAGTACTAACTACTGCACCTCTTCATCAAAATCTAATTTTTCTTTGTCACACAATCCAATGACAAACTGCAGATTGTCTGCAGTTGAAGTGACAGTGACGTCAGCACTGTCTGTCTGTCTGTCTACACACCTGGCGGTAGCGACGTCTGGCTGGGTTCAGGCCCAAAATTGGGTCAGGTGACTCGTATTGATCCTTCGTCGCTTGCGGGAGGGGGAGGGGGGAAACATGTCATTGGACTTGGACGATCTACGCTGTAGAATAGATACATTCCACTCTCCAATAATGTACTGCATACGTAGTTTGGCGAGGAAGAAAATTGGAGAAATAAACTACGCTTTGTAGTCGTAGCCTACAACATCTAATTAAGTGTGTTGCGGTGCAAGCAAAAAAAAAACTACTCTCCGGTAGGGATAGATTAGTTGTACATGCAATAATGTGTGCTGTAGTATCTACCACAACTCTGCTTGGAAAACATACAGATAGAACAATGAAACCAACAATAAAACCAGACAAAACGAGTAGCAATTTGACCACGTTGTGTGGTTTGTGAGGGAAACAAAAAGAATAACAAATTGCCCTAAAGAGACTTGCTGATCAGCTTGTGGTAATGTCGAACAGTAACTCAATATAACAGTTGGAAAATGCCTTTCAAAGACTGCAATATTTCTGGATTATGTATGGAATATACACGGTTTAATTTATGGGTAAACTGATAATAGAAGTGTCGAATGCAGACTAGAATGTAAAATATGACTTCCTTATCGTCCCAGGTCAAGATATTGTACTTCCGCGTTCTTGAATGCCACTTCGGAAAATTATTTTTGCTTTGTGTAAAATGTGTTAATATTCTTGAGCAAACGCGTAGATTTAACATTTGTTAATTTTTGGGGAGCATTAAAGTTATTTGGTATTGGAAATGCAGCTTTGATAAGCTCTGAAAATTTAACTTAATGTGTTATTTTTTCATGAAATTTTATTCTTAATTTCACAGATGCATTTTTCAGATATTTCCGATTGTTAGGAAGTTCGATTTTAAGTAATTTTAAAATTCGATTTCTAGGTAAAAACGTATAAAATATAACAATTCCTGTAGCATCCGTGACAAGATGTCTGTATTTTAAATCAATTAAACAGTAAAAAATAATTGTTTTCAAATGTTTAACTGCTATATTTTGTTGATACAACCACACCGTGTTAAATTTTTCATGTAACTAGAAGTTCGTTTTATATTGTGAAAAATTTGTTAATTACGTGAACAATATTTTAGGCGATGTCTGTGACAAATCTACCGTTCTTAACCTTGTTAAGACATCCGTGCGAAGCTTGTGTATAGTGTAACCTGGGGCCAGAAGATGTTGGCTGGTGACCACTTGGCTAGCCTGATGGGATGACAATAGTACGAGAAACAGGCAGACCGCCTGGCCCCACACTCACTGCTACAAATAACTAGTCTTACACCACTACTATGAACAACATTCAACCACTCGAGAGGGCCACCCGATACAAAGGGTGAAAGGTGGCGTAAATATGATAAAGATTATGTGTAATTGTGAACAAGCCTAATCTAACCTGTAACCCTTCCAATCAAGAATACATTAAGCTATGGTTGCCATGTTTGGACACAAGAGTCCGCACTTTCGATAACTAAAAGAATCCAACCAAACCTAACATTACCGAACCTAAACGAGCCTAAAAGATAACCTAACCTGTTCCCCTTCCAATCAATCGGTTTAGTAATCACTGATTTTCTCACATGAACTTTCCCGGTTAAGAGGACAAGACGTTGCAATCCTACACAAGAAACAACAAGATACAACTATTGTAGAACGCACGTAGATGTAGATTGAACCTATAGTAATTAACTTTCTCTTTTTAACAGTGATGAGGCGCAACTTATACAGCATTCCCGTTAGCTTTAACTTATACAACATTTCTATAGCTGTAAAATAAATCCTGTAAACCCTATATCAATTGCTCCAACTGCAATACACATGAACGATTTAAGCTCATTCATCTAAGTGCACTTTTTGTTCGTTTAGTCGAAACGATTCTCTAGGTCTCACACGACGGGAGCCACCCGCCACAGTTGCTCGGTATCGGTTATCAATTCTAAACAACATTGACCTATAAACTTGCCGCTGAACAAGCGTACGGAAACTAGCGGTATCATAATTTAAACATAAAGATGGCAAACACGGTGTGAGGCGGCAGGCAACAGGTCGTTCAATAGGTGAGTTCGCGTGAAGAGAATGGCATAGAATTTAGACCTGCCCTGTTAGCCCACGCTAGAACTTCCAAGGGCAACTACCTTCACAGAGATCGGGCTAGACGCTAGATAGTTGTATGCCTTTCGGTTATTCCTCTACTCTACTGGCCGAGGTTAGTTCCTTGTAAAAAGCAGATCTTTACGTACAATCGAAAGTCATATAGGGTTTACGAATTTCCATTGTTCTAGTACTACAAATCAACTGTATACTTTCAGACTATTGTCAATTGTTCTGTTTGTAATATTGTAAAAATTGTATAATAAAGAATTCTTAAATAAAATTCCCATTCTTGGTAACACTGTATCAGGCTCCTTTCCGTTTCCAAAACCTAAACTAGTTGGAACGTTGGTTTTCTATTTTAATTGTGTAACAACTCTTTTCAAAGACTCACTGTCTGGAAAGAAAGTGGCAATAGTGCCTTCCAATCTGGTAGATTGATCATTTTCAAGTGTGATTTTGGGTCATGTATCAAATAATAAACGTTAATAGACCCAGGATTTGGATTCTTCCCTAACAATTTCAATAACGTTACAAACACAACAAGTGTCCATCTCTTTGTTTCTCACTGAAAGAACCAAATCTGAAGGTAACTGTTTCTCACTGAAAGGACCAAATCTGAAGGTAACTGTTTCTCACTGAGAGGACCAAATCTGAAGGTAACTGTTTCTCACTGAGAGGACCAAATCTGAAGGTAACTGTTTCTCACTGAGAGGACCAAATTTGAAGGTAACTGTTTCTCACTGAGAGGACCAAATTTGAAGGTAACTGTTTCTCACTGAGAGGACCAAATCTGAAGGTAACTGTTTCTCACTGAGAGGACCGAATCTGAAGGTAACTGTTTCTCACTGAGAGGACCAAATCTGAAGGTAAATGTTTCTCACTGAGAGGACAAAATCTGAAGGTAACTGTTTCTCACTGAGAGGACCAAATCTGAAGGTAACTGTTTCTCACTGAGAGGACCAAATCTGAAGGTAAATGTTTCTCACTGAGAGGACCAAATCTGAAGGTAAATGTTTCTCGCTGAGAGGACAAAATCTGAAGGTAACTGTTTCTCACTGAGAGGACCAAATCTGAAGGTAAATGTTTCTCACTGAGAGGACAAAATCTGAAGGTAACTGCAAATCTGAAGGTAACTGTTTCTCACTGAGAGGACCAAATCTGAAGGTAAATGTTTCTCACTGATAGGACCAACTCTGAAGGTAAATGTTTCTCACTGAGAGGACAAAATCTGAAGGTAACTGTTTCTCACTAAGAGGACCAAATCTGAAGGTAAATGTTTCTTACTGAGAGGACAAAATCTGAAGGTAACTGTTTCTCACTGAGAGGACCAAATCTGAAGGTAACTGTTTCTCATTGAGAGGACCAAATCTGAAGGTAACTGTTTCTGACTGAGATGACCAAATCTGAAGACAACTGTTTCTCATTAAGAGGACCAAATCTGAAGGTAAATGTTTCTCACTGAGAGGACAAAATCTGAAGGTAACTGTTTCTCACTGAGAGGACCAAATCTGAAGGCAACTGTTTCTCACTGAGAGGACCAAATCTGAAGGTAAATGTTTCTCACTGAGAGGACCAAATCTGAAGGTAAATGTTTCTCGCTGAGAGGACCAAATCTGAAGGTAACTGTTTCTCACTGAGAGGACCAAATCTGAAGGTAAATGTTTCTCACTGAGAGGACCAAATCTGAAGGTAACTGTTTCTCATTGAGAGGACCAAATCTGAAGGTAACTGTTTCTGACTGAGATGACCAAATCTGAAGACAACTGTTTCTCATTAAGAGGACCAAATCTGAAGGTAACTGGTTCAATTCCAAGCAAGATCGATCCTGGACCCAGAAACATTGTCATTAGGCAACTAAGTACACTATCAAACGTCGACGACATAATAGAATCAAAACATGTTTGCGCAGTTGAACACAAAAAGTGTTCACCTCGATGGATCGTATCGAAACGCAGTACGCACTGCCGATGATTGATCTAACTGTTTCAGAGGACAATAACCCGACAACGCCACGTGGTCTGACCTCAAACCAAAGGCAATAGAAGCAGAATGGAGACCTAACCAGTGAGGTAGCCGCATCACTATAATGGAGCAAGGCGACCCCGATACACTCCCAAATAGCAGCCTTGCCGCGAGCGCTGGACAAGGTCTTCGCCCGCCTGGCTCCGGCCCCAGACACCGCCGTCGCGGACTTTCACATCTGGAGTCTGTGTGTTGTTTGGGGTGAGAAAACTTTAATCGGCTCTACTAATAATTACATTTCTCCAATTTGTATTGGAGAAATGTAATTATTAGGGATTTTAAATCGTAATTTTCAAAATAGTTGTGTAGCCTTCGTATTACTGTTTTAAGTTTTATATGGTTTAATTACCTATATGGTTCATTGAACCATCTTCAGGCCTGCAAGGAATCAGCACCAATTAAAAAATATTACGCAAAAACGAACATAAACACACACGAACGGAATAAAATTATACATCAAAAACGAAGAGGACGAAATAATAGTGATGCAACCGGCCTGAAGTTTGCCTATACTGCGTTTGTGTGATGTGTTCGTTTTTCGTACTGTATATGTAAAATTTCATCCATGAACCGAAACTTGCCACTACAGCAACCAAGAATCACTCCGAGTAGGTATCTAAACAATTTTAAAATTAGAGGTTTAAATCGTCAGTTTTCAGGTTAACTAAATAAATGGTTATCTTGGATATCTTGCATCGATGGTTTAATGTGCACTCTCACGATCTTACATGGCAACTAAGGAAAGAAACACATTAGACCTGAAGCAGCCTAACGCACATTTCAGAGGTGGAGTAAAAGAGTCATAAAGTTAACACTTAGACGAACACTAACGCTAAAAGACTCCCAAGGTGTTATTTCCTTGGCATTACTGTTAAACATTACCAAGTCATTAACATTTGGTGGTGCTCTTTCGTCTTTCTGAGAGACTGCATCGCGAACTCACCACGGGAATTGACATTTCTTTGCTTCTCTGGGGAACGACAATGTGGACTGCGCACATAACATGTGTTGTGATCAATCGTGATATTGTAGGGTTTTGTTTTGTTAAGAAAGGATAGTTTTGGATTATTAAGTCGTTTTGAATATTTGGATTTTAATCAACTATTGTTTGTAGTATTTTTAGACGTTTGGGGATTTTTTAGTTTACAAATTATAGATTCAGACGATAGTTGGATAAGATTATACAGACGATATGGCAAAAGGAAATCATCAAAAATTCAAAGGCGTACCTATAGGTTCTCAAGTGAATTGTAGCGATAACGATATTTTTACTGATTTTGTTTTAAATTTGCGTAAGTGAGTTTTCGTGTGTTTATTAAATAAAAAGTCACGCTGAATTTATCTTCACTATCACTTAAATTACGATCAAAATAACGAGAAGATGGATTTTAAAATTAATAATCTAAACAGTACGGTTTGTTGCATGATGGAAGATGAACGGTGGATTGTTGGATGGTGGACTGCGGACAGTGGATAGAGGATAGTGAACGTCGGTTGGATGGCGAAATACATACATCGTGGGCCGTAGAATTGTGGACGGATGGTGAAAGGGATATAGTGGACGATAGTGGACGGTGGACTGCAGACTGCGGATGCCAGGGACGGTCTCCCGGCGCGCGGCTATTCGCAGACCCTTGCAGCTATTTCTGCTGTCGACCTCTGCCAAACCGACACTCCCGCTCATTCATCACCCGCAACCGCAGCGACTCACTAGTCACTAGTCACTAACCACTAGTCAGGAGTCACTAGTCACTAATCCCTAGTCTCTAGTCAGTGGACGGATGAGTCATGTACAACGAACCGTAGGCTAAAAGCCAATAACATTTTATGGAGGATTTTACAACGTTACAGTATTAGTATGGAGTGATTTTTTGCTGGTTAATGGTTTACAAACAGTTATTCTGTTTAAGAGGAGTAACCTAGTCAGAATGTGGCAGCAATTTCTAGTATCAATTATAGACTAGTTTTTCCTTTATTGGCCCCCTATGAAGATTTTTCGGTATAGTTTTTTGAGAGACCGGCATATGCCGTCAGCGAGCGAGTCGCCACGTTGCCAGATATATTTTTTAAATCTGTTTCATTCCTTGGATTTACCCGTCCACGACATGGGTCTCAAGGGTCGTTGTGGGAAAAGAATCAAAATAAACAAGTTGTGATCTGGTACGTTCAAGTTGTACTGATAAATTGATAGTGACTCCTAGATGCGAACCCACGACATCGCTGCCTTGGTACAGTCTGGTGCACTACCAATTAATTGACCCACCGACTCGATAATCTTTAATTAAAATACAAAAGTAGACTAGTTAGGTGGTCAACAGCCAAAAGTCTCTTAAAAAAAACCTACGAGTTTGTTCTGGGATTTCCATTGTTGTGCAAATTGCAAATTCAATTACATACTAATAACCGAGAATCACTAATAAGAAACAAGGAACTCACGAGGCAATCCGAAGCAATAAAACATCAATCGCAGATCCATAGTATTGCCCGGTACACATTGAGGTCAAGGCTAAGGTCGTGACCTTTCTGGGGCCGTTGACCCCGCGCCGCCGCCACAATGCTCTCAAATTGACAATAATTGGACGTATCACGCTAGGACGCCCGCGCCGCCAATTGGTGAGGTCCAATTCTGCCAATCCATGGAAACCGACCACCACTTACGTGAATGATTTGGTTATGTCACAACTGTCTGACACAGTCGCTTTGGTAGTACTGGATGTTTTGAGGATAGTAAGAACTCTTCAAAACTTTGTGTTGCAGTCACAGCTAGCTTGACTAAAACTAAAGGTTTTGTAGGATAGGTCAGTGTAGAATTTAGTTCAATTAAAATATTAGTAAATTCAATTCTATCAGGGTAAGCAAGACCATTGCGCCTTTTAGTAGGGTTCAAATCTCGTCCAAAGCATAACGAATAACTCGGAACTGTTTTCCAACAGACTTCGCCTGTAAACAAACTTACTCCCCAAGGTTAATATTATAAATTTAGAGCAAAATAAATTTGAAACCTATAGTTTTCAAAAGTTTTATTTAACACAAACATCCCCGGACGCTTAGGACAACTTCCTAACGTTTGGCGATCGGATCAGTGGTTTGACAACGCATAATGAAGCGAACATACGTTCATTCATTTACAAGCTTAATTGGTTTTATCACGTACACATTATTAGTGTTTGGTAGTCCATAAGAAACCCAATTTCGTACGTAACAAATCAGTGTATTATACATTAATAGTTCTTCTAATTCCTGTATATTGAAATAATTCTAAAACATTTAAAACACAAATTTGATTATAAGACGTAAAATAAAACCACTCTTAAAAATTTACTCCGAAAGTTAAAAAATATATATATTCATAGACTAATTTAGTACAAATCAATCGGGATAAATTCAATGGAAGACGGCGTTGAAGAAAAATCTGCACCAGGTGATAAATTGGGAGTTTGGAGGTAAACTTAACCTAATTCTGTCCGTTATCAGATAAGGCAGAGAGAGGGGTCAGACGAGTGGCGCCAGAGACAGCAGAGTTATCTCTTGTCACACGGACTATCGGGACAAGGATCTACGGTGAATGTAAGTAGGTTAGTTGGAGGAGGCAGCAGAATAGGAATAGATATAGTGGAGATTCAAATGATCTTCCCTTCACGGGCGGGGATGCAGAAAGTTTATCTTTTCTGATACAATTTCAGTTTCCATAGTCAGCTTCCATACTCCCATTGTACCTTAGAAATTGAATAGGTATTCAAGTAGAGGCAGTGTCAAGTAGAGACTACAAGTATACTTTTGAAGAATAAAGAACGCCAGTGTCGTATGGTCGTACCTAGGTAAAACTGTATACCAGAAGAGTTCTATTTATCATGAAATGTTCCTACAAACCCGGTTAAATCGTTGAAGTCACTTCAGGATTCAGTTACCTCAAACGAAACCTTCTAAAATGCCTGTAAACATTGTAAAACCTAAACAGGAATTATAATTAATTTCCTACTATATTTCTTTCGTTTTCTTCATTTCCTAAACAGAAATCTCAATATTCGGTAGAGAATCAATCCGGCTCGAAGGACCTTCAGTTTCACAACTTTACTACTCAACATAACATACTTGAACCACTTACCCTCAAGAAAAGTTACAAAATGACTAACATTAAATTATACAAGATAATTGTAGTTTTTGTAAAACGGTATTACAGATGTATTTTCAGTATGTAACAAATATTGAATCCGTCTCAAAGGAACATTTTTCACTTTTTTTGTTTAGGGGGTTTTTATTGCACTTTCATTACCCAACATCTCCACTTATATGCAACATCGACATATGCATATCGACTTCCCGGGCCTTCAGTGCTTTACAGTTTTTTACTACTCAACATCACATACTTCACGTTTTCATTTGATCATTTAAAGGATGCGCAAATGACATGCATTGAACTACGTACACTCAAGAAACGTTACAAAATGACTAACATTAAATTATACAACATAATTGTATTTTTTATAAAACGGTAGTACACATTTATTTTAAGTATGGAAACAAAATATTCAATCCGACTCGAAGGACCAACAAAGTATTCATCGCACTTTCTACCCAACATCGCCACTGCAACATCACATCGACTTCTGTTTTCATTTGAGCTCGTAGACAGCATTTGACAGACAATGGACACCGAGTCCCACACCCGCTGTTGGTGATTGCACCACTCTATTGCTGTAGTGGGAGAGGTCCGCCTACATTACATTACTAGCGTTATCAGACATTGAGGTAGGTTAAGGGGTGTATAGTCAAGTACCTTGCCTCATCTTTATCTTGTCTGCGTAGATTATGTTGAGTGGCTTCAGCCAAAGTATGTAAGAGTTGTGGTAAAATTACGTTTACGTCTAGTGTAGTTGATATAAAATACTGTATATTTACCAATGACACATAGGTGGGTTCTGCTTACCTGTAAAAGAGAAAATATAATTAATTACATAAATAGACTGATTGATGGTATTGAAGAAACATGTAATGGTACAACTCAATACTATAGTGATAGTGTTATAGACGTACACACCAGGTCAAGGTATACAATGTGTAAGAAAGCATACTTAAATAAAACTTGTCACGTTGTATGGGAAAACATACTTTGGTAACTAATTTTCTATTGTACATGAAATATTTCAAGAATATTTCTTATCCTATTGAAAATTCTGAAGCCTATTTTATTTTAGTTTCATGATTAGTGAGGGTTTGGAGTTGGTGTGGACTATATTTGTTTGTATTTTTCTATTATTTTAGGGTGGATTCTACGATGTCTTTACCCTTCCATTGATCAATCAATAGATTATAAAACCGGAATTTTGGTTGGAATAGTTTTAATTAATTGGTAATTTCTTTCATACTCGACAGTAATAGGACCAAGCACTACCCCACACGTCGCTTCGCCCCTGAAATAGCCCAGGGACGAGCACAGCCGTCTGCTAGACAAAGACACTCAGCGTGCGGTCACCGTCGTCGTACGCACGCGTTCGTACGTAGGTGCGTATCGTTTTCGCGTAGCCAATTTCATCGCGTCTCAAAAATATCTTGTTTTCAAATGCCGATGTCACTGGCCTCACACACACATACGCGCCCGTACACACACATACGTCTCCTCTCCTACCTCGAACCCATTATTTCTGTCCCTGTACTCATGGCTGCTTTCACTTACACCGAATGACGCTTTAGATACATCGGTCATCGAATGAAGGTTTTTAGCATTCGCCCTTCTGAGTAAATGAAAAAGTCGTCCTATATGAATTAAAACAAGTAGTTTTACTTGGGAAAACACTTTGAGATTAATTTATTCCTTTTACTAATGGTGATTTAGGTACATTGGTTGATGCGTGGAGAGAAATGAAGGATTCTCAACATTCACCATTCGGGAAATATATGAAATAATGTCTTTTGGATAGTAATTAGTTGTATGGTGGTTAATGGTAATTCAGACGAAAAGTCCATGTAAGGTTTCTGGTTGGATGGGTTGCAGTCAAAAGTCAAAACCACGTATTTTATTTATGGCCAATTTTATCAAGCCATAAAGGATTCGTTTGAAATTATCAAGGGTTTTTTAAAGAGTCAAAAATTCAAATCATGACTCCAGGCCGTTCCAGGGAAAACCATAGAAATCAATTGTTAGAAAATGGGTTAATTAACTCATAAATCGCGTTGTCATATCATTATGTGGCCAAGGCACAACTCACCGCACCCTCGCCTCGTAGATGGCTATCGCTAAGGTTTCTGTAAAACCGGGTCATAATTTAAAACTTTTATCAATTCCGGTTATTGATTTATTCGCACCGGACTCGCGCGTTGTTATTTTCAAGATGAATTCATTAAAAATAACGTATAGCCCGACGCGTGGCCCGTGATGTATAGCGGGATACGAGCTGCGCGACGACACGGCACACGCGTGATAAATGCTGAGGTAGCGTCTGTAATTTAGCAACACTGACCGCTGACGTGCACGTACAACTCACTTCGGCAGCCTTTCAGTCGTGGATTAATTGCACCAAAGAGTTCCTAATTGCTCCAAGCCCTCAAAGGATCCCAACAGATGTTCCTTTTAGTTGCGCCCAAGTGAGGTATGGGTGAGTAGCCGGCAAAAAGAGTGTCCTTGTTTACGTGTCATCCTAACCTTAACCTAACCTAAATTAACCTAACCTAACCTAACCTAAACTAGCCTACTCAATTATACAGTCGAAGAGGGTCACCACTTGGAGCAGTTGTTAAGTGACCAATTTAACCCTAGTCAATAGACTTGTGTATATTTATTTTATTTTATTGGTTACCGATCTAAGGCTTCTAACAACCCCTGTTAGCTTAACTTAGCATGGCTAATTAGGATTTGTATCAGTCATTATTTTGTTAAAGCCTATAGCGATGAATGCACTGACATCTTTAGGATCGTATTGATCAGTAACCTATGAGAACTCAGGCACTACACAACCCCAGATAGATTATATACTTGTACTCCCCCAAATTTCAATAGATACTCTTCCATGAGTCCCCAACCCATAGCGCCGGCTTTCAATTCCATGGGTGTATTACACCGCACCGAGTACTCACCATTTCGCAAGTTACGTTCCAACAGTTATTGGCCTAATTGGGCCTGAGTCCCACACGGCTCATTCATTGCACCAGCTGGCCTAGAGTCGCCATCTTGAATGACGTCACAGATCAAACGGCCCGCCGCGACACTTGCCATTTACCCCCATTTATCTTTGCAAATGGACGAGATTCGATGCTTTGATGTTACACTCGGGTTCGTCTCGTACGGTGTCATTGACTTTGCGGTTACGGCTGACCACATCCCGATGTGCGTCGCTTCCCGCGTTTTTTGAGGCCGTGATTTATAGCGCGTATGCGAGGTTAGTTTTTTTTTTTGTAAGATTTGTTTCTAAAATGTAAATACATACTCTTCACGATGTATGGAGTTCTATGAATAGACTGCGGAGTTGTACATTGTATAACGTGGGATGAAGCCAGCCACGGTCGAAGCCGCTATATTAGGGTAAACAGATCTCTGGTCATCAACCTCAACCTACCTCGCCGTGGAGAAACTGCAACGGACCTGACCAATCACACAACCTCACAGCGTGGAGTTTTACGTCATTAATTACGTAGTATGTATGTGTGTCTCAATATGGTACAGAGAAAACTCGGTTTTAATTAAAACCAAAATTATTCTCAAGGGTATATCGCAATGTAATATGCATTATTTTGATTGTTCAATCGACCTAACATTAACTTTCGAATGCGAGGTTAAAGTACTGGCAGTTTGAAACCGAATGAGGAAAAAAGTCCCGTCCAGAAATTGAGATTACAGTTTCTGTTGGTATCGAGAGAGACGGGCGAAGAAATCTCAATCGACGAGTAAGAATGGCGGGGCGAAAAGCTCGAAAATATTGCTCTGTTGGTATATACTTAGAAATCTCCATTTCCTGATCCGAACAACGTTCCCACCATTTAAATGCGCATATTCTCTTGCGTAAGGGTGCTGTTAAGCTGTAAGTATAAAACTGATATTTCGATATTGAAAATCTATATAAAAAAATGCTTACAATACACATACCCACAATAAGGTTGTACTTGTACATTAACCGCAAAACTCCGTTCTTGGTGGAGTGCCATTATCTGTATTTCATACACAGAGTATGGAGTCTCACCTTCCTGACTGTATTATTAATCACCCGGATCTATCCCTCTAGTGGTCGCAATTGTTTAATTTACTTGTTTCCACCAGAGTATTTGAAACGTCCAGAATTGTGTAAAGAATGTACGGCACTGGGCAGAAGCGTCTGCCAGAGCAAGATTTACGCAACGTCTGTATTTAGCCGTGGATCGTGGCCAAGCCTGAGCCGTCACTGTGGGGTGTGGATACCGTCACAACATCACATTATATCTGAGGGTGGAATAGTGGAGAGGCTAGCCAATGGTCAAGTTGAAGTCTGAGGGTTTGAAATGGGAAAAAGGAGAGACTCGGCAATGGACAAGTTGGAGTCTGAGGGTTTGAAATGTTTAAAAGGAGAGGCTCGCCAATGGACAAGTTGAAGTATGGGGTTGAAATGGGAAAGAGGAGAGGCTCACCAATCGACAAGTTGAAGTATGGGGTTGAAATGGGAAAGAGGAGAGGCTCACCAATGGACAAGTTGAAGTATGGGGTTGAAATGGGAAAGAGGAGAGGCTCACCAATGGACAAGTTGAAGTCCGAGGGTTTGAAATGTTAAAGAGGAGAGGCTCACCAATAGACAAGTTGAAGTCTGAGGGTTTGAAATGTTAAAGAGGAGAGGCTCGCCAATGGACAAGTTGAAGTCTGAGGGTTTGAGATGTTAAAGAGGAGAGGCTCGCCAAAGGACAGGTTGAAGTATGAGGGTTTGAAATGTTCAAGAGGAGAGAATCCCAATGGACAAGTTGACGTCTGAGAGTTTGAAATGTTAAAGAGGAGAGAATCGCCAATGAGCAAGTTGAAGTTTGAGGGTTTGAAATGTTAAAGAGGAGAGAATCGCCGAGGGTTGAAATGTTAAAGAGGAGAGGCTCACCAATGGACAAGTTGAAGTCTGAGGGTTTGAGATGTTAAAGAGGAGAGGCTCGCCAATGGACAAGTTGAAGTCTGAGGGTTTGAGATGTTAAAGAGGAGAGGCTCGCCAATGGACAAGTTGAAGTCTGAGGATTTGAAATGTTAAAGAGGAGAGAATCCCAATGGATAAGTAGAAGTCTGAGGGTTTGAAATGTTAAAGAGGAGAGGCTCGCCAATGGACAAGTTGAAGTCAGAGGGTTTGAGATGTTAAAGAGGAGAGGCTCGCCAAAGGACAGGTTGAAGTATGAGGGTTTGAAATGTTAAAGAGGAGAGAATCGCCGATGGACAAGTTCAAAGTGTATACCTATGGCGGAGTTGAAGTCTGAGGGGATGTCCATAGTTTAAAAATATTCTTAGGTCAAATCTATTTGATTACAAGAATTCTACAGTAAATGATATTTAAGTAGTCATGTACCTATTCAATTAAATGGTAACCCAGAAGCGACAATGATTTGTGAAGTTTAAATCCTTACGGTGCAGGGAAGGCTCCAACGCAACCGACGATTCCACACTAGACCACGACCCATAATCCTCCACATCAATCAAAATCACAATCGTCGCACAAAAGTATTGAGAGCAGAATAGCCCGAGGGGAGTGGAGGGAAGGGGGCAATGAAAGGCGCATAGACGTTGATGCAACTGCATGCATGCGAACCCCTACTATTTATTTCCTTTGCAAATATTTTTTCACCCGGTACCGGATAAGCTCCGTACAAAGAAAGGGCACACTTTAATGAACTCTTTTGGCGATCCGGCCTAGAGAGGACCAAGGGGGCAAACAGATAGTTGGACACAATGCATCTTCCCTAACCGGTTAGCGGTAACCAGTTGTCAATAGTTGATAGTGTCAATGAGATGTAAAAGGCTCCCCTACTTTTGTCCAACTGTAAACGTTTCCTTTGTTTGAAGTTCATTTTTGGCAACGTAAAACAAGGATTTTTGGCTTTGTTTATTTTTTGTGTTGTTTGAAGGATTATTAAGAATGTATTCCATTCACAATGCTTTTCGTCCCTTGGGCACACTCCCTCGAATAAATCGGTTTGTTTTACACGTCTGCAAACTAAATCGGCATCCACTTTCACAAATACTCAAATCACATCCACAATTGGTTTTTCCTCATGTGGACAGACAGACAGTCTTCAAGCAAAATCAGGTTTAATTACGCACAGAAACCCAATTCAGGTTCCAAATTGCTGTTTTGTCCCATTTACAGACAGGCTCTAAAATTCATCAGTTTTACAGTCACCAAGAAGTATCTGTATTTCTAGACATAATAACTAAATTCAATTGGTTTTTCATCCTGTGGCTTGACACCCTCTCAGGCACCCCAACAATCGTTTAACACTCTCTATTGTTGCCACCATCCCCTACTGGACCCTACTGTTGACTCTACACGTGTTTTTACGCTTTCTCTTGTTGACCACAAGGTGCTACTTGGGGTAAATATTTTTATAATACCAAATTGAGTTTGTATTCCACAATGAGAAGGGAGTACGACCCCATTGCTAAGTGGGTCGGTTCTCATTTTCATTGTGGGTGACATTTGACTGTGAGTGTGGTCTTTGGTGGATTTCAAATTTCAATGCATACATGTTTATTTAATATTAGTTCACAGAGTGGTGTGATCAATTACTGTTTTCGTATATACTATTTCGTCACTAGGGCCTTAATTGACTCTTTTTGACCCGAGGTCAAGTTTTACGATCGAGGCGAAGTCGAGGTCGGAATATTAGCTAGAGTAAAAAAAAAAACACTTTTGCCCGTGTGGTGAACTATATTTAAAACGTTGCCTAATAAATAAATCGGTGAATTATTTTGATCGATACGATTTTCACAATCGAAATTTACAACTGTTTAAAACATCTGATTTGTACTACGTACCTGGGAAATTTCTAGACTTGATGTTTGAGCGAAAGTAAATTACTGACACTAATAACCTTCCACCTTAACAGGCTAATTCTAATCCATGGAGGATGTAAATAACACAAGATTCTTGGGTTGAAAGTGCAACAGCCAAGATTGTAAACAAACGGATTAGCGATAGACTTTAAGGGTCCTCCCAGCGCGTTTTGGAAACGCCGTTCCGAATTTATACGCGGGAATTGGCAACGACTCGGCCGTAAACCTGTTTACGGGGACTTTCGCGTCGCGAGCAAATAAGGAAATAAAAGCTTGATCTGAATGCGGGAGAGAAGAAAAGTACTGCAGTAAAAAGTGTCATCGGACTTGGAACGAAACCCGTGACGTGGACTGGGTTCTGATGTTCGGTCATCACAAAACCATGTTAAATTACCTTTTGCAGATTCGTCATCGTAAAACTGGTGAAATTTTGATATTAGTACTCTGGTTTATATAGAAGGCGTTCAATAAGACTATTTTACTATTTTATTACTCAACTAAAATCCATATAATTACAACAACAATTAGCTTGTTAGGACAAGCAATAATGTCGAAATCAAAGATGTACCTAACTTAGTGCTGACTTTTCTGAGTCATCTACCGTAGCACCAATGACCATTGTAAATGTTATTTTTTTACAGCTAAACGAGACTTCTAAACCTTGTATAGGTTGGTGTATCATATGACTAAAATTTTATGTTTTTAGGGTAAAAAATGGGAAAACCCCCATTTTTTTCCTATAAAACCCCCATAAACTCTCGTTCCTATAGTCCGACCATGTTGGTTCGCGAACTCATGCTTATACAAAATGTCATCAAAATCGAATCATCTTTGAGTTATCGTGCTAACAGACACATGGATGGTGTTTGTGGGTTCTATGGACTTCAAAACGAAAAAGTAAATCGGTCCCGGGTCTTGGTCTTACCATGAGTACTACGGTAATAGCTTATTTATAGGAATTTCGTTAAAACGTAAATAAATCGTAATCGACTCGTGACGGTGACGGTTCGTGACATCCACCGCAAACGACTCGATTTCACAAAGTAAGTAAATTCCTGGTGGTCTCGGTGAGGGTGGGGTGGAGGGGGGGGGGCACAAAAACAATGCGCTAATTAACGTAAACACTCACGGGTGGTATAATCAACCCGGGGTTGAAAAAAGTGGCTTCGTCTGCACATGACACTTTGTTAATTATCTTCAGCGGTCGGTTCCTTCATTTGATGTGAAGGGATTTGCGCAACTCAGGCATCCGGGCCTTCCCGGACTGAGGTTTGGGGAAATAGTTTAGTGGTTATAACAAATTGAAATTTGTGTATTAATCTAAATCTAATACATCTGACACATCGGGGGAGCGAGCTGGTCAAGTGGTTAGAGCGCGGGACTTCGGTTCCCGAGGTTCCGGGTTCAAATCCCGCCAAATCACCAATGGATTATATAAGTGATAATGTCGCAACCCCTAGGTCTAGCCTGAAGTAATGTGAAAAACAATCCCAGGTTCGTACCTAGCGTCTTAGAAAAAAAATACATTGAAATGAAATGCATCGCATGTGAGTGTGTAAAAAAGTGCCTTCATTTGCTTTGGATAACGATATATAGATCCTATCACTTGGATAGCAGTTGTAAATACAGTAGTAGTTAAAGTAAATTATTCTTGATATTTGGAAGAGTTTTGCCATTGATATTGCACTATCGGACTAACTACATACCTACATTTCTTTACTCGTTGAAATTATATTTTTTTCTTATTTTTCCAATACTATGGGGAGACTTGAGAAATTACGGTTCAAAACTTATTGAAACTTATGTTATTTTCCTATTAAAAACCCCATAAAATACAAAAATTGGATTTTAGGGAAAGAACAGGTTTTGATTAAAATTAATGTGTTATACAGTTTTAAACCAATTAATTCAACCATTGATTATACAGGGTGATTCAAAAAGGACTTTACAACTTTGAAAATTCATATAAATCTTATTAAACAAGGTACATAGCTGGTTTTGGTGTTGTCTTAAAGGAAAACACTTCAAGTTTTTTTACCTTAAACTAAAAATATTCTTTGTGACTTCCGTTGGATTTGGGGAAAATAATTATTTAGGTATGAAAAAATAGTGAAAACCGTTAAAAATTTGAGAGAAATTTACAAAATTTTGAAAGTAGGGCTTTTTTTGACGGTGAAGGAGTGCGATTTTCGAAAAACGCTTAATTAGTGTCTTGTAGGAAATTTAATTCCGAACCTACGTTTTTCCTCAAATCTTTTCTAGCTCTTACCGTTTTTGAGCTGTAGCCGTTTAAAAAAAACGTGTTTTGTCGTTTTCAGAGGTCCGCCATTTTAAATTTTTGGGTGGGTTAAAATTTGAAAATGTGACTTTTTGGAATTTTATGGGTGGTTTGGGACCTAGAACTACAAGTGTGCGAAATTTAAACTCCCTAGCACATCTAGAAGTGGGTGTATCGCACTCCTTCACCGTCAAAAAAACGCCCTACTTTCAAAATTTTGTAAATTTCTCTCAAATTTTTAACGGTTTTCACTATTTTTCATACCTAAATAATTATTTTCCCCAAATCCAACGGAAGTCACATAGAACATCTTTAGTTTAATGTAAAAAAACTTGAAGTGTTTTCCTTTAAAACAACCCCAAAACCACCTCTGTACCTTGTTTAATAAGATTTATATGAATTTTCAAAGTTGTAAAGTCCTTTTTGAATCACCCTGTATAAACACTATAGTCACTAGATGTAACAACAATAATTGCTGTAACAATTACGATTCAAAAGTTATTGCAACGTGATTTTCCACTGAATACCATTGCTACTCCCACCGCTTACCCATGATAAAGGTTGTGGACAAGCTTATGGGAGAAAGCATGTGTCAGATTGCTGATACATTTTATTTATTTTCCCAGTACTTGAAAGGTTGGGAGACTTGAAAAGTTAAAAAGTTAGATTATTTACTTTATAATCAATATCCTATAAAATTTTGCTGATCCAATACGTGTGTACAAAATTTCTAAAATTTTTATATCTTAAGAGGAAGCCAAAATATATTAATCTTTTAATACAAACTCATCATAATTGGAAAAGCGCGATAAAGTTGAAACACAAAATTCACCCTCCTCGCATAACTCCACTCTGTAGTGGAATTAACATGTAATTAAACTAATTCAACCCTTATTCACATTCAACTCGAAACTTTAAACCAGTCCTGACGTCTTCGTTGACATGGAAGTTTAAATTGCCGAACGTTGCGGTGGCCCTCCACTCGAAACGAAACAAATGAAATAAACGTCAGTTAGGATTTAAAAGGGTGGAGACGGACAATACGTAGGTGACAGGTCTGTCGGCGAAAATTGAAATGTCTCATGATGGGTGCCCAAGGCTGCGGTGAAACATGATTCTTTAATCCGACCTGAGTAATTACCCTTTGAATAAACACGCCTCTGGCAAAACTCGTTCTGACCGCAGGATCGGAGACCGCACACTGGGGAATAGGAATGCCATCGTTGTGTACTGTGCGGTTAGGTCATGGGCTGGGGGTGTTGAAGCCGGGGAGCAAGTGATAAAACGTGGAGGAACCTAGTGCGATAAGTGCTGGGAGAAGAAATTTGACGTAAAGCCAAAATCAATTGTATGACGATGAAAAGCTGGTAAAAAGTGCAGTACAATTTAGTATGTGTACACAACACGATTTATTGCCTAAGTGTGTTAAGTTTCAAACAAATAATTATATTTCAGGGGGTTTTAGTTAGCCACAAAATAAATAAATACCTTTCTAAGGATAGGCTAACGAGTTATGGATTTTTTTGGATCGCTCAGCACGGGAGGGCTGGAACTGCACTCACGGTCAGTCCCTGGTCCTAATCCAACTACGGAACTGCACTCACGGTCACTTTGAGCCTTTCTGGAGGTACTGGAACTGCACTCACGGTCAGTTTTTAATTAGCCTATATCACATTGTGCAACACCATGATTGAATTGATTAAAACTTATTAAATTTGTTGAAATATAATGAAAAGTTTTGATTAAATTAATCTAAACGTCAAAAAATAAACTTACTACTGACATTGTAAAAAATACACATATATATGTGCACAGAAAATTCTAGCATAGTATTTACGATAACATAATAGGCTATATTCTTATTATAACGAAGCTTCTTTTGTAAAGGTTAGGTTAGGTTAGGTTAGGTTAGGTTAGGTTAGGTTAGGTTATTTATTGTTGTATTTATTGGGACAGACACTAAAACGTGTATTAAATAAAGTATTGGATAAAGTAAGACAGAGGACGGAATAAACAGATGACTAAGGGGCTAGCGAAGCGTTCAGCCGTGAAAGACAGATTTTTGACCGTGAGTGCAGTTCCATATGGCTTAGGCGGGCTACCCTTCCAACCCTTGTAAATTCCTTTGACCGTGAGTGCAGTTCGTTGTCAGCCCTCAGCACAAAGTAATGTGGTGTGATAGAACGTACGTAAGTACTGTAACAAGAATATAGTTTTAGCATAGATAAAACATACCATGTTTTATCTATGGTTTTAGTTACCACTACGACTGTATCTAAAGTAAATCTACCAGGTCTAAAGTTTCTCTAAGCTGGTTACATTCAACATCCAGGGCGACCCAAAGTCATCGGCCTGTTTAGCGGAGGTCACGCCTCACGCGAGAGGCCATTGTTCTCGAAACCAGAAAACAAAAATTTTCGAGGAAACGGGCCTCAGTAAATTAGCAGTAATGATATCCATGGTGGGCGTAGCCCTGCGCGGGGGTGTAATAGGAGCCTCCGTGACGAAGCTTCCACTGCTGTCCAAGGGACATACACACCACGGTCTACGCTTTCTTGTCCCGCCACGGTCCGTTGGGCAAGCCTCTGGGAGAGTTTGGAATAATGTCCAGGAGCCTGGATTTGAATCACGCCGTGGTTTCAACACAGCCACATTTAAGTACAAATTAAATTTACTTGTGTAAAAAATATTTGTTCCTTCATATTAGATGACTCTGTTAGCTTCAATATCTTGGATGTTAGTTAAGCACAGTTGTTGGCATAGCCAAAAGTAAGGTTGACTCTTCAATAGTATTTGGTAAGAATGTTCATTCAAGATTGGAAAGGGTGTATTCAAACCAACCAACACTTAAACGACTAATTTGAAATTTGTTCCAAAATGTCTGCAATCGCGCCTTTCATCAAAAGAAAATACACAGCAACTGTCACAACAGTCATGATGATCAGGGAAACTTAAGTCAAATCAACAAGTTCGACATGATGAGTTGACGTTTCCACCTCCTTGGCTCCTTGCTGATGAGCTACGTGAAAATCTATGTCAGGCTTTGCTCCCTGCTCTGAAATACACTATTCCAATTTCCAAAAGATACTGCTTCGAATGCGTGTTCAATCTGGCATATCTTCGAAACGAATAACTTGCTACAAAAAGTATGTTCTGAAAGGCATTCCCCCGCAAAGAATGAAAGGCAAAGGCTCAGCTCAGATTTCTGAATCCAACTATAGCGGGTTGTAGGGTTAAAACAATCGTGCAAACAGTCAATCCGAAAACTATTTTTAGCTATAGAATATCCTTATCCTAAAATAATAAATCTCATTCTGGTCAACTATCGAATAAAGAATTGTAAATTACAAATTAATGCTTATTATGTAGACATTTTTTAGTTCACGTCACAGAACAGTATCTGCTGATCTCACAGTGGATTGAACGGTCGCCAGCTTGGGTCCAAACTAGACGCTGGCCAACACTTGGGTAATTCCCGGGAATCACATCGCTGAGTCCATTTGTTGACTTATCAAAGGGGAATGTCGCCTCACCGATGCGAGATAAAATTTGGCTACTCTCCCGTCAAAACGACACCTTTTGGTCTACGTGTAGTCCTATTCCGCCCGAGTTTTATTTCGCCCGGAGCCTAATTACTCCCAATTCGCCCGCAGTCCCAGATTAACCCCTATAATCCTCAGCTCTACCTGCGTCAGGAGTCCTATTCCATCCACGGAGGCGAAGCCCCGCCTCCTAGGACCTCACCCACCCCCAGATAATGTAGCTATGTAAAAGCCCTCCCTTACCCATCACGCCTACCACTTTATAATCTGGAACTTCCCTTTGGGTTGAAACGCTTCAACAGTAATCTATATTGATAAATGTTTACGACATTACAGATTAATAAAATTGACTGTCCATGAACTGTTAGTTACTGTACGGTAACTCTATGTTTCTGTACGGCAAACAGAAACATATGATAACACTGCAATCCAAGACATGGCCAAACAAAGGCCACTAGTTAGCTGCTTCTAGTGTTAAATACCCAACTGCACACCTTTGAGTTTTCTTTATTATACAATGTAAATAATTCGCCTATTGGGTCTGATGATGATTGGAGTGTCGAATCAAACTCGATCACCATTTGCCATCTTTTATGTATATTTATCGTCTGGTGAGATAACAGTATAAGAGCACAAATATATGTTTTAAGTGTTATTAGACGTTTTTTTCTTTTCGTATACAATGTAATATAGTAGTTTACGCAAGGAATACGTTAAGATAGTGTCGTTTACTTTGATGGGTAGGGGAGGGTTTTTACATGGTTGGGGGTGGGTGGGGTCCTAGGAGGCGGGGCTTTGCCTCCGTGGATGGAATAGGACTCCTGACGCAGGTAGAGCTGAGGATTATAGGGGTTAATCTGGGACCGCGGGCGAATTGGGAGTAATTAGGCTCCGGGCGAAATAAAACTCGGGCGGAATAGGACATAACCTTTGGTCTAATGTCTTGTGTATCAATTGCACACATCTTTGTCGAATCTTTTCCACTATCGATGCATTAATTTCATAACAATGTGTAAGACAACATAGTGATTTTAGACTTGTCAATGTCAGTGAGCGTTTCAGCAGGTGCATGTGTCTACAGCCGAAACAAGTGCTATGAAAACGGTCTAGTGAACAGACTAGATTGACAATTAGAAAACACAAAGGAAGAGTTTTTGTCGAGTGTGTGAACGCGCTGCAGCTGAGACCGAGACTTCCTTCCTTGAATGGCATTATGAACTGTAGGCCATCGTAAAAAATGTATGAATGAAAATGAGCGTAGGGGAAGCGGGGGCAAGGTGTTCGCGCTTTTGATTTCATAACCGCCCAAAATGACCTTCAACCGAGCGGGCGCGCGTGTAGCCCAGAAACGGGGTCGTGGATGAAAAATAGCGCCATTTAGGTATTTTTGGCGCCGTATGGAGTAATCGCATGTGGAATAATTTGTATTTAGTCAGGTCTGTGTTTTATGAGCTATTTGTATGAGGCGTATTTGTGGAATTTGTAACTGAAATGGTAAACATATTGAGAACGTTACGGACGATAAATTGTGTAGACTATGGCTAAATTAAAATTGTAAATTTTTTTCCCTGAGGTTATTAAGTCCTACATTTGGGCTGAAACGGCAGTTTTCACTCGTAATATTGATGTGTTCGTTTCGTTGTTTTGTTGCAAAGTATCATCAACAACTGTTGTTGCACTATAGAATTGTAAAACTCAAATGCAATCGAAGGAGATAATCAATTATAGTAAGTTTTAAACAAGAAACCTTACAATATGTGCACGTAGGCTACATGGCTCTAACGAATACTGACGAAAACAACGGTCCCAATAAGCACATAAACCAAAACACATCGAAGGCTGCAGCTTTGTATCTGTTGATCGCAGACGAGCCTCGAACCCAAACAAATCGACGTAGTTTATTGACATCGACCTGTCTGCGTCTAGCCCCTAGCAGAGCGCTGCGGATATTTCGGACGGTACCTGGGGGGAGGGGCTATTCTCGGAAACTGGAGCGGATTGTTGGTTTTTTGGAGAGTCCTCTGCGCGTCTCCGTCACCCTGACAAAGAGAAAGATAAACGGGCCTAGTAATGATCACCGGCATCTGGGAGCCCTTCCTAGAACTAGGCGCAAACATTCCCTCTCACATGCTTTAGGTTCCTAGAAGCCCCTGTCTGTTTTTTCGCTCCGCTCGGCGGGGTCCAGGGTAGTCTAGTAATCGTTTTACGGCTCTACACAATGCTGGCGGTCGCAGACATTCCTCTTGTTATTGTAATGCCGGTTGTTTATAACTGGGCCGATCTATTGTCGGATTTTATTAGCGGTGTGTTTGCTTTTTTCAGTGACTTTCCAAAACACTGTGGGAATCAACCATTAAAGAATGTAAAGGTTCTGGAGAGGGATTCTTTTGATGTTTTGATTCTGTTTAACTTATTGAGTTTATCTCTCGACTTTTCGATTATGGCCAGGATCCCTTGTTATGGAATTTTACCAGCTCATTGTGCACAATCGTACAAAATCCCATATCATTAATGGACCACGAGATCTTCTTGACGGCTTCCTTCTATTCTTCTTGAGCTCAACATGATAGTTCAAGGAATGTTGCACATACATGCCTTTCTAGCATTCAAACTGCCTCAAGTGACGAGATCTTTTTAATTATGTTTCCACCCAAGCTGTACTCGAGTGCAAAACCATATTTAGATACGTAGGTAAGTAACGGTACTTTTTCTTCAATCCTCGAATGAGAAAACTACTTCTTTTCCTGAGAATATGAGAAATTGATTGTTTTCTGAACGCCCTCTGCTACGAGACATAAAGAGACTCGGGTTTTGTTTACAGCTCTAGTTTAATTGCCACAGAGCATGTCGTCATAAAACTACACGTGGACCTAATCAGCCGGTTCGGGCATGCATGTAGCGTATTCGTGTACCAAACCACATTTGTGTGGAAACCCAGGCCATAACCCGCCAATGGCTAGTAGTAAACTTCGTAACTCTATGTTTTACTACCTTTTAGCAGTTAGCTGTCGAGTCGTAAACCGAACTATTTTAGCGACGTCGTAAAGAATTCATTAGAGCTTTTAATATTGTACATCCAAATTGCAGATAAGGTTAGTGACTAATTAAAGTTTTTACGTTAATTTGGAGATGGTATGTTGTCGGTTAGGATTTTACTAGGTTACAGGATCGTGTTTATGTTTACAGTGTTGTCGAGTTAAAATTAATTTGTTGGTGCTTTTTATATAGCTAAGCAGGATTTTTTCACCGATTCATAATAATTAAGACTCTAACAAAAGGGTTTGGGTTCAAGCATTTTCTTTGAATCTATTGCTCTTGCATACCAAACTCTGAATGAATTCTGAGTGAATTTCTGTCATTCGGACGGCCCAGTTATATTCCGGATTGTTGGAGTGTCCAAACTCGAGTTTCAAACTCAGCTAAGTGATACTTGGCAACTTTAACTCTGACACCAACCTGCTTATTAATTACAACGGGATCGTATGAGTTTGAGCAAATCTTTAACCAGGACTTTCTGAATTACATCATTGAGTATAATAGAGAAAAATTAAATTATTCTATTACCGAACCAATAAACTCATTCATTTTCTTTGCTAAGTATTTTGTTGAATTTTAGTTTACTGTTTCAAAGTAATGTTCAAATGGGTGGAATATAAAAATTTGGAACGAAGAACGCGATTTTGCAAAACGTTAAACCATCACAGTGCACAAAAGGTTGGCCCGTCGTTGCTCAAACATATTGGAATTTGACTGGTATCATCACAAGATGATTACAACCTATGTGAGACAACCCGGTGGTTGGGAATCCATTAGAGTCAGGGTGGCCAAGTCTCAAGTCAAAACGGCAGATGGCTCGCAATCCTGTGCCGGAAACAGTCTGCCATATGTTGACTTCCGCCGGTCAGCAGCAAAACATCGCCTTCTAGACCTTTAAACATTTAAAAAGTGAAACACTGCAGATGCGGGTTTTTTACAAGATGCTACACAGTGCATCTTTTTTAATACTTTTTTTCTCCCGGAATATTCGGGATTTATGTTTTCAATATGAATTGTGCTTGCACGGAAAAGGGCGGGCATTAATTGCGCCAACTGACCTGAGTCAGGTAGTCAGGTATTCCTGAATTGCACCAACTACTCCAAAGAGCCACTCGATAAGGTCATTAACGGGGCCGCAAGTGGCGGCCCTCTTTTACTGTATAATTGAGTAGGTTAGGTTTTAAGTTAGATTACGTTAAGTTAGGTTAGGTTCAGTTAGGTTAAGTTAGGTTAGGTTAAGTTAGGAAAGGTTAGGATGACACGTAAACAAGGTTATTCCTTCATCCGGCAACTCACCCCTACCTTGGGCTTGGCGCAACTAAGGAACATTCTTTGAGATCCAGGAGGTTTGGCGCAATTAAGGAACTCTTTGGCGCAATTAATGCACGTACGGAAAATCCCAGTGTCCAGCTTGCAACGACTCTATGATGCAATCTGACAGATTTAATTATTTTCTATCACAACACGAGGTGTACGCGAGCTCGAGGACGTGCGGATTGGTCCAGCACGCACGCAGGCGGGGCGAACTTTTATTGTCCTTAATTGCGGCTCTGTCATTGTCGCCATGTCTGGTTTTTACGCTCAAAACCTGTTCTGCGCTCACAAACTCACAACCGTCCGCATACCGCGACCTGAGATGGAACCTTCGGCGAAGACAGTTGGAGTAAATGGAGAAATCTTGTAGTAGAAAATAAGATGTGATTTATATTTTGATTTGCTTGTATGGTAAATACTGTCTAGCATCAACCAACGTTCCTAGGGGTAGGAAGTTGAATTATTTCATCATGAAACATAAGATTTTATTGCCGACACTCTGTTGCATTTGCAAGTGATTGTTTTATTATGATCGAAACTTATGTTAGGTAGCAAAATACATGGAGCAGAAAAAACTAATTTTAACAATAATTTAATTTAATTTGTAACCAAAACTTGTATGAAATACGTAAGTAATGAACGATGATGTTTAATATCAGTGGTTGTGAAAAATTCAATTTCAATCGTAATATTCTCCCAACATAATAGGCCTAAGCTATTTTTGTAAATATAAATACTTTTAATTTATTTGTTGTAGTTAGATTTTGTATTTCCAACGTCGTCCGGCTTACAATTGCGATTTTCTTTTCGTTGCCATGGAGACCTTTCAATATTTGCTTTACCAAGTCCCATAAGCCCTTAGTAAAAATATTTCAACGACAATACTGCTATAGGCCTAAAATTCCTTGAATAGCTTCACTTTCACGCAATTTCAGTTAATTCGTAAAATTATTTTTACGTGATAGACAGAAACCTAATTCCATAATGTTATAAATTCTATATTTCAAAATAGTCACCCATACCCCAACTATAATTTAACAAGATAGTGCCATAAATGCATTTTCAACAATAAATATTTTCGTGTAGGCCTACCTTAAACTGAAAAATAGAATTGACCATTACTAAAAACAACTTCCAATATTTTAGAACATAGGCCTAATTATCAGAACATAGGCCTAATTATCGGCCCAATTAATCGAACAGTTATTTAGCTTATTTCACTATATAGGCCTATCCAACTTGTCTTTTATACATTTAAATTGACTAAAGTTAACAATACTGTGTTTTAAAATAAGTTATTCTGTGAAGAGCGTAGTTCCATTGATTGGTCCCAGTGCAGTGTTTATAGCACTGTCATTGACAACGTGAGTAGTAGATAAATATTGTTTGTTGACAGCAGTTCAGTAGCCATGGGTCGTGTTTACACTAGTCCCATGTCTGGCCATTAGTTTGACCTTCATATGACCACGCTTGGTCACCCACTGTCTACACTTTCATTATTTGTAAATAAGCCGATTCACCCGAGTCTCAATGAAATATGTATTGGATTTCTCTACACGAAATAATTATTCGTCGATTTTCGTAGATCTAAAACACAGACACAACTCTCTGTTTGATAGTTTGATCATAGAAATCGAATATTTAGTGGGATTTGAAATGTCAGGGATCTTGAAAATTTTATTTTCATTGGTAACTGAAGGCATTTGATTTTATTCATGCTATGCAGAATAAATATAGACAGAAAGACAGATTTACTAAGGCATATCAGGCAATTAAAAGGCCCTAGGTCACCATGCTTTGTTTCATCTGGATGATGGAGTCTAACACTGCTGCTTGAGTTCGCAAAGGAAAGTCATTGGTCTTAGGCCGGGCACGCACTATCCCGACCACGACCACGACCACGACCAAACGCCCGACCAGTGGTTGTCATTCACCATGCGACCAGAGCACGACCCGACCACGACCCGACCAAGGCAACGAATGATTTACAAACTTCAGTGTCAAGATGATTGTTGAAGAAGTAGTTGTTATGGTGCATTTGTATTGTAAGTACGTTAAGCGGAAGAAGAAACTATACTGGGTATATCCAATGTTAACTGTCAGGTCTGAAAGGGCATTTTACAACATTTTATGAAGATCTACGTCAATATGAAGACAGGTTTCAAAAGTGTTAAAATCCTGCAACATTTTACCTAATGGGTCACTTCACAGACCGGCGCAAAAAACTAGTGCTCACCGTTTGATTGGTCAAGGAATACTGGGGGTTGAGTGGTGTACTGGTCGGGTCGGAGGCAAGTCGGGGGTAGTGCGCGTCGTCCCATTACATTGTGTGCTATTTTTGGCTGCAACGACCAGCGGGTCGGGCCCGACCAAACTGAAAAATTTTGGTCGTGCGACCAGGGCCCGACCAGGGTCCGTCCAGTCGACCAGTGCGCGCTGTTCCATTTATTCCTATTATAAAACTGGTCGTGTCCGACCAGTCGGAGTCGTGGTCGTGGTCGTGGTCGGGATAGTGCGCGCCGGCCCTTAATTGCGCCAAAGAATTCCTTAAGTGCACCAAGCCCTCAAAGGGCCCCAAAAAACTTCCTTGCGCCAAGCCCAAGCCAGGCAGGGGTGAGTTGCACGTATCGGGTCGCTCCATGGATTAGTTGGCGCAATTCAGGAATACCCGACTACCTGACTCAGGTCAGTTGGCGCAATTAATGCCCGCCCAAATCTTTCACTGTCATACAATCAGACATTTCCAGGACTTACCCCTTGAATTTTCAGTAGCATCTACCCACTTTGTTAAGAATGCTGACAATAGGTAGACAAACCAAGCTACAGTTTAATTTATTCTCACATATTTAGCAGTGAAGTATACAATCTTCTCTTGAAATATAGATATATTTTAAGCAAGTTAACGCAAAGTTGTCGACAATATACGTTGAACGCAATAACTGTACATGATGATTTCTTAATTACACGTTTGAGATTGCGCCGAGGTCGACAATCATGGGATCTACATATAATCTCGACGTAATTGATATCACAGACCACAGCTGAGATGTTTGTGATGGCTTTGTAATTGTTGTCACTGCTTATCTGACATCAGCTGATTCTACTGTCAGTCCTCACTTCCCGGTCGTCCTGTGTCTGTGAGTCCTGGGGGGATTATTTGCCCATATTGTGTGCGCCCAACTATCCGTAAACGTTGAGGCACCTTCTTAATTCAATCTGGCTTCTGTCAGTTAATAACAAGGTATCCTACTGACCCTTCTGTAGCTAGGGTAAAAGCATTGACTTAATACTCAGGTACTTGTAAGAATCTAAAATACTTAAACGATTACATTACCAGTATTGATGCTGGGAAAACAATATAAGATATATTTAAAAATTCTATTTATGTTTGTGAGATTTTTTCTGTGTTTTTTATTAGCCTAACTAAAGAAATATTGCATGGATAGATTTTTTTAGAATAGCCTAAATCAAATTCTTGTCACGTAAAGATGCTGATAAGACTCAAAAACGTTTACATGTCGTTTTTCTAGTCATACAATTTTCTAAGAACTTTCCATACGTTTGTAAACTTGTTTTTAAATGTAGGGCCTACGGTATTCTGAAGTAATCAGTAGGCTAAGTCAAATTGCCAATATAACGTTTTGCATCACCAAGTAATCCAATTTTCATTTAAACCACGTATACGTTACCCTAATTTAATTGTTTTCTTAGCACGAAAACAACAGTTTTCCTTTTCCCTGTTTTCAGACTCTATATTGTCAAAAGTTATTGCAAACCACCAATTTATTTAGCGTGTTCGTTTCCAAGTTAATTGTCAGAGCCTGGCTTGAGCACGCGCTCAGTTGGGCAAGTTAAATATACACCAATGACAGCTATTTTGGCCCACTGTGAGGCTATTTGTGGTTTACGAAGAAAAAGAAATACCGCTCCATTGCAGCTGGGTCGACCCCAAAGTCAAATCTGCGGAATGCGAAGATTGCTCGGCCAATAGCAAGTTGTACAGGGTTGGTAAAGTGATTTAGATTTATCTGAATTTGAACTATTTATAACTTCAATACAATGCAAAACCTATATGATGCTAATGCAGAAGGTTGCAAATGTTTTGTGTCTCGTATCATGTAAACGGTGTAAGGCTATCAAAATGTTCACACACAATTCATTAGGATTCTTTAACATAATTTTGGTTTTCAACATTTCTTAGTCTCATTGACACTTCAGTCTGTATTTCAACTAAAGTTCTGAGAGTTTACTGTTTTACTGCACACCACTTTGTGCTAAACTGCAATTAAACCGTAAAGGGTGTTTTTTCTAATCAGAGATGATTCGATTGTGGACTATCACTATATGTAAACGATTCGAACAAGAAACAAAACGGGCTTTAAATTTTAAATCATGGTGAGAAGTTTATTTGAGCTTTTCGGAGTATATATAAATACTTCGGTCTTGGTCTTATAGAAGACTACAGTACGGTAATAAGCATTTCCCTTAACCAACTCTACCAAAAATAAATAAAACGTACATAGTTATGAAATAACATAACTAGGGAACAAATTTGATCATCTTTAGCAAAGACAAGTGCGGCATCTTAGCTTCTACACGTTTGTGCTTGAAGAATATCGCTTGCTAAGTAATTAAGTATGTTGAAAAAGTTACACAATTGTTACCGAATTTTCAAGAAGGCTATGTTTATGAATCCTGGACATATTTTTACCAGTTCGTTTTTTAATGACTTTACCTTATAGGTTTATCCCATTCAATCAAACACAACTGTTCCAAATAACGAAAAAAAACTTTTTGACCTCTACATTTGAGAGCAATAGAAGATGGAGACGCGTGGCTTACAATAGGCGCGCCTCACCAAACACCTCCATAAAAGATATTTAATCGTTACGTTTATACACCCGACATTTATATGTTTACAGAGTTATATTCGAATCGTCCCGTCAAGTCGATTGTGCTGTGGGTAAAATACACCGGTTTTCGAATGTGGCTAAACAGATTGATTTAGCACCTATAAAACCCACTATCGGACTGTGACTGGGCAATACTGTCGTCTACCGTAGGCGGATGCGACATCTACAGCCTACATTTCGTAACCGAGGATTTATACGCTGAAATCCGATCGTTGGAATAACAAACAAGGTGTGACTCAATAATTTAAATTATTGAACTAATTTTCAGGTGGGAAATGTTGCGGAGGAAAATTTAGTGAGTTGTGACATTTGATTGGCGAATCTGAAAACCATATAGTTGCCCCTTTTGAATTTTCTCGTCTCCGGTACAGTAGCATAAATTTGAGTTTTTGAGTTTTCTTACGCCATTCGCATTTTAACGTTTTTGTATGAAAACGGTGTGATCACTGGTCTTTGTAAAAAAATAAGTCTGTAGCTTTTTGATTATTCGAAACTAAACCCAGTTGCCATATAGATCATTGGGCTTAAAGAATGATCTTGACTAAAGAAAGGTCTAATCTTTGTCGGTAACAAAGCTTGGTAGGCATACCCCTCTCACATTTAGATTAAAATACGTACATTAAGTATGAAAGAAGTGACGTAATTCAAAGATTACCTGCCTCTTTACAGCAAGAATTTCATTTATTTATTTCAGAATTTTTGTTTATGATATCGCGCATTCATTTTTTCATCTATGAAGTCTTTAATTTTCAAGTTGTATACAATTACTCCGGATCTACTCCAAAATTATCTAATTGTACAAAAAAACTTTCAGGTAATCTTACATCACAAACGCTTACCGGTAATTAATTCGAAAAAAATAAACTTACAAGAAAATTCCTTTACTCAGGTACATCAGACGTTTTCCCATTATGATTAATTGATAAGGACAAAGGACATTGCCTAGTTGAGGCGATTCTACAAAGCGAGAGTGAATATTTCATGTACAATTAGCTCTCTGTGATCTGGTCACGGAACCTCTGCATAAAGTATAAGTGGGACTATATAAACTACAGTACGTACAAGAGACTATCCAACAATAGGTACTGTTCGAGTAACATTTAATAACCCTCATTTACACGGACAGCAGTAGATACAGTAGAACCTTGATACTGTAACAAAACTCTCATAGGGATTATAAAATAAGACTTGTTACTGTATCAAGGTTGACTTTATATCGAGGTTTGCAATAACATGTGATTAGGGGTAAAATAAATTCAATGGGATTTGAAAATTACCCTTGTTATCAAATGTGACTTGTTATCGAGGTTCTACTGTTTAGTAGGCTACACAGTTGCGCAAACTAGGCTATCGTTGCACTGTTTTAGTCACCTTTTCAATTCAGAAACCCTAATCAGCTTCCTTTTTTTGTGTAAAATGAGTCAAAGGGTATCCCAACGACCCCGGAATAGCTCTACATGTTTTACTTCATAGTATTTTTAATTTCATCTTGTTGGGAATTTCGTCAATCCGTACAACTTAGATGCGTAATTAGCCCGATGCTTTACATTTACCTCAATAATGTACTACTGTATTCGTAAGGAGAGATGTTCTAATTGGATGACTCGAGGAGGGTTTTTTTTTCAAACAACGCTCTAAGCAAAGCGTACTTCGAAAAATAATGTTTTAGTGATGTGTAATTTATCAATCTTATGAATGTAATTAAAAGAAAGCTTAAATCTTCACAATCCATAAGGTACATACTTGGTTAGATGATATTGTAGGACTACTTTTTAGGAGAAACAAAGCAACAATGCTAATCAATTGTATCAAATTTTAAAGGTTTTCATTTCTACAATATTATGTGGGCCCTAACTTGAAAACAATCCAGAATGACGTAAATCAAAATTTTTTGCTCCCTTAGAAACAAATAAGTGAAAATATAAGCATATGCCATTTTATAAAAAAAAAAAAATAAAACGACCAAGTTTTATTGCGTCAAATTTGTAAACGAAAAATGCGCTACGATGTTCGAAGTCTTAGGTATAATTAAAATTCACTATTCAGGTCTTTAATATTATGTTGCAATAATAATTCCATGTAGGATAAACACTCAGACCAACAATAATACGATTTATCGCATACGCGCATATTTTAAATTTAATTTTGCTAGCCTGTGTTTTTGCCAAAATATCATCCCTAGGGTAGTTATATTTTTGACCACGAGCCACTCTTGGGATTGGTTTAGAATGTTATCGTACGTCTACGATATACACAAGGAGAATAAGTGAAATGATTCACATTGTAGTCCTATTGTAACGAAGAACACAGAAATGTATTTTGTACCTTGTATTAATTAATTTGATCCTGTGACTTTAATTTGAATCATCCTTAAATCGTAGAATATAAATTTATATCGCGAGAAATTATTTTTAATCATAATTATTAAAAACAACATGGTGTTTACATTGCATTTGCCCAATTGTGTTAAAACGAATATGCTATTTTTACTGAACATTGTACAACTATTCGCATGTACAAGTTGAAATACCTATTTTGCTTCTCTCGATATACTTTTTTCGGCCATAATAGAAATAGGATGATTGTTTTAAAATAAAACTGATTACAGTTAAGTTTTGTTCGTATTTTGCCACCGTAGGCCTACTCAAACGGTACGTCAAACAGTATTGCGTAGATATGACGATAGACTTAGTTTTGTTTAAGTATTTGTAGGCAAAAGCTTACCTCTTTCCGTTTCTTTGTGAGCTCCGGCTCAGTGAACTGTTCCTTGAAGTACTCGAAGAGTTTCGCCCTCCGCTCATGGTCCGGCTGGTCCTCCACCATCAGCAGGTACGCTCTCCAGTTGGACGAGTCGAAGCCCCAGTGGCACGTCCTATTCTCCAGATAGCGGTGAGCGTGACAGACGAATGTCTGAGGTGCGAACAGTCCATGGCACTCTGTACACTCTATACACCGGGCACTGCTGTCCGTGTACAACTCCGGCATACACACGCCCTTACACTTGCCGAAACACTCGTGGTACACCTTGATCTGCACTGTGATCCTCTTGTCCGCCGCTAGTAGTTTAGCTGAAGGAGCTTGTCTGTGCAGTAGTGAGGAACACAGACGTTCGGCGTCAGTCTTGGTGATGAGTCCGCACGACGGAGCCGTCGTCGGCAGGATCCCGGACACCTTCAACTCCTCCAGTTGTTCGGGGTTACACCGCGAGCAGAAGATCTGCAACTCGTCGCACACCTGGTTGATCTGCGGCAGACTGAAGTCTCTCAACACACTGTTGAGTATGTGAGGCAAACACAGTCTCTTCTCGCCACCGACCACGAAGCACGATATCCTCTCTCCCTCGAGTACGGTCTCGGACCTCTCGCTGTGAGAACGGTCCGGGGTGGTGAGGATGGGCGGCTGCTGGACCGGCAGAGGAGGTGTCGGCTCCGGCGAGTACGTCGAAACCTTCACCCGCGACGGCTCCTCCGAGAGCACCGTACTCGGACCCTGCAGACTCTTGACCGCACTGAGCTGGTAAGTCTTGAGCACTTTCTTGAGGTGCGGGTTGTACTGCTGACCTATCAGCGTCTCCATGTCGTAGGGACGTCAGACCACGCAAGGCTCGCAGCCCGCCACCACCGCGCGCGAACACAACATGTCTGGCCGCCCGCCGCCGAGCCTACACTAGAGCGCTCTCGCGGCCGGCGCTGGTAGCGACTGCGCGACAGGCGCTCGCCGCTCACAACGATCGATCCTAGACCCACAAAAATGCGTCACCGTCACTGCTCTACTAGCTTTACGGTTCTCGGTGAACTATCGATCACCCGCACAAGCACTAGACACTCGACACTACACGTACTGCACACACCGAGGGTGCGTCCCAGGGAGAACGCGACACTCAAGTGAGGCTGAGCCAGCCAGCGCCAGACGTCGCTCTCAGACTTGTCTGCCATTTCCCCTCCCTCGCCCCTCCATCACCCCTCCCCCCGGCACCGCGAGCCGCGTCAAAATAACTGCCTGTCGCCGTCACCGTCACCGTCGCCGAACACAGCACAGTACAGCAGCACAGCAGCACAGTAGCACAGTAGCACCTACCTAGCACCGCAGAGCAGAGACGACGTTGACCTTATTAACTTTCTTCGAATCGATCAGCCAAGTATGGTCGGCGGAATTGGGTTAAACACGCGTTGCACTGCACGACCACCTTGGCCTTTACAGCAGCACTTCAGCGATAGACTTCTATGCGATGTAATACCCTGACACTGCATCTGTACATAAATATATCATAATCTATTGTAACAGTAATAAGGCCAATACATGATTTTGATTGTACGTCAGCCCTAATAGAAGCACAGCTATCGCGTTGAACCTAGAAACCGATCAAGTAATCCATGTAAACAGCGAGAATGAATTCGTCCTCTGATATCTAAATATTAGCAATTGGAGAAGATTACAGTAATCAGAAAATCCAAACGGTTTCTTTGTAAACTAACTGACTTGTTCAAATAGAAGTGCTGGTGCCATTGAGGAAGTCATTGACTTTATACTATAGTCATTGGCTATGGCCATGGCTATCCTTCCACTTTGCACCATAGATGGCTATGATGAATTCAGCTAAGTACACTGTATAATGAATGTTTACATTTGTTTACTGTAAGTACGTCCACTTGTGATCTAGCTAGGTTACACCTTTTTTTCAACTGTCGAGAAAAATTCCAAATTGGATAGTGTATGCAGACGGGATGAGATTCCAGGTATTCTTCGATTCGAAACGTGATCTAATGTTCGCGGTTATAAATTCAAATGAGATCCACCGAGCTCCACTGAGAGTTTATTGAAATTTGAAACGTGTGGACAAATGTTATTTCATCCCACATTGTGCCTATCGTATGGAATATTCTAAATGTGTAGAAACCCAAAACTGATAAAAAAAGACTTTCAATCGCGATTGTTTAAATTTTTTTTTCTAAATGAAACTTGGTATAAACGTATGAACCTACATTTTTATTCGAACGAGTTCGCGAACCAGCATGATCGGGCCATGGGAACAGGGGTTTATTTAATTGGATAAAAATAGATTTTCCCATTTTTGACCCAAAAAACATAACATTTTGCAATTTCTTTCCAAACCATTTTGTAGTGATGAAAAAAAACACAAATAGTTTAGTAGCCTATATTGAAGCGTTATTATGCGCCTTGTTACGGGGAAAATTCCCAAAAAATGTTCCTATGTTATTCTTATGGAGAATAAGTAAACTGTTGTAGTTTGCTTGTTTATGAACATATTATGATCAAATTTGGAAAATGCATTTCTTTCTAAACTATTAACATTTTACAACAAAACACACTTTTACCCTCCCTGTTGCAGCAAACCTAAGTACTCGTTAAGTAATTATATTTGTATAAGAATGAATGTGATATTTTTAAGGAGAAATTTTAGTGTAAATCCAATCAAATGGAAATTCACTTACTCTGCAGGTTTGCTGCGGCGAGGGTATTTTAATATCGAATAAATGAGTCACAAAATAAATTACATTAGGTCTATAATAGTACTGTTGATAAACCAACACACATACAGACAGTGAAAGGATGTTTGGGTCGGGTAATTCCGGAAGTGGAGCTAGGTGGCGCCTGCAGCTCATTTTGGCGGGAAATGGCTGGGATAAATCATGTGTATCGCCATAGAGTAGTAGAATTATGCGGAATAACAAAATATAGCACTATATCAAATGTATTGGGACCGGGCGCCAACGGGTCGACTACTTAGCAAGCAGACCTAATGGGGTTTATGGACTATATTGTTTTATTTGAATGATTTAGTTTTAGTCAATATTTTGTACGTAACACTACGGCTTGTATGATATATATATATATATATATAGCCTTAAAATGTAAGTACTAATCATAAAAAGTTAAATGTACAACTAAATGTTTGGGCAAGATTTCTTGTATGGATCCTAATATACAGATTTATAAATGGGATAGTTATTAGTTATTGTTAGTAAATAATAAATTGTACATTTATAGATTTATAAATATAAAGGCTGACATTGCAGGCGGAGTATAAGCAATAACCTCCGAACAGGTCTGTGCTGAGGTTGTATTCACGATTTGAAGGCGCCACAAAGACAATTTAGATCTAAACGACGTGATGTCAAAATTTCAATTTTTAATATATTGGCACTTTTTAGGAACACAGTTTATACAATCACAATTGTGTGGATGGAAAAAAAACATACGAGTTTTTTTTAGCATCGTTGATTTGTAGCTCGCTTAGTATCTTCTGTATAGTTTACTAACAACTAATATTGATATGATTACTGTATGAAGATTGTGCTAATAAACCACTTACGTATTTATTACCTGTAAAAAAATATGCTTCGATATATTTTTTTAGGAATATTATTTCTTTCATAAAACATATAAAAAACAATTGGCCATAGTCACTACATAACTACGGGCAATTGTTTTTTATATATTTATTATTTTTTAGATCTGGTGCTTCCTTGAGTTACCGTACTAAATATACTTTCAGGTAGGTACTAAATATTGTAATTCACTGGTATCCTTTCCACATAAAGCTTCTCAGAACAAAAACATCGTAAGTGCCTTAGAAATCTTCGATGAAACTGTACGTTGTCTATCATATCGATAGTGATCCATACCCAAAAGTAGTCATACCGAAATTCAGCCGTTAAGGTTCAGGAGCACACTCCGTTGGTTGGCAAATGAAGAGAAAACCAAAATCGTGAATTACAATTTACGACATTGCACAAATAAAAAGTCAGAGAAATAAATGTGCTCTCGTTCGACATTGGAAATGATATATATCAGGTGGTTTGATGTATGAAAGGGAGACGGAAAACGTCTCAACTTACCATCTACCCCAATGGAGGAGGATAGTTTGTTAAACGTCAAAATATCTATTCCCGAATTTGCTATTGATGAAATATGTTTTCAGTGATGTTTATGGCGTTTGATAATTTATTGCAGTCTAAATGTAGAGTATTGATATTTCGGCAGAAATTACGAAATGTTAAACAGTCATTCACAACCATTTTAAACATGTTAAACAGAATCACCTAACCTAACCTAACCTACTCAATTATACAGGCAAAGAGGGCCACCACTTGGAGGAGTTAATGAATGTATTGGGAGGCTCCCTGGAGTAAGCGCAGTTCAGGAATACCCAAATACCTGACTCATGTCGGTTGGCGCAATTAATGCCCGCCCCTCATAGTGCTATGATCAGTTTTACAAGCACCGTATTACCATTTTAATGTTTCACAAAAGGAAACTTTTTTTATAATTTTTTTGTTGTTACATCATGTTTATCTTATAATACGAAAGGTTGCCGATTTTACCCCGAGAAAAATTATGTAGCTTTTTGATGGCTAGAAACTAAACCCATCTGACCTTGATTATTGCATTGTTATATGGTCATTGACTAATTAAACAGCTGGTATTAGAGTTGTTTTTTTTTTTGTTTATATAGTTGGTCAGTCAGTGACCATCACACTCCATTCTAGACTCATCCTTCGCTCATATTTCGAAATGCGCACATATCATAGGTTGCGTCCGCACTCCACACAGAAACTAGGAATTAAAAAAAAATATATAAAATTTCAGTTATTTACCAAAAAGTGTTCTACACCTACAGTTCTTCCTGAACAGTTTGAAGTAACTATAAGTAGGTTTGGCCAAATTGTTAAAATTTTATTATTTTATTTTTGGTGTAGGCCTACTTCTAATTTTAACAATAAAAAAATGTTGAATATGTAATAGCATTTTTATATTTTGGTGGTGTTTCCTTTAACAGAATAGAGTTTCCTTTTGTTTCCGGGGGATTACCTAAAGTTTGATTTTCACATATTTTAATTTACAGAAACGAATGTAACTCAGGTTCTATGTGAGATAATCTAATGAATCATTTATTTATTTGGAATGTTATAAATTCTACAAACTGTAGCATGTATTTACACATATTCAGTATTGAAATATTTTTCATTTAATTATAAAACGATATTTTGGAAAATTAATTCTTGTATTGTGTGATATAATTTTTACATTTATAACTAGTGGATCAAGATACAATTTTTGATTGAACACACATGTGCTCTACAAAATAAAATTTACATCATCAAGATATCTCATACCTACATTGATTCTTAAGATAGATCTGTTCCCGTAAATATTTTTTTATATTTAGTAAAATCATCCCTAAGAGGGGGGGAGGGTAAGAAGGGTAAAAATAAAACCCCATATTTTCTTTTTATACCTCAAAACTAATGTGTAAAAACTAAAATATTTCATACATAAATACATTTTATTTTATTTTTGGTGGAGTGCCCTGATAATGATGTATTGGGTCCTTAATGCATTACTAATCTTAATCAACTCTTTTTAATTTACCATTTACTTCCATCAGATAATTGTAATAAATACGGAAGCTAAGTGCCAAGGCGTCTACAGTTTGACTTGATTTGATGAGAACAAAGAAGTAGCAGAGAGGGAATCTTACAGTTGATAAGGGAAAGTTAATTGAAAGGAAAAGTGGAAGGGGTTTGGCGAAGGTGGGGAGGGGAGGGGTTGATAAGAAGCTAATCTAGGGCGCTCACTTGCTCACTTTACTAGCAGACTTCGACAGCGACGCCATCAGAGAAAACTAGCTTTTGATTGAACCAAGTGAAGTGGATTTCCGTGTGGCATTGTTTAGTGCTATCCGAATTCCAAACATGTACGTTTTGTCTGATACAACTTTCCCAGTTTCTGAAACACAAAGTAATTCATTTTCCTTGGTCCCTAAATGTATAAAGGGTGTTTGGTCGAAAATTTGATTTCGGATTTTTTGTTATTGTTAAATTATACTAAAAATTAGAGATACAAATATATAAGAAATATTTTTTATGTTGAATATTAAGGGAGATATTAAGAGAGATTATGAAAACCTAAAATTTCATAATTTCTCTTCAAATCATTTTGTAGAGCTTAAAAAAGAAATAATTTTGTATATTGAAGCGTCGTTGTATGTATGCCCAACAAGTACGGAGATAATTTAAAAAATTGTAAATTTAAAATTCCCATGTTATTTTTACGGAGAACTAATAAACTGTTGTAGTTTGCTTGTTTAACGATATATTTTAATCAAATTTGGCAATTTTGATCATTTCATACTAAGCTACCAACATTTCAATACAAAACATACCTCAAAACCTTCCCTGTAGCAGCAAACCTAAGTACTTATTAAAAAAATTATATAATAGGAAATAAATTTGACAATTTTAACGGAATATTTTAGTAGAATTCCAGCCAGGTAAATAGAAATTCGCTTATTCTGCAGGTTTGCTGTGGTGGGGTGGAATATTTCTGTGGCGCACTAAAACGTCACCAGGACGGAAAACTAACACAAAATACATTTTTTCACAGAATAAGCAGTTGGAGGAAATGTCGACTTGTCTACTTGAAAGCAGTCACAGCACAAGCTGGAATTTAGCTAAAATCAAAGTCGATAAAAGGACAATTCTTATCCGTCGAGTTGCAATAAACCACGCAATATGTCATGATTATCGACGCTTCACAAATCTCTGTGTTTCGTGCCAAAAGCGTGAATGAATCGCGCCGAATTTACGGAGTGAAGAACTGCATTACTTCTCAACCGTGGTGTTTTTGGCAATTTATATAAAACAATTTTTTTAAGACGCAATGTCGTGGTTTGGTGACCGATAACGTATCAAAAATATGATAATTCTACAACTGCCACCATATACACAGTAACAGGTATGATAGGCCTATGTATGCCTTTGGATGTTTAATTCACTGTATACAGGGTGGCTGGTCATGAGTGTTACAGCATTTTTGTGTAAGTACAAGTAAATTACTAGTAAGTGTGATGATGCATATAAGAGGTTCCAAATGTAAAAATTTGCTTCCCATAGAACTATCTTAATTATTTCTAAAATAACCATGTTTTTAAACACAATACTGTACAGCAATTTCTCAATTACCTGCAAACGGATTTGAGTAGGTTATGTTATTTTCGTGTTCCACATTAAGTTTTGAATAAGAATAATTGAAAATTTTGGAGGGTAAATGATAAAAACTCCATTGTAAATAGTTCCAAAGATTAACATTAAGGTCGTTGATCAACGTAAACATTTCTTACATTTTACTACACCCTGCATACAAATCGCATACAATTTTTTTTCATACAAGAAGGTAGCAAGATATGTTGAAAACTGTCAAACTGTACCATTTTATAAGCTTTCCAACCATATGCTACACTATTGAGGTTTAAATCCGTTAAATCCGTTTGCAGGTAATTGATAAATTGGTGATTTGTGTTTTAAAACATGGTTATTTAGAATAACGAAAATAAATCTTTGGGAAGCTAATAACTACCCCAGGTAGCCCTATACGTTCCTTAACTAAGCCAAGTGGCGGCCCTCTTTGACTGTAAAATTGAATAGGTTAGGTTAGGTTAAATTAGATTAGGTTAGGTTAGGATAGGATAGGATAGGATAGGTTGTATTAGGTTAGGATGACTAAACAAGGACATTCCTTCTCTCGGCAATTCACCCCTACCTGGCTTGGGCTTGGCATTTACATCGTTGGGCACAACTAAGGAACATTTTTTGGGATCCTTGGAGGATTTTGCGCAATTAAGGAACTATTTGGCGCAATTAATGCACGACATCTTGTAACAATGGCGATCAACCACCCTGTATATTCAAAGTGAGAACTGTAAGATATGAAGATGTTCAGAATGTATAAACGGTTCCGAGAGGGCCCAAAGTGTCTGAGCGGAGGCCGCCAAACTATGCAGTTTAGTGCAGGTGCAATCTTGGCGTCTCGGCAGATCTGTAGTCAATGGGGCGTATATACGTTTGTGCGTGTGTGTGTGTGTGTGCGTGTGTGTGGTCTTGGCCCCCGGCTGTCTATTAACATAAGTAGCTTTTGTCATCTCCTCTCGTACATGTCGTCCCCTTTCTGTTCACTACATTACTCAAAGTACGAATTGTTAATATTCAAAGGATACGTGAATACTTACTACTGTACTAGGTTTAAAAGAAGTAGGTATACAATGTGTATCTACATTTTCTTAACGTTTTTACTTTTTAGCGATATTAGCATTGTTTTGTTAGATACAGTTTAAAATAGGCTTATTTCGAATATAATGAGTCAATATGCTTGCTTTTTTATTACATCGAGAGAATATTTGCGGCACCAAACCCAACATTTGTGTTCAAACACTACACGTTCAATATATTTGGCATCAAACATAACAAGTTAATAGAGTACAATGTTGTGACAATGCTAAATATCAAATCGTCGAAGACTGGAGGGCAGCAAAGACAACCTTTTCCTAGCTGATAACGAGGTAAGAAAAATAATGATAAAAGACATTCCCATGACAGACTAGAACCCTCTACCACATCAAGACAGGGCTCATCCATGTATTCTATAGCCCCGGCTCATCAATGGGCAGGGGTCCTATATTGGGACTAGACCAACGATCACGTCAGACTAGACTAATATTACATTTGTCATTCTATTTAAAAATACGATACCTGTTTCATCGTGTGTTGTCAAATAAGTTGGAGTAAGTCGATGTTTACTATATATTTAATACACATCCCGCACAGAATTAATCGAATTAACAGGCATATTTAATATAAGCCCGCACGGATTCTGTAACCTCTGCCTTTATTGTTTGATAATAGCAGGTAGATTTCTGTTTTGTGAGGAATATTTTTATACTTCAAATAATAAAATTCTGTACAACTTCATTGTAAAATAATACATCGTAATATAAACATTGTAAAAATGAACCATAAGAAGTTATCAATTAAGAAAATAATGTCTAATGTTCTATTTTACTCTTTGGTACTACCAGAGGTCAATGAATAGTTTACAAATAGACCAATTAAATCGTAAATACCTTTAAATCCTGTGGAAACCAAAGTCATGAATAGTAACTAAACATTACATACACGAGCAAAAACATACATCAAGATTATCTTCACAGTGTAAAATACAGGAATGGCTTCAAACCTGCAGAACGTTTCTGTCGGGAAAGTTGATGCACCCGTGCCGTGTCACTATGCACATTTTGCATTTTGATGTAAACATATATAACGGACCCGTTTCCTGTGATGCTATCGTGTGTTTCTTTGTTGACTGGACTCGTTTGCAAGTGTAATTCCCCCCTGTTCGCTCCGTTTACATTTTATAATGCTCACCTATCGGTTTCCCGCGTTGCCATCGCGATAGTGTGGTTCGTCGGGAGACTCGGGCTATGACCACGACGCGGGTGAGCAGCAATTATGTAAATATAGTTCATATACAGTGTTCAGCCTAAATACACGGTTTATATGTGCAGAGCAGTAATTATAGTATATATATATGTTATAGCTGCAAAACACCAAGTCTTAATGAATTTTCAAATGTCCTATAGGACCAAAGGAATCCAATACTGTAAGATTACGTATCGGATATATTTTCCATTTATTCCAGCACACCATTTAACTTAATTCCTTTTCCATTTAAAACTAATGGGTAAAAATTCAACTTTGAATATTCAGTCAACCGGGAATCAAAGTATAATAGTGTAAAGCGACTGAATCTCTGAAACACTCAAAATGTTCTCAGAATTTGTAAACAATCCTAAAATAAATAACTTGATTTGTTCGCTTTGTGTTGCTGGTTCTTCAGCATAAAATACCTTTGTGACAAGATGCTATTTAATAAAATACCTACAAACTCAGCTCTAATGGAATATAGAGTTATCAGATGATAAGTGTTCTAATGATTTGGCAAAGTTCTATCAACAATGTAATGAGCATTGTAAGCCGCTTATAAAACAACGGCTCACTCTTTGTCTGCAACTTAATGCCAGCCCTTTCAGCTTTCAGTGAAGAAAATTAATTATTTTCGGATTGAAAATAAATCGTGTTGAATTTACAATTGATTTTGTACATAAATGACTATTTTACAAGTATTTTACAGATTTTCTCATGTTGTACAGGAACGTTTGATTTCATCACCATTTCGTTTTATTCTTGTTTTTACTGCTAGGTAATCTTAGTTAGAAGTTAGAACTTATTATAGACACAATTTATGTCTTGGTGTCATTAATTTACGTTTTTTTAGAGTTTGGCGGCCATATGTCCGTCCACACTAGAGTGCGTTACTTTTTCATTTTGATGTCCCTAGATGCAAACAAAAAATCGTTCAAATTTTTATATTTGTATATATATACTGTATGTGTGTTAGTGAACGCGATAACTTGTTATTTTGGTCCGATTTTGATGAAATTTGGCTCGAAGGTGCAAGGCGTGATAAACTTTAATGAGTTCGCGAACCAGCATGGGAATGGGGTTTTATAGGGTAAGAATTTTTTGTTTCTTTTTTTGACCCTCAAAACAATAAAATTCCGAACTTTTAATAGGTATAATTTTAAAGAGCTAAAAAAATAATTTAGCCTAGTATATTAAAGAGCTTTTTACCGATTATTGGTCACGGAATAAATTCAAAAACATCGTAAATTTAAAACTACCATGATATGTTTATAGGAAATAATTAAACCGTTGTAGTTTGCTTGTGTACGGATATATTTTGATCAAACTTGGCAAATTAACTTATTTTATACTAACCTATTGATATTTTACTAAAAACTCACTTTATTACCCTATTTGTAGCAGCAAACCTAGGTACCTGTTAAACATAAATCAAATCAAATCAAAATCTCTTTATCTATATAAATAAAATTAGAGTTTTGTCTGTACTTTGCTCAGAATTATATACGTTTAGGTTATTTTTACGTTTTATACATTAAAGAAGCAGAAACGAGTCTTATCTCTATTTCTGTCTGTCTGTCTTTCCCTTTGTCTGTAACACTCAAGATGGCATTTTACGCAATCTTCTCCGTGAAAACCAGAGTACCTATCAAGATCCAAGTCATTTTAATGTATTCACTGGATTGGCGAGAGTGTCTTTAGTGATTTAAATATAGCCTCACTACTTTGTAAATAAAATTACGGACGTTCAAAAATGCAGTTTTGTGCGATTTTTGTCAAATTTTCGTTCAATTTTTATCACATAATCGTCTATGAAATAACGAACAGCTGTTAGGATCAAGATTATTTTTTCTAGCTGTCAATGATATGTTTACAAATGTTGTTTACAAATACCGCAACCATTTCGAATCACGTTTTGAAAGCAAATCCCAACCAAGTGAGATTAAAAACGTTTTTCTTACATAACGGATTTAATTAATCGCAAGTGCAATAATATAGTCTAATAGTGTAACCGTAAATGAAATTAAATAACTAGACATCGTCCAAATCGGAACCAGAAATTCTTTGAGTATAAAATGTTTCTTGAGTTTTGACAACCAGAAAGAAGACCTTGAATCAGTGTTGTATAGGGCTGGACACTGAAATGATCGTCGCCAATAGCTTACAAAAAAGGTTTCCACTCATTGACGGCGCTTCAATGGCGGTTGTGTAAAGTTTAAAGTAAAAAATCACAACTGCAGTGGGTGATTGTAACAGAGGTTTAACAGAGGAAGTGCTAAACTCGCTTTTCCAATGTGTCACTTTCTGTTTCTACTCACCGTGTGATGCAATCGCTGGACCATATACAGTCAATAGGCCCATAGCTCATATCTTGGGTACGTAAGCCTACATATTTATTCATAACAACCTTTTTGACGACGATCCTTGATACCGGTACTTTTCCATAGAACACATGGCCTACTACCTACCAAAACCCCAACATTGTGTGATTTTCGTCACATTTCCTTCTAATGTTAATAGATATACTAATCATTGTTTAGAGAATGCGTAATCTATTAAATACCCCCGCCGCAGCAAACCTGCCGACTAAGCGAATTTCCATTTGTCTGAATTGATTTTCAGTTAATAAATTTTAATAACATTAGGTTTAACGAGTACCTAGGTTTGCTGCTACAAGGAAACTAATAAAGTGTGTTTTTGAGTAAAATATTGATAGCTTAGTACAAAATAAATAAATTTGCCAAGTTTGATCAAAATATATTCATAAACAAGCAAACTACAACATTTGACAATATTCTCCATAAGAATAACATGGGAATTTAAAATTTAAAATTTTTTTAATTTTCTCCGTTACTAATTATTGAACAAAAATACTTTTATATACTAAATTATTTGTTTTTTAAGCTCTTTAAAAAGGCCTAAAGAGAAATTGGGAAATTTTGTGTTTTGAGGGTCAAAAGTGAGAAAAACCAATTTTTACCCCATAAAACCCCCCGTAAAGCCCCGTTCCCATGGTCCGATCGTGCTGGTTCGCGAACTCATTCAAGTTTATCCCGCTTTACACCTTTAAACCAAATTTCATCAAAATCGGACAAAAATTACTCAAGTTATCGCGTTCACGGACGTATATATATATATATATATATATATATATATATATATATATACATATATATTAAAATTTGAACGAATAGTGTTTTTGGCCTCTGGGGACATCAAAATGAAAAAGTAAATCGGTCCCGGGTCTAGGTCTTACCGTGCCACCTACGGTAATAGCTACTTCCCTATAGGGAAATTCGCTAATAACAAAAAGTTGTTTGGGTAAGGTTGTTTTTTTTTTTTTTTTTTTAACTGACACCGATAAGTTTACGCTATAACTTTTTACGAGAAAATCCAAAAGCAAGAGATCAATAACCTCGGGACTAGATATTAATGTATTTAATTGGTCGGATGTACCATAGTTCTTAGGTAGGTTCTTACGTAGGTACTGGTTCTTTTCCTTAGAACCGTTGGTAGCTGCTAGAATCATTTTTACGTAGGTACCAACACATCACTGTAGTTTACAAATTAGTTATCGTTGGTGTTGCACCTTATTTATTAGAGCCGTCCGTATTCAATTTAAGTGATGTCTTAACTCTGTATAAGTTTTGCTTTTTCTGTCTGGATTCCAAATCTTAGCTTACCCGGTATGCTAAGAAAATGATAACCTATTTGAGTAAAACATTTGTTGGGCAAACCATCATGAATTGTTTATGCCTCTATATTGTTTATGTATCAATAGTTCGTGGCCTTTTTTGGATTGTTGTGTGTATGTCTGTTGGTAACGCATTAATGTCCTTATTTCTCAGTGTTTCCCGGAATGGACAAGAGCACCTTTGATACTGAAAATGTCAACCGGAATAAAGTGTTAAATGGTGAGGTTGAGGTAGTACTTTAAATACGTTTAAGTTAACCGATGTGGAAAGTAACTTTCAATTATAGGCCTACTTTAGGGCTACGCTTCATGGATCTATAAAACATTTTTTAGTTTAATCATTGGACATATGGACCATAACGATCCGGGTGACATTTAATTGCGAAGCATTTATTTTGGCTTGAACTGTCAGATACTGTATTTGCCAAGGTTTATATATAATAGTTTTGCCAGCATATCTGCAAATATGCAAACTAACTGGTGTTCTTAATCTTAATATAAGAAGGTTTCAACTGACTACTATAAAATCCCCGTGCGTAGAACGGGCACACAGCTAGTTCCTGAATAATTGTACATGTTCGTTACGGATTGTGTAAGATATTTACAGGAAAAATAATTCCTAAGTAGACTATTCGTCTGTGTAATGTTATTTAAATAGATTTAATTGAAAATTCAAAGGGCAAATGGAAATTCGCTTAGTCTGCAGGTTTGCTGTGGCGGGGGTATTTCTATGATAACAAGTAGTGGCTACAGTGTGTGACATTTCTAAATGAGATGTATATTAAAGATAGTAAATAAACATTTCACCAAATACAAACTAATCATGATAAACATATTTTACTTGCAGTTTTACAACATCCTATGCACGTGGAGTTTTTGTCGATGACTTTCCTTATCGTAAAAGAAAGGCACATAAAAAGATTACGAGCCATTCTCGATGGGAGCTGCTGAAATCAGCTGTTCCGAGCTCGTAAACGACACAAGAGGTGCTGAGAAACTCGTCATCGTTAATGCTGCAGCCAGCCATCGTTTAACGCCGGTGTTTATCGTTATTGCAATGTATGTATTCTGAAGAGGCTAACTAATTGTAGAAGTGAATACAGTTAAAATTGTTTGGGTTATTTTTTAGTTTTCCTGTATCCATGGTAGAAGATAGCTAATTGACCTGTGTATCTAAAACAATTTGATATTGAATACTGTATTTCTTATTTATCATTTTTGTAAGATGGAGATAAAACTAAGGCAAACCTGAATACGACGAATATCGTGAGAAGAATGAAATGTCTCATTACTGACTAAATCAGATGATATTTTATTAAAAGAAATTAATGATATAGTAGGATGGCTAGGCCCAGTTTTGAGCTAACAACTTACTGACTTTTGTCTAAGCCGGTTTTTAAACGCTTCTACTCAAAAAAGTACAACAATCTATGTAACTTATCCAATTTTAATAAGAAAGCGACGTACTATGTGCTCAAATTTTAAACTGACTATAAACTGAATTTACTGTGTGAAATTGAGTGAGGTGGATGCGTTTTTTAGCCTTATGGCCGTATATTAAAGATGCAAAACTCAACCTCGCTTTTCTTGATGGCGTCATAAAAGAAAACACAGATTTTCTCTTAATTAAATTGGCGATACTCTGATTATCTAACTAGAACTGTGTTCGTTTCGAGCTTTCCAACACACTTAAGAGTCCTTGGAGCCTGGCGTTCTAACTCGTAAAACAATTAAAAACTATAAAGAAAATTTATAATATCACAGTGCACTAGATTTTTAAATCGCAATTACTCTGGTGTTTAAAAAAATACTTTTGGATGATAAATAACTCCTCGGCAGTTGTTTGAAACTATTCAAGATGACCGCTAGCCTTCAAGGACTCTTACTCACGAAGAAACAAAAGAGGCCACATTTCATTATTACGTCGAGATAAAAATGTCAACTTTCAATATTAAAATTCATTCTTAGGCCTGTCGTACTATAATTTATTTTTGTAAAAAAATACAACCGACTTCAAACGCTCTAAAAAGAATGAAATAATTTCAATAAAGTAAACTTTTGTATTAGGCAAGCTCACGCATTTTAAGTCGGCGCGGCTCTATGATGATTTTTGATACAAAATTGAAAGAGGGTGTCCATATTGCCGGTTGACTATCTATAACTAAAGGTGTTAATCTGCATGTCTTTTTCATAGTTATGCGTTAAGTGTTATTTTATTACCGTAATCAGAGATCGGCATTATAGTGGTATTAACGAGTATCTTTAAAAATATTATAACGCATTTAAATGTTTCTAACTTGGAAAAGTAACGTTTTAATACTAAACTAGCTTCTTTTCCCTATCATAATATCAAACTAAATTATTTTCCTATTCATATAGAACATTTGTGTGTGTTATTTTCATAATGCATTTATTCTGAAGTAAACATCAAATACAAGAACATATTTCCTTTAATATATAAACAAAAGAGTTCAGTATGTTATCCAGCTACAATTTATTGATTTTCAAAATACACACACAATATTTAATTTCAATCATATTTGCAGTTTGAGCCGCGCCGACTTGAAATACGTGAGCTTGCCTAATACAAAAGTTTACTTTATTGAAATTATTTCATTCTTTTTAGAGCGTTTGAAGTCGGTTGTATTTTTTTACAAAAATAAATTATTTCATGATTTTTAGTGACTGTATAATTTTTTATATATTAATTACTTGAGGATTTTTGATTAGCAAAAATGTTTGAAACAATCAAAAGTTCCACAGAACAATCATTATTTTAAAACTGCTTGAGTCAGCTGTTCAGGTTACTAATCGATGGGTATGAAAATAAACATCTTTAGATATTCCTTAAGAAAGAAAGAGTTGTCCATTACATTAGGCCTAATGAACAACTAATTGTCTTTTCTAGATACATTGAAATGTCAGACATAATCGTTTCCTGCAATAGGTGTCCTACATTATAAAAAGAAATACAGTAACGTCTCAAGCCTTTTGGAACAATATGAAAGTTATTCCTCAGCTACCAGCACTAAAAAATCTCTCAAAAGTGGAAAATTGGTCGTTAACACCATAGTAAATTTCGTATAGTACCTTTGGAAAATATTATATGAAAGATTGGTTCAGCTAAAAGTGGTGTAAGTCATGTAGGGGGTTTTGTTTGATCAAGATATAGCCTAGTCGAAATTGCAAATCATCTTCCTCTAGGACTTTCCGAAGCAGGCATAATAGTATTGATATGATATAGTAACTGGGTAGAGAATATCAATAAACATTCCACATCTGCAAATGCATGTTTAGTAGGCTAATGAAAATATTTAACAATTTTAAGACAATTGACGATTATGCACTGTCACACTTCTTAGGTCGTGTAAGGAATAATTGCATTTGATTTATATTTAGGCCTGTTTTACGAATGCTTTGGTTTTCACAATACACCTTTATTTGTCAATATCATACAGCTATGCACTGAAACATATATGTTTTTGTAAGTCAGAATATTCAATACTAAAAACAGAATTACTGTATACACAAATCAGGTCAAACGTTGAAATACATTTTTTATAGTAACCAAAACAAAATGCATTTTTCTCAATGTAATTCATTTAGGCTCCATGGCAAGAAATAGTTAATTGATCAATATGAAGCAACTGTTTCATGAAGAATTGTCTGTAGCTTCATTTAAATGGTTTCAACTAACAGCTGTAGGAATGTTATTATTATTTATTGCCTTCTCTGCTTAAATATAAACAATCTGCACAAATGTAAACAAAATAAATGTTGAATATTTAAGGTTTTCAGAATTTTTCTCCGAAACAAATATTATACTTAAACATAATATATAAGGTACCAAATAGAAACTCTCCTGGTTATTTTGGTGGTGGAACCACACTGATCGGTAAACGAATCACAGAGAAATTGGTGAACATACATAGAAAAAAAAAACATCGCCACAAACAAATTGAGAACCTCCTCCTTTTGTTGGTAGTGGGGAAGTCGGTTAAAAATATGTAGTCAGACAATTTCATACCAAGTGTTAAAACAATAAAACAATTACAGTACTAACTTACAAATATTTCCATTGTATTTGTATATCTATTGTCACGTGGCTGCAATTTTCCACACTCATGTGAGCGTGTCCAAGCAACACGCAACAATGAGTGGTGATTTTCCCCGCGGTTTATGCGATTTTAACAGCGTTCGTCACAACTGCGTTATCTACGCCACGTGGTGATAACAGATAACGCTATCAGCCAAGGCCAAGGTCAAGTGCAAGGTCAGGCCTGTGTCCTGGAGAAGATTTATCTCGGCAAAGTGCCGTGGGTCGGTCGTCGTGTTGCAACTGCTTGCAACGGAAGGTGTGGTGCTTATTGCAATTGCTCAGTGTATATGGTTACTGTGGCTTTGTCGGCTTGTTAACACTGTGAATAATGCAAATAGGCTGCAGAGGCGTGTTATGGGATTGGTTATGTGAAATGTAAAGAGTGCATCGTAGGATGTGGCGATTGGGACACATATAAATTGTAGTGAAACAGTTCATGAAAACGGGCGGGTATTTAATTGCACTCACCGAGTCAGGTAGTCGGGTATTCCTGAATTGCGCCAACTACTCCAGGGAGCCACCCAATACGTTCTAACTGGACCAAGTGGCGGCCCTCTTTGACTGTATAATTGAGTAGGTTAGGTTAGGTTAAGCTGGGTTAGGTTAGGTTAAGTTAGGTTGGATTAGGTTAGGATAGGATATGTTAGGACGGCACGTAAAGAAGGAGGTTGTGTCCTAATTGCGAACAGTCCAGATTGCGAACAAGGGTAAAATCGTCCGGACTGCGAACACCTCAAAAATGCTGTGGACTACCTGAATATGAGTCGTCCAGGTTGCGAACAAATATTTTGGTAGGCCTATATGTAAAGATGGTTTAGTCGCTGTTGTTGAACGTGAGTTTTAATTGCTCGTTTTTGATGTTTTTAGGTAATGATTGAGTTGGGAATGTGATTGAATGATTGATGTTGTATTGTGTAATGCATAAACATGTTATTTCGGATATTAGATATATGTAAGTATTGTATTTGTTTTAGTTGCTATTTAAATTACTCGTTGACGATGTTTTCTTTTAGGTAATGTTTGAGTTTGGAATGTGATATTGGCAAATGCATGTTATTTCGGCTAATTATGTTAAACTGTAGTTTTCATATGGAATGATTGTTTTATTTCTTTTACTCTGAGATTGTTTAGTTATTGTAGTTGCTTGTTCAAGTCAAACATATATATTAATTTTAAATAAACAGCCAATTTAAATATTATCTGAACGGAGTTGTGAGATTGGAAGAATCTGTCTGTTAATATACAAGCGACTTACCGTAAAATTATACCACGTCTCATAAATATATGTGTCTTCAAGAACATTCATCCTCTCCATTATGTAAAGTTGGGATTTAGGCTTAATCATTCTGTTAAGGGTTTCTATGAAAGGGTTGAAAACCCCGACCACTCAAAATGTGTTCGCAATCAGGAATCCTCCCCACCTCGTAGACCCAAACATGTTCGCAGTCTGGACTGTTCGCAATCAGGACTGTTCACAATCAGGAGGACACCAAGAAGGACATTCCTTCTGCCGGCAACTCACCCCTTGGTCTTGGCACAGCTAAGGCACATTTTTTGGACCCTTTGAGGGCGCAATTAAGGAACTCTTGTGCATTAGTACTGGATATTAGTAGGAATAAGGCGGAAGTTGGTTTATCAAGATACAAGTGTAGTGCTAGTAGTTAACAGTGATTTGCTTGAAAGTAAAAAATAAATAGTAGAAGCTCTCCTCTTTTGTCTCCTCCTTATTCTGTGCTGAAAGGGGTGGGTCGATTTGGAATGATTGTAGGAATTATTGGGATGCTAAAAAAAAACAAAAACTAGATGTCGTCCAGTTTAAATTTAAGAGGTCGTTCAATTTCGACCACTGGACAACCTCTAGTTTTATTTCTCTTTAATTTGAAATGTAGTTGTCAAATGTACAGACTTCTCTATTTTCACCCCACGCTGTAAATAAAACATGCGATTGGAATCTCTTCAATTTGTTTTGATTTTCTGTTTATATTTTGTCACCAACATAGCAACCTATAAAGCCCATGTTAATTTGTTAATTTTTTTAATACATTTTTTGTGCTTATTTTGAGCCTATTTTAATTTATGAACGGATTCTGTACATCTACAGAAGTAAATATATTTTCTGCTTGGATTTTCCTTGTGATAAAAACGAGCTGAGTTTCAACTTGAGTTTACAAGAAGCATTATTGTGTCAAATTACAATAATTATTTCCATGATAAACCTTTTATACATTAGAGCTATTTAATAGAAAATACATTTTTAAACATTCTTGAAAGCCTTCATTAAATAGGTGACAGTTATAGTGACAGCCTAGAAATTATTTAAAACGTCTAGATACATCAACGATTTTATTCGATAATACATCCAAATGAAGCTTTTGTTGTCCCATCACCGGATAGAATAACGCTTAGTGGCCGTTGTTCACAATCGTGATGAGTATATCAGCGTGGAAGTTTTTAACAATAACAGTGTCATTTGCAATGTTACATTGTCGATACAGAATGTTGTAATCTCCCCGAACCTGACAAGAGCAGAATTGTTTATATCTATTCATTTCAATGCAGGGTTTAACAACTTTTCAATGTTAAAAGAGTTGGAAATAACCTGTGTGCACAAGTATTAACTTCGATGAATGTATTAGATGTAGACCTGTATTTTAGACTTTCAGCTACCTCATTGACGGAGAGAATAATACCAAACAAATGATTTATAAAGCAATTTAATAGCCCTACTTAAGCTTGTTTTGAATTTAGGCGTACACACATAACACGTAATCTTATTCGTTCACATCATAATTCAAAGTAAATATAATTCTAGTGTTGAGGAAAGTAGTGAATAAACTATCTGTAAAATAAAATAAAAAAAACGAAACCTTCATGTCCTTGAATTATTTGTATTATAGTGAGTGCATATTGCAAGATACAAAAAGAACATGGTATCTGTACTAAACTGCCTTTTTATTAGAAAATATATTCAAACATATAATTCATATGGTGATTTAATAACACTAACAGCACATAATTTAATTAAAAGCGCCTCAATAACTCAGCATTCACTTAATAACAAACCATAAATATCGACCGCAAAGTACCTAACTCATGACGGTTTAGGAGTGCATTAAAGGGGCGGTGCATAGCTCGGTGCATCTTGAGCGAATGCAGGCAAGAACAATGGAACAATGCAGATAGGAGGGTTCCAAGAAGACTCAATGTGGCGTTGCAAGTTGCCCCTAACGACAATAGCACATCGCGGTGATGTACGATGTACGGCATAGTAGAGCTGCGTCGTGGTGATGTACGGCATAGTAGAGCTGCGTCGTGGTGATGTACGGCATAGTAGAGCTGCGTCGTGGTGATGTACGGCATAGGAGAGCTGCGTCGTGGTGATGTACGGCATAGTAGAGCTGCGTCATGGTGATGTACGGCATAGTAGAGCTGCGTCATGGTGATGTACGGCATAGTAGAGCTCCGTCATGGTGATGTACGGCATAGTAGAGCTGCGTCGTGGTGATGTACGGCATAGTAGAGCTGCGTCGTGGTGATGTACGGCATAGTAGAGCTCCGTCATGGTGATGTACGGCATAGTAGAGCTGCGTCGTGGTGATGTACGGCATAGTAGAGCTGCGTCATGGTGATGTACGGCATAGTAGAGCTGCGTCGTGGTGATGTACGGCATATTAGAGCTGCGTCATGGTGATGTACGGCATAGTAGAGCTGCGTCATGGTGATGTACGGCATAGTAGAGCTGCGTCATGGTGATGTACGGCATAGTAGAGCTGCGTCATGGTTATGTACGGCATAGTAGAGCTGCGTCGTGGTGATGTACGGCATAGTAGAGCTGCGTCATGGTGATGTACGGCATATTAGAGCTGCGTCATGGTGATGTACGGCATAGTAGAGCTGCGTCATGGTGATGTACGGCATAGTAGAGCTGCGTCGTGGTGATGTACGGCATAGTAGAGCTGCGTCGTGGTGATGTACGGCATAGTAGAGCTGCGTCATGGTGATGTACGGCATAGTAGAGCTGCGTCATGGTGATGTACGGCATAGTAGAGCTGCGTCATGGTGATGTACGGCATAGTAGAGCTGCGTCGTGGTGATGTACGGCATAGTAGAGCTGCGTCATGGTGATGTACGGCATAGTAGAGCTGCGTCATGGTGATGTACGGCATAGTGGAGCTGCGTCGTGGTGATGTACGGCATAGTAGAGCTCCGTCGTGGTGATGTACGGCATAGTAGAGCTGCGTCGTAGTGATGTACGGCATAGTAGAGCTGCGTCGGGGTGATGTACGGCATAGTAGAGCTGCGTCATGGTGATGTACGGCATAGTAGAGCTGCGTCATGGTGATGTACGGCATAGTGGAGCTGCGTCGTGGTGATGTACGGCATAGTAGAGCTGCGTCGTGGTGATGTACGGCATTGTAGATCTGCGTCGTGGTGATGTACGGCATAGTAGAGCTGCGTCGTGGTGATGTACGGCATTGTAGAGCTCCGTCATGGTGATGTACGGCATTGTAGAACTGCGTCGTGGTGATGTACGGCATAGTAGAGCTGCGTCGTAGTGATGTACGGCATAGTAGAGCTGCGTCGTGGTGATGTACGGCATAGTAGAGCTGCGTCATGGTGATGTACGGCATAGTAGAGCTGCGTCATGGTGATGTACGGCATAGTGGAGCTGCGTCGTGGTGATGTACGGCATAGTAGAGCTCCGTCGTGGTGATGTACGGCATAGTAGAGCTGCGTCGTAGTGATGTACGGCATAGTAGAGCTGCGTCGTGGTGATGTACGGCATAGTAGAGCTGCGTCATGGTGATGTACGGCATAGTAGAGCTGCGTCATGGTGATGTACGGCATAGTGGAGCTGCGTCGTGGTGATGTACGGCATAGTAGAGCTGCGTCGTGGTGATGTACGGCATTGTAGATCTGCGTCGTGGTGATGTACGGCATAGTAGAGCTGCGTCGTGGTGATGTACGGCATTGTAGATCTGCGTCGTGGTGATGTACGGCATAGTAGAGCTGCGTCGTGGTGATGTACGGCATAGTAGTGCTGCGTCGTGGTGATGTACGGCATAGTAGAGCGCAGGGTTGGTACGGTCAGGGAAAACCTGGAAATGTCATTGAATTTTGTTGGTCTGGAAAAGTCAGGGAATTTTGGAAAAAATCTGGAATTTCTCTTGAAAGACTACATTTTTTACAGATATGCTACATTTTGCATCTAGGTCTCAATACTTGGTCAAAAACATCGAAGTTTGACGAAAACATCGATGTAACAAAAACATCGGGACATCGATATAAAAAACATCGAACATCGACAGACATTCTATCATCACCCTCTGATTACTGGCTTTAATTGAACGCACCGAGCTCCCAGTGTTTCTACAAATCAAATCAAATCAAAATATCTTTATTCGTACAAGACAAAAAGAATATAATCCCGGTCACTGGGTTAAGAAATCCCGTTTAATCCCTTAAGATTTTTGATGTTAAATTCTGAGTGTTAAATTAGACATATTGTGTTTAAATAGTTGTTTTATTATTGCTATTATATTTTGTTAAGGTATTTTTTTCTGCTATTATATTTTGTTAAGGTAATTTTTTCGATTGGGGTTAGTTTTTCACTAAAATAAAGCATAGTAAATAAAAACGGACGTCATAGCCAAAACTCCTGTTTTATCCCACATCCCCTTCAAATCCCGCTCATGCTCTAAAAATCCTGTTTTTGGGATAATAATCCCACGTATGGATACACGGCTAGTACGGCGATGCGCGGAAGGATGGTTAAGTTAGTTGGTACTCTTAATTTTCCAGATTCCAGATGTTTAATTATTTACTTGGTTTTATGAGTAAACTATTTAGGCCTACATTTTTTCTAATAATTCTTGATTCTGACTATTCGATATCGTCTTACGGTATACCTGGAAAAAGTATAATATCAGTCTGGAAAACCTGGAAAAGTCAGGGAATTTCATTTTCCAAAATCAGTACCAACCCTGAGAGCGTCGTGGTGATATGCGGATGTGCGGCATAGTAGAGCGGCGACATGGTGATGTATGGCATGTTAGAGCTACGTCTTGGTGAGGTATGGTATTGTGGAGCTGCGCGGGGTGATATGCGGCATAGTAGAGCTGCGTCGTGGTGATGTACGGCATAGTAGAGCTGCGTCGTGGTGATGTACGGCATTGTAGAACTGCGTCGTGGTGATGTACGGCATTGTAGAACTGCGTCGTGGTGATGTACGGCATAGTAGAGCTGCGTCGTGGTGATGTACGGCATTGTAGAACTGCGTCGTGGTGATGTACGGCATAGTAGAGCTCCGTCGTGGTGATGTACGGCATAGTAGAGCTCCGTCATGGTGATGTACGGCATAGTAGTGCTCCGTCGTGGTGATGTACGGCATAGTAGTGCTCCGTCATGGTGATGTACGGCATAGTAGAGCTCCGTCGTGGTGATGTACGGCATAGTAGTGCTCCGTCATGGTGATGTACGGCATAGTAGAGCGTCGTGGTGATGTACGGCATAGTAGAGCTCCGTCGTGGTGATGTACGGCATAGTAGAGCTGCGTCGTGGTGATGTATGGCATTGTGGAGCTGCGACATGGCGATATGCGGATGTACGGCATAGTAGAGCTACATCGTGGTGATGTACGGCATAGTAGAGCTGTGGCATAGTGATGTACAGCATAGTTTAGCAACGTCATGGTGATGCACGGCATAGTAGAGCTGCAGCATAGTGATGTACGGCATAGTATAGCTGCAGCATAGTGATGTACGGCATAGTATAGCTACGTTGATGTATGGCATTGTGGAGCTGCGACATGGTGATATGCGGATGTACGGCATAGTAGAGCTGATTCGTAGTTATCTACGGCATAGAATAGCTACGCCGTGATGATGGAATAGGAACGTCTTGGTAATTGTACGGCATAGTAGAGCTGCGGCATAGTGATGTACAGCATAGTTTAGCAACGTCATGGTGATGCACGGCATAGTAGAGCTGCAGCATATTGATGTACGGCATTGTATAGCTGCAGCATAGTGATGTACGGCATAGTATAGCTACGTTGATGTATGGCATTGTGGAGCTGCGACATGGTGATATGCGGATGTACGGCATAGTAGAGCTGATTCGTAGTTATCTACGGCTTAGATTAGCTACGCCGTGATGATGGAATAGGAACGTCTTGGTCATTGTACGGCATAGTAGATATTCGTCATGCTGAGAGAGATTTAGTAGAGTCACGTCTTGGTGAAACACAGCATAGTGGAACTATGTAGTACGGCATAGTAAAATTACGTCGTGGTAAATGCACGGCAAAGTAGAACTACTTTCTAGTATTGTACGTCATACTAGAGCTACGTAGGTGTATTATGGCATAGTAACGTTGTGGTGAAATGTGGCATTGTAGGACAACATCGTGGTAAGTAAACAGCATATGAGAACTAAGTCATGGTAAATGTACAGCTTACTATAACTACATGCTGGACCACTTCGTATTCTTGTACGGCATAGTATAACATCGCAGTTGTGATGAACGATGTACGACATAGTAATCTGCGATTTTCCGTGATCAATTCGCTCTCTATATCCACACGCGATAACATCTATGTATATAAAAAAATGTTAAAATTGAAATAATGTACCGTAGGTTTGTCCACGTAACCATTGTCTGTGCTGGACAGTGGCTACGCCTGCACGCTGAGTGATGCAGACCCGCTACACACGACTGTCAGGTGTTGCGCTGTGTTGCGGCTGCCGCTGACAGAAACTCGTTAATCTTCCCGGTTAAATGGGGCAAATGGTAACGTAGCCTTCGGTTACTGCGAAAAAGGGCTTTGCTTGCTCTGGCTGGATCCGACTGTTAAGTTTTAGCTTTTATTTATGTTTCGTCTGGTTAAACCTTTAAAATAACGATTTATTCTAAATAGCTTGACATATTCAACGGGCTGAGTTTACTAAGATCCCTCAATTACTAAGGGACGATTTCTTGTGCAAATCAATAAAGGGCGATTTTTATATCACAAGATTGGTATTTTAAAGTTGTTGGCATTAGTTAGGGAGTAACAAATCTTGTTGTAACTTTTAACAAATAAATTAATAGAGAGTTTAAAACTGAGTTCTATAAATTTTTAATTGATTAAAATATAAAAACGTCACAATAAAATTAATAAAACTTAAATACAATAATAACGTTACTGTTTTATGAGTCAATCCGAGTTGTATTTCAAAACAAGAAGCAAACTGAATTTTCCAACTATTGTAATTTAGGTGATGTTTTACAATAACAGCTCTCCAAAGTAAAAACATTTCTCGAGTTTTTAAAGAAATATTTCCACATTCGTTATTTATTTATTTTCAATATCGTTTCGCATCTCATTTTCAAAGAAACCGGTGAAATACACCTTAGGACTTGAAACGTGAAGATATAAATAAACCAATTCTGAGATTCTTAGGAAAATATCGTCAGATTGCGAGGCAGGAGGCAATGCAATTGATTGGCAAAGGTTCGTTCACATGGTGGTTCTTGGAATTTGTAGCACAAAAGGGCCTCAAGGCACGTGCAAGGTTTTACAGTACAATCGAACATTTCAACACTGACGGATCACATTTCTGATACGTTCGCTTCTGATTCCGAGAAAAACGTTTCAAATATTGTCACTTGAACGAGTACAAGCGACAGAATAAGTAGAAGGCGGTGATTATTTATAAACACCTCGTTAAAATATAATGTTACTTATTTTAAGCAGATGAAGCCTTCAAGAAAGAGAAAATTCCCGATCCCCCCTAACTGCTACAAACCTACTTTCGCCCCTCAAGGCATGTATTGAAAACATCAAATTTCTCTACTGTATGGAGTCAAAAGCTTATTAGATCTTAGGTACAGCGAACTTGAGAATGTGAAATTCCAACGGACCAGAGAAATTAAAAACCATAACAGAAATAACCTATTTGTTTCTGCTTCAAAATAAACACAGTACATTTTCTACTTCAGCCTCTAGCTTTTGATGGTACACAATTGTCCTTAATCATTAGGTTTTGTGCCTTCTTACTTAGTTCATAAGGTGTCTTTATTAAAATAAACTCACATAATTATATGTTGATTTATTTTAATAAAATTATGGTAAAAGTTACAAGATATGATGACGAGATTCGCAAAAAGCCATTAACAATAACGGAAGTTTCAAAAGAATTTCGTAAATGGCTTATTGTACCAAAATGACCGCATAAAATAACACAAAAACCATATAGATTATTTAATGGTTCAGACAAAAAACACAGATGATTATTATGAAATCCACATACAGTTCATAATCTAACTCTTCTCTACACTCTTGTAATCATAATCAGCTTTCAATATGCACCTAGGTTTCGTTGCTGCCCTATATTTAGTGATAACGTTAATGAAATGTTAAGTTTTAAATTCTGAAACAGCTTTCACTGTACAAAATCTCTAGTCAATAGTTTCTTTGTACTCCGAATACGTTACTTAAAAGTTTCGTTAGTCATAAAACCTAGCAGCTTGCAGTCAGCTGGGCAGAGGTCAGCCATTTAAATAGAATTATGACAGCTGGTTAGACACTCGTAAACTGGGTACTCGCTCGTATACGCTCGCCGTTCAATTCAACAAATTCCTCCCAGCTCGTAAAGTCTGTAATTTGTGACGTCTGATGATCCAGCAAGGGGTTGATTCTGATAAACAAGAGGATAAATATGAAGCTACCCTGACGGCCGCCCATATTAGCATAGCGCCCCGCCTATGCAGTGGCTACCCCGTTTTTTCTGGGTCTTTAAAGTACTTTACATATGAAAGCGTGTATTTTGTCACCTTGTGATTTTGGTTTTGACATTTATTGGTGGCCTTTGTCGCGGCCGCTTTTGTCAATTGGCTCCGCTTTTTGTGAGTGGACAAAGGCGATTTTAAGTGTGAGAAGCTTTAAGGCTCTTGCTTCATGGATATTTGGATATCGGAGTGACTCTGGTAGTTATTACATTCGAATGTGAAGTTGGCTGGTTCGATCCTAAGAGGGAGCGATTTTTTACCCAAATGATATTTTGACGTTAGTAAAAGACCAGGATTTGGGTTTTTCGTTAAAAAACGCAATATTCAATACTTTGATTATTCAGCGAGTGCGGCTGACCTTCATAATGGTGTGAATTAACAGACAAAAATTAAGCATTGAATAAAATTATATCATCCATGCTTGGTTTACAACTGTCAAAATAGTTTTTGGCTTTTTGCCCATATTGACCTTAGTCAACAACAGTTGCTCAATAATTGATTACTACTACAACGATACAATAAACATTGGGTCATCAGAATAATAACTTGACAATAAATATGACCGAAAGATGAGGGTAGACTGAAGTAAGATGGAAGCTTAGTAGTTTCAATGAATAGTTTTCTTACCAATTAGGATCAGCTGTTTTTATTGTTTTTTTTTAGATCAGCTGGTGGTTTAGAACAATATATAATCTACTAACTTATCTTCTGACCTTTAGGCAAGCACTGACCACTCAGCACATTGTGTACAAACAACCGTTATAAAATATTAAAAATTGTAAACAGTCCCTCAACCTTATCCACAAAAGTTCTTACACATCTAACTCGACTTGCAATAACCTCTATCCAATGTTTATTTTTCCGAACGAATATTGTTCAGTGAGTTAACAATGAATGTAAACAAACCTAGTGCGGAGTCAACGACCTTAACATACTTAGGGACTTGGCGCTATCAGGTTGTGATAAGGGTAGTAAACAAGAGAGAGTGACGTCGTCGAGGTCTATAACCTGTCTCAGACCATTGGTCAGTCATCAGATAGATAAGGTAACTGCGGACATTAGCTCGTGACACACCTGCAGATCTACTGGACGTTGACCCGCGGTGCATTTAGGCCAAAGAGTTTCTGAATTGCCACAAGCCTTCAAAAGGTCTCACAAATTTTGCTTAGTTGCGTCAATCCCAAGTCAGGTAGAAGTGAGGTGTCGGTAGAAGAAAGGTACTTGTTTACTTGGCATCTTAACCTAACCTATTTTAACCTAACTTAACCTATAAACGTTCAGATTTTAAGGCGAGCACAACAAAAATTAATAACCCAATCTTCGAAGCAATAAACCGATAGTAAATATCGTTTAACTACGACCGTTTTTTTAAGTAGCCGTTTCAGTTCAGTTCTTAGAATTGAAAAGTCTCTCATAACAGCATTGTTTACTTTCATAACAGCATTTTTTTACTTTCATAACAGCATAGTTTTACTCATAAAAACACGCGTAACGGACCAATGAGGTTCAAGGACTGAGAGAAAAGAAGTAAATTGTAATCATTTGAACTTCAACTAATCAGCTGTTCAGGTCAAATTAATGTTTGAGTGGTGCAATTAATTAAAGTTTGGTACAATGTTTCGTTGCATCACTGCCAGTGACAATGAGAGAAAACGAAAACATAACCTCTCTTTAGAAGTTATGAGTAGTGGTTTTTAATTCACTGTCGTAGTTCTTTAAAGTAGTGTACACAACTCGCGGAAATAGTGTTAACGACACTCGTAGAAATGTGTGTTCCTTATCATTGCCAAGCATAACAGTAATAAACCTACCACTACTAATATTGCAGTTTTAGTTTCCACCAATCTGGAATCTTGTGTCCACGACATTTATCAGGTTATGTATATTTTCTGTAAAAGTCTTGGACGTGTTGGATTAATGAGTATCTACTACCATTGACTTTGAATAGTGCAAGTATACTTTTATACTTTTGTAAAATCTTAACTCTATTATAATGAGTGTTTCTTTTTGGTTACTCTTGAGTGCGCTTAAGTCCTTTGTTACTCTCCTATTTAAAATAATTTACAAACATCTTGTACAACTTTTCTTATAAGGAAAAATAGTACATATATTTGTTAATTTAATTATTAGACTAATAATGTTAACACGTTTCTAACAACCGTCAAACTTCTCTGTGGTCTGTATACGATATCGTGCCACGCGGTAGTGAATGTTTTAAAATAACAAGAAACAAAAACTATAGTGAAAATCAAAACACCACAGAAAACATACTACTATAACCAACAGCCCCTAGACAAACCAGACAGAAAAGTGCCCACAGTTTCAGTAAACATTTGAAGCCATAAAAACGTGATTCAATTTGTTGAGATGGTCTACCGACCAATGACAATGACAATATTTAATAAATCAATCAGCTGTTTGCCATGATACTATACACTAATAGCATCCTGGTGAGAAGGTTCTGAACTTCATATATTTTCTAGGCTTCAAATTTTTACATTACACGAGAATGAGAAGTCTCTCTGTGTATCAATGCAGAAACATACCCTAAAATTGAGTTCAGCTAATCCATAAGTGTAAAACGTGCTATGAAGTAAGTTTGATGGTATGTTTGTTGGTAAACACAGTACGGCCATGACACAGCCACAATGTGCTGGCGCCTGGAGACGAACAGCTGTGTAGACGAGGAAAAACGTGAGACAAGTCTTGATGCAGATGTTACGGCAAAAACTCGATGTCGAAACTATCGCATCTGCGATTATTACGTACTGCAACGCGATACAAGGGTAAATCTATCACGCGTGGCAGTAATACACCAAGTTTTTGGTTTCTTACTCGAGAGCCTCGCAATCCAATAAACAATCATATACACATCAAATAACTGAAAGTTGTAGTATAACAATGATCAATAAATAAAATTGTGTTTTAGTATAGAAGTTAAAACATACCATTAACATGATTTAAATAAAAAAATATTTGAAATTATGAGGTTTTACTTTTGCAATCCTAATGTCGATCCAACGAAATTTATTTCAATGAAGGTTCATAGTTGGGATCTAGGTTGACCAAATTTCAAAAGTTGTCCACCCGAAGTGTTTAGTAGAAGATGAAAACAATGAATACTTTACATCAAATATCAATTTGACGTATAAATTAGGGACAAAACCTTGGTTCCACAAATTTGTTTTATTGTTAAGTATTCAGAAGAGCTGTGCGAATCCAGAAATTTTGGGTCGAATCCGAATCCGTAATCATAGCTGTACAGATATCGAATCCGTGGAATCTGAATAGTTTAATTAATCCCAAGTCGAATCCGGGCCGAATTCAAATCTAAAATTTACAGCCGTTATCGAACCCGCATTTAATCCGAATCACAGAGCTGTTATCGAGCCCGAATTTTTAAACCAGTTCCGAGTCAAATCCAAAATATTTATTTAAGACAATATTCAGTATAATTTCATCTTACACGAAACCCTTCGGGTGGATACAACTTTTGAAATTTGGTCAACCTAGATCCCGACTGATGCTGAACCTTCTTTGAAATCGATTTAGTTGGATCTACAATATTAGGATTGCTAAGGCAAGACCTCATTATACCAATTGTATATAAAGAATCCAGAGGTCAAAAAAATAATTTTAAAATATTTATTTTCCGAATGTGGTAGATTAATTATTTATAACACAACTTCAACATTTTTAGACGGCAAAATCTACTCATGCCTGTTTAATGTGAAACATAATAAACGTTACCAGGCGTATATGAGTAGCATGCAAAAGGCAATTAATCAAGTGATTATGGATCAAAATATTCATTAAAAGATGTATAGAATTGTTTTTGCCAGGAAATTATTAATGTAGTTGAAAAATTGATATATTTGATTAAAATGTAAAAACTTAATGTTTAGGTTACAATATCATGGCATGATCAGAAAAATACTGTAGTTTTTCGACGTTCTATAGGAACACTAAAAACACCCATTCGTTGGGGGTTTTATGTGTAATATTATTCGGAAATGCCTTAGATTGATTTATTATTCCCATACAACAAAGAAAATAAAATTACAATAGTAATTTTTCCCATTTCTGTCCCAATATTTGTGTATATATTTTACATTTTTAGTGTGTTGCTTCAATCTGATTATAATTACATAGATATTCAAAAACTTTAGATTTTCCTATCTGTACAGGTAACTTAAAAAATAAATCTAACTCTTGTACCTTTTAAGTCAGTTAAGAAATTGCATTTTTGGAAGCTTGCATACAGATCACCTCTTCGCATTCATCATAAACTAAAATAAACACATAGCCTCCAGGCAGGCATTGACTTAAGAAAACATCAATCTCTATAGGAATCCCGTAGTCTCTTGTAAGGGGATAATGCAATGAAATTATGCCAGGCTCAAAATTATTTTACACTTTTTTTGGAATCAGTTATTACTTTTATATTAAAATATTCAAGAATTTGAAACTAATATTTTTATTTTTTTATACCTTTCAAGAAAAAATCATTCTTTACTTAAAATAACACCATCATTTAGAGTAGTTTGAATTTCCACCCAACAGTAGTGTTTACACACAAGATAGACAGTGTTTATACAAAGAATTTCCACCACACTAAAACCGACACTCAAGGAAACATATTGAGTCGATCACATCAGCCTAAATATACTTCCAGTAGTCCAGCCGTCACATAAATCGGGTCGATTGAATTAATGCGCGCCTCCTCAGGGATCAAAGCAGCAGCGTCTGATTTACCCGTATCTGTAGGCCTATTTCACTTATCTCACATGTTTGGGAAATAAATAATTCAACTCGCGCCAGTTTCGGGTTGTCTCTGTTTCCGCTGAAATACTGCTGAACGCTGATAACTTGGTCTCCACGTGGTCTGACTGATTGTCAGAAAGTTTAGTCAGTTGAAAATTCTAATAATTATTGTATTCTGCAATATATAGATTGTATGATAATGCATGCGTCAGAAACATTCGAAGGTCTTAGGAGGCGTTGATCACGACGACTCGTATTTATCTCTGTAATTATTGTAGTTACTTATTTACGCACTATACATCAAATACAAGCGAAAAACTGTATTTTCAAACAAGATTACGATTTCGCAATGAATGAGGCTAGTCACATTTTAGTGTTTACAAAACCGCTGAAACTATTATTATTGGTAATAATAATATCAAGTTTTGTAATATCTGTAATATAGATGTCCATTTTTTTTAATTTGTTTTTGTCGGCCAAATAACAACTGTTCAAAACTTGATTATTTGATTAGGATGTTAATTAAAACATATTAGACTTGTATTTTGTATTTATGAAAAATATTATCATAGAAATTTAATAAAATAAATTACACACGACAAAATATTCGCTGTCTAATTTAATGTTTAAAACCAATGATGATTCGAAGAACCCCATTATTTCATTATATTCTTAAACATTTTCAGCGTAAACGCACCGCAGTAAATGTTATTCAGACGTCATCTAGACCAGACTTGGCTTTGGCGGGTGCGAGGAACTCATAAAACGCGGGAATGCGACGCGTCGTCAAAAATCGGCCATTAAAAGTGTAAGCACGTCCCCGAGATGTACACCTTAAACATGTCCGCCATGATTGAAATCTGTAACATGACACCACGTGGTGGGGTTTAGCGGTCTTTGCATCAAAGCAAGGACCACAAATCAGCAACTCGTTGTTTAGAGGTCTTTGGAGCTGGAGATAAACTGTGCGTGGCAGGACTGGACAAGCCGCTCTGGGTTTTGGGGGTTTCGTCCACATTTTATTACGATACCAGAAGAAAATGTTAATTCCCATTCTGCTCCTGAAGGGAAGTCTCGGCGAGGAAATACGAGGGTGGAATTTAAGTTTGTTTTGAAATAGATTGGGTTTGTGTCTTTGGCAAAAAGGTATTTTTTTGTTAAAAGAAAACGAGTTAGGTAATTTACCTGCTACAGAGTTACTGAACGTTAGTTTTGAAATACATTCTGTACGTAGTCGTCCGATCTAAATAATCTTGAAACCACGAGTTTCTGAATTACCAAACCAATCAAGAAACACCAAACATAACAAGTGTCCATAAAGAGTCTTTCAAATTAGAATTTAAACTACAATTTCGTAAATTAGATTGGTTGCTAAAAAATAAATACGTTTTAAGATATATCATTGAATAAAGATTCTGATAGCAAATTTTAAGTGGTAAAATCGGGTAGAGAACCAAAAACCTACGGTGACTTGGCTTGCCAGTTGACGCACTAATGTATAACATTACCGTCTCACCAATAATTTTGTACTATAATTTGCATAATATCTATGTTTGCTACTTTCTCTTCTTCAACCAAGTTGAGAAAGGATATCGCCACTGTACCTTTGTTACTGATCCCACCACCAACCACATATCCTTTGTTTTCGACTCCACCATGTGCAGATATCCGCCACGCGCCTCTCACTGCCCCGTCCAGGTGCTCGTATTCGCAATCTGTTCCCTAATAACTATAATCTGGATAGTTTCATTAAATCATTCCCTACCCCCACCACACGGATGGTCATCTGTTACTTGTTGGTGGTCAATTACCCCCTGTCAGTAGGCAGTAGTTTTTACAAGTGTTCGATAGTTTCGATATTTCTTCGGGGAGCTTGAGGGGACAGTATTTAATTTTTGTCTTTGTAATTTGGTTTGAATTGATTTCTACCAAGTGTACACTTCAGAGGTGTAGTTGTGGACATGCGAGTAAATTCATTAGATTGTAACATTTGAAGCGTATTGTTATATATTCTATACTATAAAACGAGTAACGTTATTGATTTAAGAAACTGCTCCAACGATTACCTCTTAATATTTTAATATTTTTTAATTTTTTTTGTCCTAGGACGCTAGGCACGAGCTCGTGATTGTTTTTCACATTACTTCAGGCTAGACCTAGGGGTTGTGGCTTTAGCAATTAGATACAGTACAATCCATTGGCGAAGTCCCTAGGCGAATGACCATTCACTTATTTTTCTTCTAAAAACAATATATGTTGAGCTTTGCTCTGTTTTGGGGAAATTTGTTTCTCTAAAAAAAAACTTTAAATGGCATAGTAATACAGTAGAACCTCGATAAGAACGTGTGCTCTTGCTATCTCCGCGTTCCGCCATCTCCGAACCCAAATCTGTCCCGCCACCTCCGCATTCTTGAGTGACCCTTATAATCCCGTCACTGCCTGCGTTGGTAGCTGTCATTGCATTCACGGCTGCGAAGCCCCGTGGATGGGTGATTTAATGAAAATTTAACCCGTGGGTTAGGTTAGGTTAGGTTGGGTTGGTTTAGGATATGTTAGGTTAGGTTAGGTTAGGACGGAAAGTCTTAACGTAGGTAGTAACCGAGGATTATAGGGGTCACTCTGAAATTCGGAGATGGCGGGACACGGAGATGGCGGGAACGGGAGGTAACCCGATAAGAAGACCCTCGATAACCGGAGCACATGAAAAGGGGAAACGGACAGAGGAGCGCAAGTCGTAAAACTGTCAACCCCTCGGCCGAAGAATTCGTCGGGGGTAGGACCAAGGAGCGCAGATGTGCTTGCGCTCCTCGGTCCGACCCGGGCAAGAAACTAATCCCCTACTTACGAGGGTTGAACAAGACAATGCTTGCGAGTAAATCCCATTAGTCCCGCCTCACTGACTACACCATTGATTTGGGCGTACTTTTCTAGAGCAACTTATTACCAAACTAATGTGGTATCAACAAATTACCAAGCCGTACACCTTTCACTTTCAAATTTAAATTGCAATATAAAAGCTGATCCTTCAGCTGAATGTTGAACCACATTTAGATTTTATTTATAAAACTGTTAATAAAAATGTATGTAAAATAGGCTACGTTTTGACAATTGCGATTTAGATAAGGTAGGCGACTTGTGTCTTCATGGTGTGGATCTAAAATCTGTATATTAGTAAGTTTATTCACTTTTAATAGCTGCTTTAAACAACCGTAATCTTTGAAAAGAAAAGGGTATTGTATCGTTAGTTTTACCTTCAAAAATGTGTTGAACCCTATTAAAATTAGCAAATTTGCAATGGGTCCCCTCGTTATTAAATACTAGCAGAACACCCGTCCTTCGTATGGGATTGGCATATATGTATAAAATGCTTATTGCAGTTATACTCAAGCTTTGCGTTTGCAATGGGGGGAGGACACAGTTTGATAAAATTTGGTTCATCAATTTACGGTAAGATATAATATAACACATCTACCATTGCCATAATGTTCTACCACTGCACCTAAACAATAGAAAAAAATATTATCAAACATTCGCACAATATCACAAATTATTCATTAAATTAAAAACTCAAACCTAACTGTAAACAATCCTACTTTGACAATTCTCATTGTGTATCACAGCTTTTTGTAGCTGCTTAGTTCAAATTAGCTGTTGTCATATATGCAAAAACAAAACAATAATAGTGCTGCACCCTGTTGGGAAACCCTATAATTTTTTAATGCTATCTATATCTATAAAAGAGGAACTATGTATGTGTGTGTGTATGTATATACGTTATGGACTCCGAAACCGCTCGACAGATTGTAATGAAACTTTCAGGCATTATTAAGCATCTTTCAAGGATGGTTCGAGTGAAGTTTGGTGTAGATCTATCAAAAGGGCTCTGCCCCAGAGGGTTTTAAGTGGGCCAATGTCAGACTTTTTGATCTACAATGTTTACAAATAAATATAATTTAAAAGCAGATGTTTACTTTTACCAACTGTTTTGTAGGTTTGAATAATTACAACATTCTGTATTAGCATTAGTCATGATTTGAAATAGTGCCACAGTGTTTCTACAGAGTGCAGCACAGAAAACTATTTTACTTTTGAATAAGTCCAAATGTATTAAACCCCAATCGCAGCACACCTGTGCACTTAACAACGTTTAAATTCTCCAATGTTAAATATTAAAACATAAAAACCTTTATCTAAGTATTATAAACAATAAAAGGGATGACTTTTAAAAATTTATGACAACAGCTAATTTGCAATCAAAATGTGAGTGAGCGTAGCGAACGAACATCAACCTGGAGGCGAGTTAGCGTAGCGAACGAGCTAACCTGAAAACAAGTGAGCGCAGCGAACGAGCTCCAACCTAAAGGTGAGTGAGCGTAGCGAACGAACTTCAACCGGGACGTGATTGAGCCATGCGAATACTTATGAAGTTAAACGGGCAAAGCCCGTGGGTACAGCTAGTTGCATATAATAGAACTAACTTGTAAAGTTGAAACAGCTGACTAAATTCTTCCCTTTAAATATGAATACTCATAAGGTTACATGGGGAACTACAGAGCCACTGGGGTGGAGCCCGAAAGGATTTTTGAGATAAGAATATGCCTAAATGTTAATCGGGAATGTGAGCTATCATCATGCCAAATTTCAGTCCAATCCGTCCAGTAGTTTATGCGTGATTGAGCAACACACACAAAAACGCACAAACTCAAAAACTTTCAGATTTATAATATTAGTAAGATACAATTTGTTTATGCAGGAATGGTTTGTAAAATCCTGTTAATATAAATCTATGAATACAATTAATTGCTTTCAACATTTACTCACCATTGATAAAAAAAAACCTGAATTTTACATCTTAGTTTTAGGCCTATAGGTAATTTTAACGGACAGAAACCATATATTCTTTATGATATATAGAACGCACCTATCCATTGAAGTATTTTATTTTTCCATTGATTAATAAATATATAAGGTAATCAAAATTATACATAAAAATACGGCATTCAAGACTATTTTGATACATGCTTCTTTTAACTTCTCGAATATAACATAAATGGAACTGCCTATATCATATTATACAGTATACAAAATACAAGATTATTTACAACAAACACTTATTGGACGATAAGTAAACAAGGTAAATATAAACAATAAAAAGTTACAGTGAACAGAAATATGACACAAAAAAATTATTACATTACAATAAATAGCTTATTCCCTATATGGGAAATTCGCTAAAAAATATTGCATTGAAATATAAACAAAGCTACTTTGGAATTGTGAAAAAGTTTAAAAAACAAATATAAAGAGGACATGTTTTTTTAACAATATCAATTAGACTCTAGTTATTTGAACTTAAATATTGATCCTACAAAACTGACCCGAGTGACCAGAAACACCAAAAACAGGAATGGGCTGTCGTGAAAGGGAAATCTAAGAAATTGCAAATGAAATCCATTCGGAGTAATGTAGGGGATTAACGGGACATCCATGTAAGATCTTCACTCATAATTCCTTTACATTTCCAAGTATTGACTGTTTATAGTTTGTACCAAACAATAGGTCGAATAGTTTGTACCAGATGCCTACGACTACAATTTTCAACAGGTAGTACGTTCAGCATTCCCAGTAATAAAATCATTGTTTGTTCATCAATTAACAATGAGGCATATTGTGTTATTGTTCTAATACAAATTAGAAAAAATCGCCAATTTTTACTGTCCAAACATTTTTTAAATCAACCCCTGCGTAATAGAGCAGGCAGGTTACTTGCCTCTAATGCATTTCAAGCTACAGTACAGAAAGAACTACAATAACTTAAGATTTATAAATCTCTTATTTGATTCTAGACTCAAAAGAATTATTATTATTATTTTCTTCATAAATTATTCTATTATATTTTTATAAATAATTTACTTCGTAACTGGTAACACTACTTGAATTAAGACCTTGTTTTAATTTCTATTATAGTTTATTTTTTTTTTTAGATATCCGTCCAGAGTACATGCTGGTTACTGTTATTTTAATTTATCATTAACATAGAGTAATTATGTTTATGTTTATTCGTAATCCGGAGGCTATAACATCTACCTATAACGATGCTTAAACCATACTTGGGAAATAGCCAAGTAAACTCTGATTAAACGAATTTGTGCTTGTGTAATTAGTTAGGAATAATTATTTATAGGAACTTAAGGGTAAAGGTTTTCATTAGATAAAATTTTACGCCGGCAATAATACAGAAACGAAACGAAACAAACCCATCGATTTAAATTCAGATATTCCCAACAATATACTACTACGACAATATACTTCCAGAAAACCTAAGTAATTCTTATACAAAAAGTATTTTTAAATTTAGACAAAGCCTATGTGAACAACACTACTTTTTGAAGTAAATTTAGTCCAGGCACATTGTAATTTGGCAAATATCACGTTCAGCAATAGGCTCACCCACCTAAGCCGGAAATGCACAACATAATATGTTGTTCTTAAGAATTACTTTCAAAAATGGTATGCGTTGCTTCTAAATAGTACGAACGTCCGGTAGTATATTGAGTCATTCAATATCCTAACTCAACCACGAGAGAAAATTTCAGGTGTTTCCGCAGGACAAAGGGTGAATCACGGGTAGAGAGAGGATCAAGACAAATTATGTACAATCATGCATGTTATAAGCAATAGTCGTCATGCCTTCAATTATACAAACTGTACCTGCAAAACAAAATACTGTACATTATTTAATAACTCTGAAACGCAGAGAGGATGTTTACCTGTCTCACATAATATAATATGATTTTAATCATAATAAAATAATGAAAATTTAGTTCCGTACTATATAGTGATAAATATTTAATTTGTATTAATCTACACTTAGAAAAATATGCAGTTTGTCTGTATTTAAAATGGGCTGATTAACGTCGGACAAAAACAAATTGTTTTTAAGATAACTTTTTTCGAATACTTAATACAGTATCTTGCATTGTCTCTGTTAAAAGTTAAAATATTTATAGTTTCAAAACCACTCCTTTCATTTTCACTTTTAAGTGGTGTATTCAGTGAGGAGTAATTTACTCGCAGGGTCGACCTAGCCATTGTCTCTTTTAATCCGTATAATTGGGGGATTAGTTCCTTGCATGGGTAGGACCGAGGCGCGCAAGGTACCTCTGCGCTCCTTGGTCCTACCCCTACGGTTTTTATTTATGACCTCCCAGTAGAGGAGGTATTGTGCGCTCCTTGGTCTGCGAATCCATGAAAAGAGCCCGAAATTTTAATCCCCAAAAAGGTTCACTAATCTTAAGCATGGAAAGAGCCCGGGTCTCCACAGGTACCTGAGGAGGAGGACGCTGACTCGTGTTCTGAAATAGCGTTGTGTTTGGTTGGGTTACCTCCATCACTTGACAAATGTCTCCCAATCTGTCTCACAGAAGTTAAGAATTGGGAGGCAAACAGATTTCAATCTTTTCTGAAAAGGGAGAAGCCAAGAAAAATGCGAAGGGTGAATATTGGCGATAAGTCTAGACAGCGGCGTTTAAGGAAGTCTACGTCAGCGGTTTATGTCAGGGAGGGGAGGGGTGGGGGAAGTGATAAAAGTGCTGATAAGAGACGTCCCTGATTACGAGACTTGAGTGGACCCATGGGTGGTGTTGGTGTAGTTTTCCAACTTATGTTTTATAAGGAAATGTAAGGACTTATCTGATTACTGAGAGAATTTATTTTAGTTGAGATGCATACGAATCATTTAATGTGCCTTTAGAACATTTCGGGGTTTAACTTCTGAATAAAAACATGTACAACTCAAATTAAACCACAATCTAACTTAAAATGGTTTGATTTTAAATACATTTATTGTGTTTATTTATTGTGATTATCTCGCGATCATCATGATTTTAGCAGATAAAACAGTCTGTGTTATCTTTTATGAAATGGTGTTTTCACCACACTATGATGTTTTTAGCTGTTTTACATACGTTAATTGGTGGCTGAAAGTTACGTTTTGCTGGCCATGCCAGCCGTCATCGTCATTTGGGGACCGAGCAGATTTTTACATCCCTAGGGCCGCAAAATCAGCGGCCCGATTACTTTCTTAAAACATGAATGCATATTAAATACACAATCAGTATCCAAAGCATTGCAATAGAATTGTTTTATTGTCACCGCTGCCCGGCAACTATTTGTTATTATTTTTTCGGATTCCTAGAAATTAATTCTTTACTACTTCACATAAGCTTAAAGTTGTAGTTGTGTTGACTATCAGAGTGCATTATTATTGTGGTGAAATAGGGTATAGTGTGAATACTGGATATACTGAATTTTGGTCTCTAATTAAATGTTTCTTTGGTTAGCAAGTTTTTTACTTTCTAATGCGTGCTAAAGATACGCTGTAAAGTGCAAGTATGTTGCTGGGTAATAGAGTTATTATAGTGGTTCCCATACAAGCGAAAAATCGCCAATTCTATCCTGACGAAATACTTATACTTTTTGACTGTTCCAAACTGGACCAAGCTTGAATATTGGGCTAAAAAACAAGCTTGGACATTGTTCAAGTTTGTCATGTACTGTACAAAACTCATCGTGTTGAAAGGTTTCGGTATTCAATTCCAACTGGTGCTCGAATTTTGTCATAACTGTTTAGTAGATGCACACAAGCTCTGACGGATCTACCATACAATAATAATGTGTAGCGCACAACATTTTGATATTAAACCTTTTAGATTTTTTTGTTTTTGTTGCTTTTTAATAGCTTGCCAGCTTTTAATTTTCTTATTACTACGATAAAATTCCATTTATTTTCCCATTTTAAGGAACTATTCCTTACAAATTGCTAGAAATTATAGCCATTAGTGTTAGTGCTTGATTGATGGTTAGTATTAAACTTTTTTGGAGGATTAAAAAGTGTAAAAAACAAAACTAATAATAATCAAGGTAAAAACTACATGAACCTCCCAATAGTCTGATCCAATCTAGAGGTTGTGACTTAGTCAGCAGTCAGCAGTCAATCCCCCGGTGACATCTGCTGACTAAGTCAGGATGATTGCTTGACACAGGTCCGTGTTTATGACTGCTTCACTGTCGGCTTCTGATTGGTTTTTGTCAACCACTCACGACAAACTACCCTGGCGTTCGGTCAACGGTTTAAGTAACTGCACGTGTGTAGGAATCAATAAACCTCTTCACTGATGTTGTTTGTCATTGCAAACTTGATTGATGCTAATTAATATAATTTTACCTTTAAACAAACTAGACTTTGCATGTGATTATTGTAGTATAGTAGTTACGACCCTAATATTGCAGTTGTTAAATCTCTTCTCTTGGTTTTTTGGCTTAATTAGCGAGCAGTTAGGGATTACTGTACGACACCTACACCTACATACCTGAGTGCATCTAAGCAAAGACGACTAAAGGATCGATTGTTGAATGGATTAGTATTAGATGATAGTTTTCTTAGAAAAAATCTTATGATTCTTTAGTTAGGACCATTGATTAGCCCAAGGACATCTGTGTCAAGTTTCGTACCATAAAACAAACTACACTTCTCAGAATCGAACTAGTGCCCTTCTGGACACAGAGTCAGGCAAAAACTATATCCCCTCATCTACCCACAAATCTTATAATTTAAATTGCTATTTATGACGTTGACAGACTCCTATAATTTTAATTATAAAGAACCGGATTAAGTTTAATAAACAATGTGCAATATAAAATACTCTCGCCACAGCATTACCTGTAGAGCAAGTGAAATTTTCCTTTTGCCTAGTGTAATTTTATCTTCACTAAAATATCTTATTTAAAAACCTCTTATTTATTCCTATTAAAATAAACCTTATTTAGTCAGTACTTCGGATTCTTGCTACAGGGAAGGTAATAAAGTCTGTTTATTTTAATTAAAAACGTACTTAGAAATTCGCTTAGAATAAATACATTTTCCAAATTTGATCAAAATACGTTCATAGTTCAGCCAACTACAGTACAAAAGGTTACTAATTCCCATAAAAATTACACGGGAAATTCTAATTTTCAGTTTTTGAGAATTTTCTCTGAAACAATTTAGAAGTACAACAACTATTCACTATACCAATCTTTTTAAATTTTAAGCTCTACCAAATGGTTTGGGAAAACTCCATTTTTCACCCCCATGAATCCCATTTCCCATAGTCCGATCATGCTGGTATACGAACTCGTTCGAATCAACGTAGGTTTGCACGAAAATTGCTTGTAAATTACTTATAAATTTCAGCAAAGTTGGACGAGTTTTACTTGAGGTATGCTAACATAGGCCGGTTTCACACGAGCCAAAAAACGCCCGACAATCGCGGAACGCCGCTTCTGACTGTTGTGGCGCGCTTGTGGCACGAGAATCGCAACCTGACGCAGAAAAGAAGAGCCCCATTCACTTAACATTGGAACGCGGCGTGCCTTTCACACGAAGTGGCGTCTTTTTGCGTTTGACGCTAGAACGCGCTGCAATCGCCTGCAGTGGCTCTGTGCTGGACAATTTTGGCGTTTGTAGCTGGTTATTGCCACTCAGACAGTTAAAACAACCAGTCACCCTGTTTTGTTTTGATTTTTTTTTACTTTTATAACATTAAGTTATGTCTGACTTTGACACAGACCGTTTTATCGTAGAAATATGGTGTAGGCCAGTGTTGTGGGACCAAGAATGTAAAGATTACTCAAATAATTATTCTATGACGTCGTACCACGTCAAGCATTATAAAAAATAAGCCTTCTTCATCGTCCATTGTAGCACTAAACTGCACTAGTAGTCTTCCCAAGCGGACTGGTGTTTTGGTTTATTTCAGGGAGGTGCGGTAAAAAGGGCAATACACTGATGGAAATCGCGAAATCATGCTTTTGCCATCTGAAATTGAGAATGTAAAAAAATAATACATTGAGATTTTGATGGCCTATGGGGCAAGCCCGAAGAATTTTATTACAGACATTGGTGAAAGAGGGCGTCTATACAAAGTATACTTAATTTTTAAACATCGTTTGTAAAAATCCGTCCGGAGGAGTAGCGTTTCGTAGAAATCGCCTTCATGAAGTATATAGGATTATATTAAAGATGATATTCTTTTTAACCCATAGTTAATTGTAATAAATTATCACAAATAGGAATACAAAAGAGATGTATCAAATATAATATTGATAAGAATCACATTCTAAATCAATACCTTTATTTTATTCTTTTTGCTTGGTAAATGTAAGGACTATCGACATGTGTGACCAAATTAGACGTACACAACTATACTATACATTGTTTTAGTCTTTAACTTTTACAGCACAATAACCTGGTTTAATTTTACTGAGCTTTCCTATTTATCTTTTGGGAATATTTTTGCCCTACTTCGAGTATTCTCTTCTCATATCCCTTACGTTACTTATCGTTGATTATTACCTGTCCACTCCACACTTTTGTAAAAAGTTTAGTTAATTTCAAAAATTGATATTATTTAACGTTGTACTATTTTAAATACTAAATATCCTAGTTAATTTTAGATACAAAAATATTAATTAATAATTCGTTCTCGGTTGTTTTTAACATATTGTTTATTGGATACAACAAGTAGTAACCCGTGCAATAAAGATTGTGTATTTTCTGTCAGCGTACCACCACCTACAAGGCATCTGCAGTTAAGTCTTGCTGCATATTTCAATGACTTCTTTACTAGTTGTAACTTTCGAACCAAAGTCCCAATTTATTTTGCAAGTACTTTAGGATAAAGAATTTCACGACATCGCAGGAAACTTCTGGCAGTGAAAAGGGACAGTCTGGTGGTACTCATCAGACCTGTAGTGTAGGCTACGAGAATTCCTAGTGCAATTGCTGGTTGTATGCTATGAAAATGGACCATAGCTATCGTTTCCTTCTCCTTCTCCTTCTCCTTCTTCTTCTTCTTCTTTTTCTTCTCTTCTTCTTCTTCTTCTTCTTCTACTTTTTCGAGATTATCTAGCGGTAATTTCACAGAGTCCCTGAAAGTTATCCACTTGATCCGACGGACTTGACTCCCACTCCTCGCCATGGGCTAGAAAATCCACATTGATTAGTAAATTGTACACTTATAATATGAGACCTATGTAAAAATGCATGTAACAAAATTAATTCCCTATCTTGCAATGTAGCCGGAAGAATGGTAACCAACAAATACACAACCTCCTGATTTGAAGCTGAATTTTTTTTGGAAGCTGATAAAATGGTTGGCTATCAGTGTCTAATACTAGAGGTAATTGTCTGGATAACTGACAAATGAACAATATTTTGTTCTACGACGCTGGTTCTTAATATTGCACATGTTGTCAGTTAGCCAAGACAAATGTGTTGACTGCGTTATAATTAAGTGTATATGTGTGTGTGTTCTGATTTGAAGCTGAATTTTTTTTTGGAAGCTGATAAAATGGTTGGCTATCAGTGTCTAATACTAGAGGTAATTGTCTGGATAACTGACAAATGAACAATATTTTGTTCTACGACGCTGGTTCTTAATATTGCACATGTTGTCAGTTAGCCAAGACAAATGTGTTGACCGCGTTACAATGAAGTGTATATGTGTGTGTGTGTGTGTGTTCTGATTTGAAGCTGCATTTTTTTGGAAGCTGATTAAATTGTTGGCTACCAGTGTCTAATACTAGAGGTAATTGTCTGGATAACTGACAAATGAACAATATTTTGTTCTACGACGCTGGTTCTTAATATTGCACATGTTGTCAGTTAGCCAAGACAAATGTGTTGACCGCGTTACAATTAAGTGTATATGTGTGTGTGTTCTGATTTGAAGCTGCATTTTTTTTTAAGCTGATAAAATTGTTGGCTACCAGTGTCTAATACTATAGGTAATTGTCTGGATAACTGACAAATGAACAATATTTTGTTCTACGACGCTGGTTCTTAATATTGCACATGTTGTCAGTTAGCCAAGACAAATGTGTTGACTGCGTTACAATTGTGTGTTAATAAAGTTACTTAATGAAAGAAACAGATGAATGCACTTATCTTTCGGCTGTTGCTCCTGCCAATGAACAATTCCCAGCTGAGTTTGGTAATCCTTGACCAACGATGACGTTCAGAATATGGAGTTTCCCTTCGTTGTATCGTTTGAGTGGAGAATCCTCATAGTCCTTTTCCTTTGTATCCGATACACCACCGAGTAGGGTTCTGTGGCCTCTTTGTAGAGCGTGAGTCCATAGGCGTGCTTTGGAATGATCCTTTAGTTCAAAATCTTGATTTCTGCTGTCTTGCTTTTGGATTTGACTCTTTATTTTTCTATTTTTATCAAGAGCAATTTAGTTGTGTCAGTCGTGAAAATTTTAGTTTTTGGTATTTTGTTTCCATGGATACGAAAAAGATTGTTATAACTAAACGAACGTTTCATTGGAGATATTCACTTTAATCCACTAGATAGATCATGAAGAACCAAACAACACACAATATTGTAGTAATAAAATCAATAACTTTCTATTTTTGTACCTTACCTTTCCGCGATGTTAGGTGATAGAGATGTTCAGAATATTTATTTAATCATAAGAAATACCTAATTTTGTATAACAAATACGTCTCTCGATAACTTTTATCGGAACGAATTTCGGGTCCCACGCGATTGAGCGCTACCAGTGGCGCGTTTCTGTCGACGATTGTGGCACGTTTGTGGCTCGTGTGAAACCGGCCTAAAACATAAGGTTACGTGGCGCGAGCGCCGAGTGGTCCGAGCGCCGGGTGACGCGAGCGCCGCGCGGACTACCCGCTACGCTGTGACTGATTTGACAGCGCTAATAAGTATATACTGTACACTTATAATCGTCAAATTATCCATGTTGTAGATAAATTGTGTCCGTATATGCGAGCTTTTAAAACCTGTTTTAAAACTTTGTGTTTTTAGAGCGTTCTTATACCTAATTATAATAGCATAAACGTTTGCTATTAACCTAACCTAACCTAACCAAACCTAACATAACAGCTGGCTCTCCCTACTTGGACATGTGCCGCGGGGAACCCGAAGTGACCACCGCTCGGAGTTAGGATAAGCCCTTCCACAGAGGCTCATATATATAAAAAATTCATAGAACTAAAAATAATAACTAAAAAAAATGTTATCATTAAATTTAATAATATAAAATATAAGAAATTAGTTAACCTCGTCACTTCTGCTTCATTGAGCAGACCCTTACAAGATTTATGGCTTCGGCGCTCGCACCACTAATTTAGCCGCGGCGCTCGCGCCACCCGGCGCTCGAAGCACCACACCAAACATAAATATGAATTTGAACGGATGGTGTTTTTGGCCTCTGGGGATATCAAAGTAAAAATGTAAATTGGTCCCGGATCTAGGTATTGCCATCAGATCTACGATAATAGCTTATTCCCTATATTGGACATTTGCTAAACAAAACATAGTAGAATTATCAGGAATTGAATATTTTTCAAGATATTTATCAGCCTTGTAAAACAGTTCAAGCACATTTTTTTATTAGTTTATATTCTATACACTTAATTTTACGGATATTGTCTTCGAAGGTATTTTTAATAAAAAATACAACTAAATAACAACATAAATGTTTGTATACTAACAATTCTATGATAAACAAAAATTTTAGCACACTATGATTTTTACTTCTATATGAAAGAAACATTAAGTTGACAATGTACTCAAGTTATACATTCCAAATTTTACAATGAGATAAGTCTACAAATATCCCAAATCTATAGTAGGCCTATATATGTTTGGGCAAAGTAAACATCTGAACGTGTACCACAAGGTTTGACAGTAGAGTCTAGGTTTAGTTTGACCCAACACTAAACAGCCCTTGTAACTTTGCCTGCCTCGTGCTGGCATATGTCAATAACATGCAGCCTATTTCAAACTCGTGTTTAATTGGGATACGGTAATTTCGATTAATAGTAGGATTTAATGTTGGTTTTACCATACGTGTTTCAACACTATTTGCAGGATTGCTTTTAATTAAACGTGCAAGTAAATCCCTGGGATACATAAAAAACAATTGAAAGTAATTGTTTGTATTTTAATTTAGACTAGAGGTCGTCCAGTGGTAGAAAACCCGACCAAAAATATCAAATTGGACTTCTCTGTTTATATTTTGTCGTTATTTCGTCACCACCATGTCAACTCATAAAGCCCGTGTAAAGTTTTTAAATTTAAATTTAATATTTTGTGCTCATTTTTTAGCTTATTTTAATTTATAAGTGTATTCAGCATATCTACAGTAAAATAGCTTTCTGTATGCGTAGATTTTCCCAGCGATGCACATGAGCTAAGAAACATGTTTTAAAGAAACATGCTTTCCTATTAATACATAGATGCTTTATAGTAACTGTAGGACACATATAATGTGTAACGGGAGTGCAAACTACCTTTGCTGCACTCGAGATACTTTACACATTCGCCTACGGCTCGTGCGTAAACATTTCTCTCGTGTGCAGCAAAGTGGCACTTCGCCCACTAGTTACACAAATAACTATATCAATCACATTTAGTGAGATTCCATGAAGAGAAAGTAACTCAGTGAACCAGTCAAGTGAACAGCTCTTTAACTCAAGATCTCAATCTCAAGACGTGGTGTCAGTCCCATTGTTTACGTTAGTGGTCTCAAAGTGTCTCAAACATTTCCGTCGTCCAAGACGTCTCTTATCATCGTACGCCAACTCACCCCCCCCCCCTCCGCTTCATTACTCCAAAACCGTCCCTTCAATAAACTGGTGATTCGTGCAATCAACCTAGAAACTATACGCTTATTGTCACGCCAGTGCAACTAGAAAATTGTTCGTATTGACACAGTTTTAAAAAAATTTATTGAATCAAAACTATACTTCTGTTTAAAATTACAGGGCTATAATCGAAAACAATTACTCCGATCCTACAGAATACAAATGTAAATAAAATTTAACAGTTTACAATATAATTAATCTTTTTAGAATTTTTTTTACTAATTATTATTAATTAATTGTTGCACGATAACTCGGATTAATCATGTCCTTTTGCGTTATTGTGAAATGTGTCGATGTTTATTTATTTTTTTTATAAAAGGACGAGGTGGAAATACCTAACATTCCAACTAACATCGAATACTGAGTACTTCCTTATTGCAAAAAGAAAACCCTGTAGACGCTTTCATTACAATCAAAAATTATATTACTGGAAAAAAATTAGTGTTGGACATCCCAATTTTTTCGGACATAATTTTTTCTAAAAATTTGATAAAGAATAATTTGTTGCGGTTTAATAGTGGTTCCAAGGAAGCTCAGAAGATAGTTTTAAATAATTTTAAAGATGTCGTGGTGCTTGTGCGTCGTTTCTTAATTGTGAACACCAAAATTATTTCAAAATAAAATCGATTTATTAAAACTGCGTGAGTGAACTTGACAAAAGTAAAATGTAAAGATTGTAAAACACCACTTACCGGGCTAGTGACGTAATATACTATTTTTATATTCGATTATATAATTAAATTTCTGTTTTAGTGAAAGTTTTAATTTTCCAAATTATTGAGACGTCACGTGACACATCAAAAGGCTTGCATTTTTCAATGCTTTCTCCATTGGTTGGATTTTAAGAGTTTGACTTTCCTGTACAGATTTTGAGTTAATGCAAATCATGCGATCATTCAAATTTATACTCGTGAAATCATTATTAAATTAGAAACGAATTACTTATTGTCTTGTATGTAACACGATGTAAGTTTAATGAGGAAACATTTTGTGGTATTTTTTGGAACGCAATCAAATCCGAATTCTGTCCCAGCGTCCGCGAAGTGTCTCGTCATCTGAGACGTCTCTTATCAGCACTTTTATCACTTCCCCCACCCCTCCCCTCCCTGACATAAACCGCTGACGTAGACTTCCTTATACGCCGCTGTCTAGACTTATCGCCAATATTCACCCTTCAAATATTCTTTCCCCCAGTTGTCCTTTGTCCGGGACAGTACGAGACTGTTTCCATTTTGTTTTCTTAAAAATTATATAACGAAAGGAAAAATAGTGTGTGTTACTAGTTATTTTGTGATTTTGTAGTGAGATTTTTTTATCTATGTTCACTTTATTTTATGTCAACTTGGATAACGTGTTATGCTCTTTAAATTCTCTTCAAAATCTCTCAAACTAAATTTTGGTTTTTCTGAAAGTGATTAGTTGCATTTTTGATATAGGATATGGACGATTTGGTTGGTACGGATAAGATAAAACCATGTCCTCTCTAAGCCTACTTACATTTTTAACTATACATATTTACAAAACTGTAATGATTCCGGGTTGTAGGACTGTTGTTTACTGAGTCTGTTGATGACTCACGACTGGTTGAATTCTGAACACCGATGTTTAAAACCAATTCGTATAATGCTAGTCAAGAGGTTATTTATGTATATATTGTCGTGTAACACATAATAGTTGTCATTTACCTATTCCTAAAGATAAATTAATTGTTAATACAAACAATAATTTCTCCTCGACTACGAGGACTTGGGTTTATTCTGTGGGCTATTCTACGCTTCATAAGAGATCTAAACCCCTGTGTCGCTGAAATTGTGTAATTTAACACACACGACTGAACTTGACCATTGCAGGATGTCACCTTTATCGTGTGGTAATGTCAGGCTACATTGTTTGGCGAACATATTTGGCGGGAGATGGCTGAAACTCAAAATGCTAGACAAGTGGCCTCTAGAGAATCTATAGTCGAGATGGCCACCTAACCGTTTGTTTGCCCAGAAGTCCAGTAGATAATCAGATATCACGGTCTTTGCTATAACCCCGTGGAGAGATGATTTACTACAAGTACAACTATGGTGATTATAGTGATCACCACTCGTAGTGGAACGGTCTAGGCACGTGCCAGATAACCATCTCTAGGCTGCACTCTGGCCAGATACACAGGAAAAGTTCTATCTCAACTAACAGGAGTGTCAATAAAATTCTTGGCACACTATGCAGAAGCAGATTCTACATACCGAAATAAATAAAAAAGGGTCGGGTAACATATTTAATAGTTTAGTCTATTCGTAATTAGTCGGCATTGTATTTTACTAACAAATACCTTTAATTTGATGTGCACATTAATCTATGCTTACATTTAAGATTTTCTTCTGACTACTAGCTGACCGTCCCCCTTGAAGAGGTAGCGCATCACTGAATAATGCATTTAAATTATTCTAAAACCCAGTAACTGTGTACCAAGTTTTGAAGGACTACGTTTATTACTTAATGAAATATTTTACCGTCTCGGGACATTTTCTCCACCCTGTATATTGTGTTTGCTTAGGTGTATGCGTTTCGGACCTAGGTGCAAGAGGGAAGAATTCTTTCCCCGGTTTATTCACCAACATTTGAGGCATTTGGAGAGCTTTCCGAAAGAACATATTTAATCATGAGTTGTACCTTTGACTATTAATACAGCTTCATATATATATATATATATATTGGATACTTCAGTATCCAATAGTCTATGGTTGTACTTTAGCTAAGACTATCAAAACTTTTCAAACACAAAATCAGTTCAAAGTTACGTTGCGTCCTCCTCCCCTCCAATGGCTAAGTGTTGCGTTGCGAGGTAATAGAAGCAGCTAGGAGTGTAAGTGACAGGACAAGCGGTTCTGGCCCTTCAAAGTGACACGGAGGGGGATTTATAACTCCGCGATGACAAGGCTCTACACACCATGGACTCCTCATGTCATTGATTATACCTCTTAGGATATGTATAATCAATGCCAGTGCTGTGCTAATGACGTCAATGTGAAGTAGCCTGTGTGTTTACAAAGTGACACGGAGGGGGATTTATAACTCCGCGATGACAAGGCTCTACACACCGTGGACTCCTCATGTCATTGATTATACATCTTAGGATATGTATAATCAATGCCAGTGCTGTGCTAATGACGTCAATGTGAATCAATAGTCTATGGTTGTACTTTAGCTAAGACTATCAAAACTTTTCAAACACAAAATCAGTTCAAAGTTACGTTGCGTCCTCCTCCCCTCCAATGGCTAAGTGTTGCGTTGCGAGGTAATAGAAGCAGCTAGGAGTGTAAGTGACACTCAATGTGAATCAGCCTATGCGTTGAGGCTATGGAGTACGGATACATGGCTATGAAGAGAGGATAATGTATTGATAAAAGAATACATACATATTTTATGGCCTTCACATCCTAGGACGCTAGGCCCTAGCCAGGATGACGTTTTGTTGCGTATTATGTATCTAATTATTTAACCAATTTTAAAAACAATGTTACCAAAACAAAAAGACCTTTTTCAAACGATGAGTGGATGGATGGTGGTACAATATTACAACAAAAGAGCAAAATTTCTCAAAATTGTTTAAAAAAAGAGACGATTCAGTTTTTAATCAGTTCACTTTAAAGGTGAACAACATGAAGCACGATGAAAACATGCTTTATTTTTTACAATAGTAGAAAATTTAATTGCACAATTGAAAGATGGTAAAATGCAATTCCCGTATGTGCCTGCCTGATAATTATTTTGAATCGTGCTGATCTCAACTTTGATTTGGCTGTGATTGACGATTTTTAGTGCGTACTGATTCACTTTTAAATAATAAAAAAATAATCCAATTAATAAACAATATCACCATCACCAAATGTAGTAGAGTTTCATAATCCTACATGGAGGGTATTTTTCATTTAATGTATTCATTTATGGTAAAGTTTATATCCCTAAAATGTTTTTGGATTAAATCTCCCTAATTTACTATATAAAATCACATACAATAGAGTAATTACTATAATAAGTGATAAACTAAATGATCCATTAAAATGTACACTACTTTGAAAGATGTATATCGCATAGGTGGATAAATGGTACAGACTAGGGAGGGTTAGAAGAGACAGAAAGGGAAATATCAAGAGGTGAAGAGTGAAAATGATAAAGAGGATCATAAGAGACTTTTCGAGTGGTCGTGGTGACGTCATGTGCATACAGGGGATGATTCACAGGGTGAAAAATCGTCTGTCCAATGTCAAGCTTAACCCTCTGCAAACTCCGTCGTAAGCAACAAAGCATTCTACTAATATTATAAATGAGAAAATTTGGATGTATGGATGGATGGATGGATGGATGGATGTTTGTGACAAGTAAATGAAAAAAATACTAAACCGACAGGGTTGAAATATTTTGGTATGATGATAGCTCACAATCCCGACAAATTCTTACCTCAAAAATCCGTTCGGGCTCCGTTCCAGTGTTTCAACTACACAAGTTGGTTCTCTATGATATAAAATAGCATTAAAAAGTTATAAGGCTTACCAACAGGGTGCAGCACCATTATTCTTTGCATTTATAACAACAGCTAATTTGAACCAACTAGCAACAAAAGGTTGTGGTACACAATGAGAACTTTACTTTTTTCTATGGTTTAGGTGCAGTGGTAGAACATTATGGCTATGGTAGATGGAAGTTTTACTGAAACGTTTCCTGTAGAGGGTTTGTTTTAAGCATGTTACAATTTACTAATAAACAATACAGTAGAACCTTGATAACAAGACTCTCACAGGGATCATACAAAAAAAATTGTTATCAAGGTTGACTTCTTATCGAGGTTTGCAATAACATGTGATTAGGGGTAAAATAATTTCAAGGGTATTTGAAAATGACCCTTGTTATCAAGGGTGATTTGTTATCGCCCTCGATAACAAATGACCCTTGATAACAAGGGTCATTTTCAAATACCCTTGAAATTATGGGCGCACATGAAAAGAGCCCAAAAACTCAGGCAGACCCCCAAAAACCCGGGTTCTTCCTAGAACTTTCACAACGAGTCTTTAAAGGAGAAAGAACCAATAACACAGTTGAAATACATGAATTTATTTACAATATTAAAAGATACACTGTTAAAAGACGAATTATTAAAATATAGATTATTAAAAGATATTTACATTACTAAAAGATATAGTCTGTTTACCTAACCTAACTTAACCTAACCTAACCTATCTTAACCTAACCTAACCTAAGCCCCCCATACACTATCCAACATGTTGGACGGACATGTCGGGATCCAACGTCTTGTCGAACATATTGGACAGTGTGTGGGTTCCAACCCGACATGCTCGACGGATATGTCAGGTCGGATGCTCGGTCCGATAGCACCACTCGACTCGAGCCGTCCGCCTGACATGTTGGACCCATCGAAGTATATAACACAACGTTGGACCGTGTGTGGGAAACCGTCGAACTGCTCGCCCGACTAGACTAGCCACAGTTTCCAGTTAACTTGTATTTAGCGAGTTGTGCGTGATAACCGTCCCATTTTTCCATAATGTAATTTAATAATAATAAACAGTTCTGGTCAGAATTTATTTAACTCTACAGAGACCAGAAGGCGTTGTGGGATGTCAAAACTAACTCTATCGCAACAAACATGCGCATAGGGGCACGATATCCTGATGGAAAAGTGCAAGGAACTGTATCCAGAGTGTGATTTGAAGTTCGTTAAAAATAAAATTGAAAATTTAAGAGCCTAGTTCCATAGGCTCTAAAAATCCCTAAAATCATCGCTAAAAATCCCCCTGAAACAGCTAACAGTCGTTTCAAAACCCATCTCAGAACTAACATTTTACCTGACTTGTTGGGTAACATGCTCGATAGTGTGTGGGAAACACCCGACATAAGTCAGGTTGGATGATGGGTCCGTCGTCAGGTCAGGTTGTCAGGTCGGGTGGCATGTTCGATAGTGTATTTATCGCCAATATTCACCCTTCGCATTTTTCTTGGCTTCTCCCTTTTCAGAAAAGATTGAAATCTGTTTGCCTCCCAATTCTTAACTTCTGTGAGACAGATTGGGAGACATTTGTCAAGTGATGGAGGGAAACATATTTTAAATAGGGTTCTTGCTTTTTGTGTATACAGTAGTTATTTTTGTTTTAACATAGGTGTTGTTACAAAAAATAATTTAATTTTAATTGGACCCGTTAATACCTAAAATTTCAACTGTTTACCACCAAATACAGATAGAGATATGTATCGGCAAATTTTCTCTATATTGGCCTAATGTTGTGTAAAGGTGTAATTTGAGCATGCAAACACTTGACAGTGTAATCTTGACCAATACTTTAAGAAAATTAGCATTGTTATAACTTGAGCTGAACAACAACAATAAATTTTAACTATATATTTCTTACACGACTCTCTAGTCGCCCTTTGTAAACTATTGTTAAAGAAGATAATTTTTTACGAGATTTTTTTATTAATCCTAACAATTATTTCGATTTTCTTAACTCCTGATTGTTACTAGATTACAATATTTTCAGGGGTTTTATGGACTTTCTCAACACTGAACAATTTTATTATTCTTAGATGATTCTGTTACTTTCTTAACACGAATAGTAGTTTGATTAGTCCTCGTTTTTCTGGATAAAAGACTTTTTACACGGATTTTTGGATTTTCCCACATAATTCTCTATACACGACTCTTTAGAATTTCTTATTTCTTTGTTCAGATGGTTGTATTATTCTTACACAATTATCAGGAATTTCGTACAAACAGTTAGATTATCTTCCAAGATTTTCCAGCCTTTTTCAGCACCAACGGATTGTGCTTTGGATTGTGGTTAGATTATGCTTACACAGCTCTCCTTTAGTCAGATTGTTGGATTATTTTCTAAATTACTGAAAAGTTTATAAATTGTAAATGAAATTATTCCCGCAATATTGTTTAATACACTCCTAACCCTGTATTGTTAGATTATTGTATACTCCAAACAACTCTCAAAGGATCACCAAAGAGAGTTGGCAGTTACGAAATCATGTTTATCTAAAATTTGTCATGTCTACAGCATGTGTAACACTAATTTATCTTCAGATAAATACACTACAAACAATTCAAAATAAAGTTCAAGCTCCTACTATTTATTGGTGGAGATTTCCACCAACCTTACAGCCTCACTCCAACTCAGACAAAACGTCACGTTCAGTTTTGCATGCAACGTTTTGTCGTCGCAGACAAATCGTTACGTTTTATCGTAGCGTGTTTTAAACTGGGCTTTAGCTAGAGCTAGGTGTGATTACTAACCAAAACCTCGGCCTACCAGATGGTCAATGGCTTTCACAATTTGCGAGTCCACGGTCGGCTCCGACCACAACCCTTTGTTAGACCAACTGCCAGTTTTGACTTTTGGACACAAAAACGACGACGGAGCCGCCGGGGCCGCTAATCATAGAAACTATTCGCCGCACTATTAAATATGCCCTTGACTTCACAAAAACCTCGCCTCGGACACGTTTGCCAAAAGGAACGTGCCTAGCATGCCGATACTATTGTTAGTTTTTAATGCTCTTTTTACGATACATCGTGAACTACTTGATTTTTATGGTTCGGAAAACAACTAATTTTGAGATCTTTTTCTGATGTATGGCTGATATTATTACTGAACTAAAATATAATTGAACTCGAGATAAAGAAAAAGAGGGATTGTGTTATAATGAAATACAAAATGTTAGTCTTAGTAACTTAATGTGTATAACAAAATTGTGCAGCTCTATAATTTAAATGATGGAAATTAGTCTGTAATTTTTTAAGTCAAGACTCTCACTGCACCCCCATAACACTCATCACATTGAAGTGTTTTGGAAACTTCTATATCCACAATATAAATTATTATCAGTAAACAATCAAAGAATTTTATGTAAATAGCTATATACAATAAAAGTAACTTATGATGTAATTTAAGAGGATTTTATATCAAACAAGGTTAAATGAGTTATTCTCAATCCCCATTCAAACCAGTAGCGCCGGTCCCCTAAGCCTTGTTTAAGTCGCATTTATCCAACAGTCCGCAAAGTTTCTAAAGGGTCGACCTCGGATCTGTCTATTTACTTCCAGATAACATCACAAAGAAACCCGACTACTTAATCGGACCCCAAACCAGCATTGCTACTGGCTACTGTCTTTTCTCCCTTCCTGTTAATCCCTTCATTTCAACCCCTCGACCTCTTATTTAGAAGTAGCGAGTTGATCGAGAAAAGGGAATGCCGAGTCGCTGATTCAGAGAGCAAGAAGATTTTTTTCAACTCTTTTATTGATAGAAATTCAGGAATGTTAACCCAAGTTTATGTGCTGGATACTATAGTCCTCGCCACCCTAAGTTGAGGCAGCCCAAGTCGGCCTTTGGCTGCCTCAACTTAGGGTGGCGAGAACTATAGACGTGCTATTCCAATTTTAAGGTATTTTTGAAGTAAAACCTGCACCATGAGGGTGCAAGAAAACGTAATGCGTGCCGGCATTGACTTTGGATACTAAAATTATTAACTGTAGAATCAGAAGCTTTCGTGAGTATTTTATATGTGGTTACGTTTATTTGCGTTGCTGTTTACTAAATATTTTTCTCTTTTTCAGAGTGCCTACTCTAAATTCTACAATCTACAGTTTGGGAATTTTTCTCATTGGTCAATAAAGGACAAGCATTGTAAGTATAGTTATTTTTGGGTTTAATAGTTTTGATGTTGAAAAAAATTCACTCAACAAATACATTACTTAAAAGAGTCTTTGGCAGATTTATAAGCAAGAACAATCTACAAAAAACATATCTTTGATCTACATGTATGGTGCTGGGATAGTTTATTGACGATAATACATTAAACAAATTGTAGTAGTCTTTTTGTATTATTATTTCAATGTTAACCCCCATTAAAATTGTTTATAAACGAAGCAACATTAAAAAAAATATAAAATAAAATATTTTTCACCACACTATGATGTTTTTAGCTGTTTTACATACGTTAATTGGTGGCTGAAAGCTACGTTTTGCTGGCCATGCCAGCTGTCATCGTTATTTGGGGACCGAGCAGGTTTTTACATCCCTAGGGCTGCAAAATCAGCTGACCACTTACTTTCTTAAAACATGATTGCATATACACAATCAGTATCCATAGCATTGCAATGGAATTGTTTTAATGTCACCTCTGCCTAGCAACTATTCATCTCGAGCCGGCAAAACCTCATTTTCGGCCCTAGGTACAAAATATATTATTGATCTCACCATTTACCAACTGTTATAAATATATTCTCACTTTTCCGTTTTTGCTAAGCGTTGTAAGAGTAGTAGTCTTAAGAGGCATACTTTTACTTTTCGACCCTATTACCACAGAAAACGTACTACTACGTTTTCTGTGCTATTACTTAATTCTTTATCAAGGGAATGCATTTCGTACAACCTTTTTTATAGTTTTGTGGAACCAAGAGAAATTATTTTGCTTCACCTATTTAACTATAATCAGTTTATAACCCAGATAAAAAATATTTGAGTAATAATATTTGAGAGTCGAACAAATATTATTACTCAAATATTTGTTATCTACAGTACCGAGAGCTGTCTCGGTACTGTAGGCCTACCAAATACGATGCATTTAATGAATTTAAAAAATGCATAGCTTAATGTTTATTTGTTGCTTATAATTTGCTACATCATTGAACATTGAGCGATAAATCAACAACTCTATGTTAGAAGCTAAAACACTGTTGCAAACACGGTCCAAATGTTATGTAATCAAACAATACTGCAGTAATAACAAAGTTGTTATTTAACAGAGAACAATAACGAACAAACGGGTAAACATAACCGTACAATAGGGTTTAATACAGTTCATAACTCCGTGCGGGAAGGCGAGTGTTAAAGCGATCATAAAGTTTTGACTGCTGGGCCAAGAATGTGGGAAACCGGGCGTACTCTGCTAAGCTCCCTCGCCTATATTTACTGATGAAAAGAATTATAGCGTTTAAAATGAACGCTGTAAAAGTTTAGGGGCGAGGGGCTGCAAAACCTGTAAGGGCGTGAGCGTGCAATTTTATATGATTTGCTGATTTTTATTACCATTAAACACGACACAAGGGGTGTAAGATGCAAGTGGTTAAAGTTTATGAGTTTTGTGATGTTGAAACATTTCTATACAGTATGGTCGTCAGGTAACAACATTTTAATGATTGTATACATTTATTGGACGTTAAGTTAAAAAAATAAAACTCATTTGTCTTACCTGAACGTAGATCATGAGGTATGTTAAAATTATATGTTTTAGTAAATGTATCAAATAACTGTGTGGCAGAGATATATATTTCAAACAGATAGATAGACGGACAGACTTTTCTTATATTAGATATAGGATAGGATAGGGTACTGTACCTCGTACAAAACTCTATAGTAATTGTACTTTCCTGTTAATTTTAGACAAGTTTGAAAGGAAGGGATCCGAGGGCTCCGAACCTCTGTTTGATCTTATAAATGTGAGATAACAATCACATAATGTTCATAAAAGTTCATAGGGTTTAGCCTTACAGTAATAAATATATTTTCAACAATGCAAAATGTTACAATTAATTTTTCTCGGTACTTCTCGAGAGTCTAAATTGGTTTTCCAATGTCTACACTCATTCTGACAGCGAATCAGGTTAGTCTCTATAAAACCTAACTACTTTTAATCAATTAAGTGGCCTGGCAACCCCCTCTTTATGGGCATTTTCAATGTATATGAGATGGCGACGGTTCACGGAAATGGTTGTCGTTAGACCGATATTGCGATGGCTCACATTGTTTTTTTTTTTAAGTTTCTGATTTCTTTGTATATCCTTGGAAAAATAATAAAAGACAGCTGTAACCTTGGAAAATATGGTGTGTTGTATTTATGAATTACTATCTTTTACATTCTTTGGTGTTGAAACTGTTGCTATTTAATTAGAAAGACTTTTATGGAATCATTAATATTCAAAGCTAATAAATATGAGAACAGCTTTGTTTTCACCACATATATCCTTATATTTTCCCTCGGTGTACCTTATACTGAATGTTCTTACATCAAAAGGTTATTTATTATGTTTTTGTGCCATGGACCCACTTTATGGCCACCTAAAACTTCTGATGATAAAACTGTGCGTTCCCATGGGAATTTTGACCAGTTAATTATTATTTAGAAGTATTTTAAGAGCTTAACAATTACCTATAAATCAAGTGGCTTCGAAATGGATACTTTGGTTAAAGTTAAGTCAAAGTAAACCCACCCCAAATGAACCAATGGGCTGTGTCAATTCAAATTCCCTATTCCCTAATCCCTAATCCCTGGCCACAACTCTGAGTCCCGAGGGAACTCAAGGACAATTAAGGTCAAACAATCCCTGTTTGTGCTGGAGACGAAATAACTTTGGAATTGGCCTCCTCCGGATCAGCTGTTCTGTAATCGTTGATTGTACGACAGTCTTTCAGACGAACAAAAGTATTGGTCTCAGTTTGTTGTTGACTTCAGTTTTACTATGGCTTTGCTTATTGGTCTTGTGGTTTCCATAATTTTTGAAAATTGTATGTGTTTTCTAAGTTTATAGTGATGTGATTTTATAATTATTTTATAAAAGTTAAGAGCAGATTTCAATATAACAATTTTTATTTGTTATGGACATGATGTTTGATACCGTTATACGGTTATAAACTATACGGTTATTGATGTTTAATAATCATTACAGTTTTAAAAACTAAAACTTATACAAATAAGATATTTTGAAAGACCCCCAGCACTTAAGCTGTCTATTTCCTTAATTGTGACAAAGCTTGATTTTGAGGTAGTAAAATAATTATTAAAGTTTGGTCGTACATCTCGTTTATGTTCATACTCATTATTTTCTAACAACTAAAAACTCCTCAATACGCATACGTCTCACAAGGTAACAACTGTCTTACGTTGGTAAAATAAGCATTATGTGAAATAGATTTAATCGGTTTAATTTGTTTTATAATGTTAAGTTCATGGCTATACACCGTTACTGGATCTGTATTATTACCCCGTATTCAGGTATATATAACCTATAAAAACCCTAAATAAATAATAAAACCCTAGAACATATTTTTATGACTAGTACTAACAGATTAGATCATACAAACAAAGTAACAACAGGAAAACCAATATTGCTACTGAAATGAAAAAAAACTGACTAGAGTAGTCAAAAGTCAATTGTAAAAAAAATTAAAATAATGATTGAAATATTAATTTAAAAAGCGTAAACAGGATATTTTTTTATGTTAATCAATCAATAAATCAATCAATAAATCTTTATTCAATACATACAAAACAAGTGTACATGAATGTGTCATGAATCAGTGTCAATCGTCACTTGCCATTTTGTGAAAATGATTTCTTTAAGTGCATTAATGTTTTAATATAAATTTTGGGTTTTAATTTATCATATAAATATGTGCAAACCCCATATTTTGATCAATTATCTTTAAAAGGTACGATTTTATTATGTATATACTTTACGTTGATGATACAGTATTGAAAACTGTGTTATGTATTGTTGTTACTGTAATTTGTCAGGAATAAAAAAATAACCCATTCATTCACAAAGCGAATCATAAATAAATTGGGAGATCGAAAAAGACAAAAAAATACAATTACAGCCTCAAAGTTCAAACTATCAAGGAGTTGTTGTGTTTGTATAATGTTGTATATGTACAGTTCTTTAATTTTTATTATTTGTGTTATTCAGTGATGTTAAATGTCTACGACAACCTTATTAATATCCTACGACTTAGGAACATTCAATCAGGAATTCCACCCCGTCAAACAGACGAAGTTAGCCTAACACACTTATCCAAAATTCAGGACCAATCTGACAACCAATTTTGGATTTATGGGCAGAAGCGAAGTAACCACAGAATTGACCCCAGTGGCAGAACCTTGTAAGCTCAGTTAATGTACACTCACTGATTAATATTTCGCTCTTATATTATGGGACGGTTTAAACAATGCTGATGGGTTATTGAAAAAAATAACAATCTCAATTTGGCATGTGGGATGTGATGTAACATATCCATAAGATCATAATACTGAAGTATTTTATACAAGTTCTATGGGGAAATGCAACTTTATTTTTCAGTAATTTCATTAATATCATGGAGGTAGCTTGTCCCTAATTTTATGATAGTTTGGTTACAGCTTTGTTACAGTTACAACGTTTTGGAAGTATCACAAGTCTATTAAAAAAAACTGTTCTTATAAGAGATTCTTCAATGAGTGCAATGAAAACATACCTTGTGCATAGATATCAAGTTTTGTAGTCGTTTTTGCACATTTTTTAGTTTAATAACATTTTATGGAGAATATGCGATTAAAAAATATTTTCATAAGAGATTCTTCAATGAGTGCAATGTACCTTGTTCATAAAAAATATCATGTTTCTAGTAGTTTTTGCACATTTTTTTCAGTTTAAGAGCATTTTAAAGGAAAAGTTTCAATAAAAAAATCATTTTTTTAAGAGATTCTTCAATTAGTGCAATGAAAAGATTTTTTCGCATGAATATCAAGTTTCTAGTAGATAATTGGATTTTTTTCTTCAATTTAAAATAATTTTTACAGACGAGAATCAATCATATTATATCATATCCGAATCAACGCCGACCTATGATACATTCATGGCTGTAGAATTAACATCATAGCCTTGTTTCTGACTAAACTTGTTCTAAATCCAAAACCACTTATTGATATTTTGGTCGTAACAAACGCTTTTTAAGTAAATTTAATTGGTTTAATACTTTAATACACCTATTGAATATTTCCTCTGCCGTTCGATCAATGCACAGTAATTCATATCAAATAAATATGTTAACGTTACTTACTGGAGTAATATAATTATTATAATCGGTTCAGATTTATGATAACATTACCTATTTTTATCTATCCAAAGTAACAGTAATTTTAACCCGGTGAAAGATTCTAGGATTATTTGCGATCTGGGACCATCACTGGGAAGCCATCGCGTCGTCCTGTAATCCAGCTACTGAACTAGGACGTCACGAATTTTGGATATTTATAGGCATGCACTGTGGATGCGATACTCCCTGGTGTGGATTAACGTCCGCACTAGTGAGTACTAAGACTATCCACAGTACTATTCTGATAATCAGACCAATTTGTTAATACCAATGCAAAAATCTGGTTCGGATTCCACTTTAAATTGTAGGTCCTTTAATTGCCATTAGCTGTATGGGCTATTAATTAACAGCTGTGTCTAAGGAATATGTCGGCCTTTAGTCACTAACAAGACTACAAGATCGCGCCATTCATCCTACACTCATCTCCATTCATCCTTGGCTTAAAATACCTACTTTGTATGGTTGCCATTTTAATAAAAAGTATCTCAAAAGTATTTAAGTATTTAAAAGATCTCCAGTTATTTGGTATTTTTTTTTACCACAGAGCTATCTAACGAAAAATATTGGTTGATAATCGAACTACTTTCACATTTTGACTCTGTTGACGCAGAAAGCTCAATTGTGTACTACTGACAATTATTCAGCGGTGTTGACGCCCCCAGATTGCACATGACCGCACCACAGCTTTTACGATTACCCCACAGGACTGTTGTTATTAGTGATATTACAATTACAGCCACTCAAAACGTTAGTCAAAGGCATTCAAAGTGCATTGTTAAAGCCACTTCAACATTCATATATCCGCTGGTTAGGTACTGACTACACTGACGAATTGTGATATTATGTAACTAATTTCATATAGTGGCTTGTAGACACAGTCCCTATAAAGCTCAAATGTAAAAAAAATTGTTGTAATATTTAAACAAACTCAGTTTAAAATGATCTATGTGTCTATATATTTCTGACACCATAACTTTTGTGTAAAAGAGTCCCCTTGTTTGGTTTTGTTGACGTTTTTTTTTTTCAATAAATAATTTGAATCATTTCAGAGGCTTAACTCTCTTAAAGGCAGCAAAAATATAATGGTTCGTGAATAAATACTGGGCTTTGGTCATGTAGTTTATCATAATGAAAATTCCTGATTCGAATTTTTCAAATTGTATTCGTATAAAAAGACGTGTACAGGTGTATTGAGATAAGTTTAGTTCTTGGTAAAACCCGCTAAATCAGCCGGCCCAGTTATTATTTCTAATTCTATAATGATTTTGTAAAGGCTAACAAAATTAGTGTAAATTCATCCCATAGAATAAACTTGACCCTAGTTTGTTTCTGACCAACATGAAAATAGAAACTACTGTACTTTTGGTGTAAGTTTATGTGGTGGTATTCCTCCTAAAGGTGTGATTGACTATAGTTCTACAAAATAGGCCTATTTAAACGTTTAGCGGATTCATAGTTTAGATCACCCTTAAGTATTAATTTCATTCTTCCTCCACATTTTAAGTTCTTAATTGTTAATACTGTAGTATAACATTTTTCATTCAATTGATACATTATCTTTTTGTTTGAAATACTAAGGATGCTTCACAGTGTTAAAAAAGTGACTAAATGATTAAATTACATTGCAGTTGAATTGGTAATTATGACTTTGGCTTCTTACATTACGCAATGCGAATGGCACATTATATAAGCTAAATATTAAACTAGCAAGTTAGGTATTTTATGCCTTTTAAATACTTAAATCTAGGCTATACTTCCTAAATTCGTTGTTTGTGGTAGTAGCTAAAATTAGTATCAAATCTATATATTTTTGTTCAATCTTAAGGAAAATGCCAATAAAGGATGTAGGGCCTACCTTTTATCATAATATACATTGTAAGACATATTTACTTAGGTTGGTAAGTAAGGACCAGAGGGATTTCCGTTTCAAATTCTAATGAAGCCAAAGACACCGTTTGTCGATCTGACCATATAAATGTCCGTAGGCATAAAAGCATTAGTAAATATGCTCAGATTTTTCCTGGCACTTGGATCAAAAGCGTAAACCAACATTGAAACCCGAAAGACCTTTCTATCTAAAACAATCACTACTTTTACCATTTGGCCCAATTAAAATAATAATTCCAAAATACTACTTAACTTTTCAAAATAAATATTTTACATTTTTATAATGTTAATATGTGGTTGAAGTCTATATTTTGATAGCATCCCTATTTTCCCAGGTAGGCCTAAGGGTGAAAGTTGCTTTAGTATTTTGTCAACGGAGTTCCCGGTCATATGGCTTCTTAGAGACTACTTTGGAGTGTAAAGTTGTAAATTAAACAACTTCGTAACAACCCTTCGTTACTTGGCTTTTGTTTGAGAAGATTTTACGGATTATGTCAGGGGCGCTTCATCTCGGCGACTCTTTTATAAGCTTCAAAGTATTACTACTTAACCTTTAGAATGCCTTGGAATAGGTAAGTTTTTGAACTTGATGCAAGTTGTCTTTTTACAGTAGATACTCTAAAAGATGATAAGGAGTTTTGTATTTTTGCTAGCGTAATTTCAACTTAAGTTCTGAAGTAAGGTAAATTTAATCATTTATTTTTCTCCAAAAGTCTTTTTAGAGGAAAAAATAGAAACCTTTTAACGAAAACCAGTCGCAGGGACGCTACCGAATTATTAACGACAAGTAAAATTTGACACCTGAGTCAAAGTGGGAGCAATTAAAATTTAAGGGTGGAAAAAGCTGGAAGGGCGATCAAATGAGTAAATATTTAACAGGTCCGTTCTTCAGGGACCAACGGAAAAAATGTCACGTCAGGAAGACCTGACTTGTGACTCACCGAATACTGACAGCTTGTGATGGGCTGGGAAACTTTTATCAAGCTTTCAAGCATGTTTTCTTTAGTGATGGTGTATTTAATTATTTAAAAAATACTTACTGAACTGGAGAATACGTTTTTCGAGCCCAACAGTTTAAAGAATCGTTGTAAATTGAATCAGAAATTATAAATTAATATGTATAAGTTTTATCACTTCGTGGCTGTCCAAATACTTAGTCGGTTGAGTTTAGTTATTGTATATCAACGATAGGGAACGGTCCAAACTGTGGTTTTGTTAGTATCCACCGTCATCTTTTTGTAAGATAGCATCATTATTATTATTATTAGTCCAATGACAAATGGAATTTCATTACCGATCGATCTTTTGGAATCGAACCGGCGAACTTCGGATTTGAAGACAAAAAACTATGACCAAACAGTTACACAGATTGTCCCAGAGGCAGATTAACTATAGGATAACTAGGTACTGAACATAAGTTACACTTCATAAACTAAAAAAAAAAAACCAAAGCCCTTAGTTTCAAGAGCATGCAAAACAATGTAATGTGTTGCTCTTTGTCTCACCACACGAAAACCTGAACGGAAACCAGTGAAATGTGCATCTACGCACGAAATGATGTTGTAAAGCCGAGGTTGTAAATGGTTAACACGTAAGTGTGCTGCAACACGATAAAGAGATGAGTAAATGTCTTAGATAGAATATTTTAAAATAAATAGCAGCATTAACGAGTTTTGGCGCTTCAGAGGCAGATTAAAGTTGTGAGATGCTCGGTTTATCTCCTCCATTAAAGAGTTCATTTATGTGGTTATAAAACTTGGCTCGAGGCTAACAAACCCAGCGTAAGCCACGTCCCCGAAAATACAAAATACAACTTGCCAAAGAAAGTGGTGTATTGCGAGGAAGGAGTCGTACAAATTTGAATTAAAAAAATCGAGTTAATCTGTGTCTTGGAAATTAAGTGTTGTTAGTTAGCTTATGGATAAATAGCTAAATTAGTCACTGTATGTATTAGTCACTGTATTAATGATTAGAGGACGTAGAAGCCAATAATGGGGAAAAAATATATTTCACTGTTTAGACGATATAAATTCAATATATTTTTTCAAACAAAATTGATCTTTCTCGATACAACTGATTAGCTGACGGTATTTTGAGCAAAACTGGGGGCTGAACGAACGTTTTGAGATTAAGTTAGGCTGATTTTGAAAAACTAAAAAATTAACATAGAGTAAACAGATTTTGATGGGGGCTCTAGTCTTCTATACTAGGCAATGTAAATTAGTATATTGGTCGTCACCGACATACACCTGAACATACAGGCAAACAGCTTGTTGTGGTTTATCTACAGAAGTTACCACCATCGATGTATAATAACTCCCAAGAAGAGTATACATTGATTGGTTGGCTAGTTGATTGGTTTTAATTATAATTAGGTATTTTTATTTCGTTAAAAAAGTTTTTAAATAAATGAAATAACAAGAGATAAATTGTAGATAAATTGTCTTTCCAAAAGAAAGGTTTTAATCTCATGCACACAATATTGTGTAACGAAAGCTTCATGGCACCAGAGTTTATAAATAAAACGCCACGGAAACTTATAACCGCATATTCTTTTAAATTGAGCCTGAAATCATAAGGGCGGGCTGAAGTGTTGGATGTCGGACAAACACGCAGGCTTTTATTTACGCGTTTCACCATAATATGAGTTGGTCATGTAACATCATTTTACTGTAAAATAGTCACACAATACAGTAAACAAACTTTATTTGACCATTTTACAGTAATATCAAAATATAATGTAACATAATTTTACTGTAAAATAGTCGCACGTTCGTTTTTCTGTAAGCATTATTCATTTTACAAAGTTCCATATGATGCTACCTTCTCTCATTCATAATACTTCAATAACTATAGTATGATGCATAAGTTATAATGTAACGTGTCCTGAGGTTCTCAAACAATCACTTAGCTCTAGTTGGACTGCCTTTTAGTTCGTAAAAAGTTTATAACACCTTGATGAAATTTAAAATGATAATATTGGCTAATTTTATTACATTGTTTATGAGGTCACTTCCTGAACGAAGCTGTAACGTAATTTTGTACCTAGAAACCTGATGATATGGTTTGGTAAGACATTTAAATCTTTTTGAGAAACAGTATCACTTGTATTTTTTATTGTGTTTATATAATTCAATAAAATCTGCCAACCTATCATTAAAGGTAGTATTCGTGTTCAATCGAATCACTAATTTTGTACATGAGTAAATTAAAAAATAATTTCTTTACGTTACCTGAAACGAGTCTTTAGTATAGAGTGAAATTACACAATAAAATAAACTTTAACGACCCTTGACGCCCTTAGGAACCTAGGCTTTTTAGCAGGAGTGCGCTATTAAAGCTTTCTTTCTAAATTAGAAACAGAAAAGTCTACATATACAATAGGTCCATAATAAGATAAGTTAACGTGAAATCATTTTTATTTTATTTACATACTTTAACTCCGTCACCGCGGGGGTATTATTACTATTTGACAACTATTAAACTAAATGAAATAACCTATGTATTCAAAATATTCATTTCTCTTGGACCATAAGCAAAGAGTAAAGCTTGAGTTGTTAGCTTTACCCGAAAATATGAGAACTTATTAGTTGACGTCAGCTTACTCAGATGTCACCTACTAACACTCACAATCACGAAAACAAGCTTTGGTATTAACGGAATGATAAAAAGCGTACTTCAAACTTTCAAAGTCAATGGTATAAGTCCCTAGATCAGCCCAGTGGACACTGATATAGGCATTTGCTTGGAGGGATACAAAATAAGCTAATTTCATAACATATCTATTACCTATTTTACACGTTTTGACCCACATACACAGATTAACAAAGATAATACTGTCTTTGTTTGTTTACGTCCTTTTGTGCCGAGCTGTCAATTATGTATTTCGACGTTTTGATATTGTATATTTTAAAATATTTTTGTCGACGAAGTCGTTTTGTTTATGCAAATTTAGACTGCAGACGAAGGCTTGTAGATACTTTATCGATGGAAATGTTGTTTAGTCATTCAAACCAATGTAAATTATTGTTTCTCTGAGAGATAAAGGTCGGACATAAAGCAGAACATAAATTTAGACGAAGAACAGATCAGGAAACTCTGAAAATAACCGACATTGAATTATTTGATGGGCAGTTTGTGGCAATGAGAAGCAAGTGTTGAGTGAATTGTGCAACTTGTCCTTGATGTTCTGCACGCCGCGCGCTCACACATTATACCAAATGCATTAGTCTAGCCTGAGTAATAATTATTGCTGAGGTCTAGCGTAGATTCGCTCTAACTCTTCTCTAAATTGCACTGTTTGAATGAAATTACGTGTCATGGGGACAGAAAATATTGATAGACCTGGAAACCTTCCACGATTCTCTCGGTGGTTTCGCCCTATATCTGATAGAATTTGCGATTTAACTTGATATGTCAAACCTTGAGCGAGGTTAGGATGAATGAACTACCCTCAGTGAATTGCCGTTTCGATTCAAACATCATGCTGGATTCTGTGTTTTGCCTAGTCAAAGCAACCCTAAAGTAACTTTGGGGCTAGTGGAATCTACACTTTCAATGGTATATGAGACAGTGTCAAGTCAATCATCCAAGCAACATAAAAGAAAATGAAGAGCTCCAACCAGTTCATCTTCGAACTTCCCACTATTGCATCTCACACAAGTATGGTTGGATGTTATTAGTCATAATTATTTTGATTATTAATGGAAGAAGAACACCTTCCAGGTCATATTGATGGGTGTACCGATTATATTACTATTATTAGGTGTGTAGTAACCCTTCTAAACAATAATATACCACAATTATTTTAATTGAGCGGAGCGAGCGAAGCGAGCGAAGCTCTTATACGTCGACTTTTATGCATTTCGTAATACGCAAACTCCTCCTAGACGGCTGAATCAATCGTTTTCAAATTTTGCATGGTGATAAAGACCATATCGGTGAGTGCCAACATCTATATGGCGTTAAAAAAGTCTCTCAGGAATCCGTAGAAAAATGAAACTGAAAATCACATTTTTTTAACATTAGTCTTATGGGTTGCTAGGTAACCATGTTGGCTGAATTAAATAACAAGTAAAAAGTAAACAAAAGATTTGAAGTTTTAGCATGTGCTCATAATAAGCCAACTACCCACAGTATACTAGGAAATTACAAATACAGTACAAAAGGAAAACATCACTTGTTAATATTGAGCAAAGATTATACTTAAGATTACTCGATACATTGTAGTCAAGGGTAGCAGTGCGAAGTCTAGGATCTGTTTATGACGAATACATTATGGTATCTGCAATCCTAAAATGCTATGGGAAGGGAAGGAAACAGGTCCGTGACGTAAGAAGTAGTGAAGGAAGTAGTATAGGCAATCATAAAATGCTATGGGAATAGAGGGAAACAGGTCCGTGACGTAGGAAGTGATGAAGGAAGTAGTAAATGCGAGCAGTCCGGAGTGTGGGGACTGTTTATGACGATAAGATTAGGGTATCTGCAATCCTAAAATGCTATGGGGAGGGAGGAAAACAGGTCCGCGACGTAGGAAGTGGTGAAGGAAGTAGTCAAGGCGAGTAGTCCGGAGTGCGGGAACTGTTTATGACGATTAGAATAAGGTATCTGCAATCTTTAAGTGCAATAGGAAGGGAGGGAAACAGGTCCGCGACGTAGGAAGTGATGAAGGAAGTAGTCAAGGCGAGCTGTCCGGAGTGTTGGAACTGTTAATAACGATAAGATAAGGGTATGGGCAATCCTAAAATGCTATGGGAAGGGAGGGAAAGAGGTCCGCGACGTAGGAAGTGGTGAAGGAAGTAGTCAAGGCGAGCTGTCAGGAGTGAGGGAACTGTTTATGGCGATTAGATAAGGGTATGGACAATCCTAAAATGCTATGGGAAGGGAGGGAAAGAGGTCCGCGACGTAGGAAGTGGTGAAGGAAGTAGTCAAGGCGAGCTGTCAGGAGTGAGGGAACTGTTTATGGCGATTAGATAAGGGTATGGGCAATCCTAAAATGCTATGGGAAGGGAGGGAAACAGGTCCGTGACGTAAGAAGTGGTGAAGGAAGTAGTCAAGGCGAGCTATCTGGAGCGTGGGAACTGTTTATGATGATTAGATTAAGGTATTTGCAATCCTAAAATGCTATGGAAAGGGAGGAAAATAGGTCCGCGGCGTAGGAAGTGGTGAAGGAAGTAGTCTAGGCGAGTTGTCCGGAGTGTTGGAAATGTTTATGACAATTAGATTAAGGTATCAGCAAACCTAAAATGCTACGGGAAGGGAGGAAAACAGGTCCGCGACGTAGGAAGTGATGAAGGAAGTAGTCAAGGTGAGCTGTCCGGAGTGTGGGGACTGTTTATGACGATTAGATTAAGGTATTTGCAATTCTAAAATGCTATGGAAAGGGAGGAAAATAGGTCCGCGACGTAGGAAGTGGTGAAGGAAGTAGTCTAGGCGAGTTGTCCGGAGTGTTTGAAATGTTTATGACAATTAGATTATGGTATCAGCAAACCTAAAATGCTACGGGAAGGAAAAAAACAGGTCCGCAACGTAGGAAGTGATGAAGGAAGTAGTCAAGGTGAGCTGTCCGGAGTGTGGGAACTGTTTATGACGATTAGATTAAGGTATTTGCAATCCTAAAATGCTAGGGGAAGGGAGCGAAACAGGTCCGCGACGTAGGAAGTGGTGAAGGAAGTAGTCAAGGTGAGTAGTCCGGAGTGTGGGAACTGTTTATGACGATTAGATTAAGGTATCTGCAATCTTTAAATGCAATGGAATGGAGGGAAACAGATCCATGACGTAGGAAATTGTGTAGGATGTAGATGTGTGGATTTATGTATCTCCAATACTACTGTGCTTTCAGAGTGAACTAATGATTTTCCCCGAGCAAAGCTCGGTCCCCAGGTACTATAATCAAATGACGACACTAGCTTGAGGTTCGTGACGTATGAAGAGGTTAAGGAAGTAGTAAAGGTGAACAGTCTGGAGTATGGAAACTGTTTATGACGATTAGATTAAGGTCTCTACATTCCTAAAATGCTACGGAAAGGGAGGGAAACAGGTCCGCGATGTGGGAAGTGGCGAAGGAAGTAGTAAAGGCGAGCTGTTCGGAGTGTGGGATCTGTTTATGACGATTAGATTCAGGTATCTGCAATCTTAAAATGCTATGGGAAGAGAGGGAAACAGATCCGCGACGTAGGAACAGGTGAAAGAAGTAGTAAGGTGAGCAGTGTGGAGTGTGGGAACTGGAAACCGTTTGTAGCAGTTTTAATGTATCTGCAATGCTGAAATGCTATGAGAAGGGATGGAAGCATGCCCAAGACATAGGAAATTGTGAAAGAAGTAGTAAAGTCTAGCAGTACGGACGGTGGGGATGTTTGTTGCAATTAGATTAACGTATCTAAAATACTAAAATGCTATGGAAAGCGATGAATACAGGTCCACAACGTAAGTGGTGAAGGAAGTAGTAAAGGCTGGCGGCAGTGCAGAGTGGGGGAACCGTTTGAGCAGATGGATAAATGAATTTGTAATACTTAAATGCTATGAGAAAGGAAGGAAACAGGCCAATGACGTAGTAAATGGTGAAGGAAGTAGTAAGGCTAACATCGCAGAGTGTGGGAACTGTCTTTGGCAATTACATTAATGTATCTGCAATCCTAAAATGCTATGGGAAGAGAGGGAAACAGGTCCACGACGTAGGGTGTGGTGAAGGAAGTAGTAAAGGTCAGCAGTGTTGAGTTTGGGAATGGATTAATGTATCTGCAATGCTAAAATGCTACGGGAAGAGACTGTAGACTGTAATATGTTAAAATGATTACGAAGCACAAATCGATACATATTTTCGATACAATCGAAATTTACAACTGAGTTGACAACAGCTGATTTTTACTCCATAGAGGCTAAAAACGATTTTTACTCCCTAAATATTAAAAATGCTACAAGACCCGCAGCGCATGCATGAAAAAATACTGTTTTTACTGCAGTAAGACAAAAACAATATAATATGAACCCTTGATGACTCCGCTCAATTTTGTGGATGCCTCTGCGAACGCCACCTAGTATATATATTATTTGAGCGGAGCGAGCGAAGCGAGCGAAGCTCTTATACGTCGACTCTTATGCATTTCGTAATACGCAAACTCCTCCTAGACGGATGAATCAATCGTTTTCAAATTTTGCATGGTGATAGAGACTATATCGGTGAGTGCCAACATCTATATGGCGTTAAAAAAGTCTCTCAGGAATCCGCCCCACTGGGTCTCAAAGTTTCAATGTAATCCTTATGGAAGCAGTATTTGACGAATAAACAAAAACATATGATCAGCTGTTGACTTTTGAATGCAGTAGATAAAGAAATAGCTGATAGCATTAATCCACAGATATTAGAACAGAAACGGTATGGCTCATAAATATAATCAAATGACGACACTAGCTTGAGGTCCATGTCGTAGGAAGTGGTGAAGGAAGTAGTAAGGAGAGCAGTCTGGAGTGTGGAAACTGTTTATGACGATTAGATTTAGGTATCTGCATTCCTAAAATTTTATAGGAAGGGAGGAAAACTGGTCCGCGACGTAGGAAGTGGTAAAGGAAGTAGTCAAGGCGAGCTGTCCAGAGTGTGGGGACTGTTTATAACGATTAGATAAAGGTAATATTAAAGGCATTCCTAAAATTCTATGGGAAGGGAGGAAAAGGGGTCCGCGACGTAGGAATTGGTGAAGGAAATAGTCAAGGCGAGCTGTAGGGAGTGTGGAACTGTTTATGACGATTATATTAAGGTATCTGCAATCCTAAAATGCTATTGGAAGGGAAGGAAACAGGTCCGCGACGTAAGAAGTGGTGATGGAAGTAGTAAAGGCGAGCTGTTCGGGATATGGAATCTGTTTATGACCCTTAGATAAAGGTATTTGCAATCCTAAAATGCTATGGGAAGGGTGGAAAACAGGTCCGCGACGTAGGAAGTGATGAATGAAGTAGTCAAGGCGAGCTGTCCGGAGTGTGGAAACTGTTTATGACGATTAGATTAAGGTATCTACAAACTTAAAATGCTATGAGAAGAGAGAAAACAGGTCCGTGACATAGGAAGTGGTGAAGGAAGTAGTAAAGGCGAGTTGACTGGAGTGTTGGATCTGTTTATGACCAATAGCTTAAGGTATCTAGAAACCTAAAAAGCTATGGGAAGGGAGGAAAACAGGTCCGCGACGTATGAAGTGGTGAAGGAAGTAGTCAAGGCGAGCTGTCCGGAGTGTGGAAACTGTTTATGACGATTAGATAAAGGTAATATTAAAGGCATTCCTAAAATTCTATGGAAATGGAGGAAAAGGGGTCCGAGACTTAGGAATTGGTGAAGGAAGTAGTAAAGGCGAGCTGTTCGGGGTATGGAATCTGTTTATGACCATTAGATTAAGGTATTTGCAATCCTAAAATGCTATGGGAAGGGAGGAAAAGGGGTCCGCGACGTAGGAAGTGGTGAAGGAAGTAGTCAAGGCAAGCTGTCCGGAGTGTGGAAACTGTTTATGACGATTAGATTAAGGTATCTAGAAACCTAAAATGCTATGGGAAGGGAGGAAAACAGGTCCACGACGTATGAAGTGGTGAAGGAAGTAGTCAAGGCGAGCTGTCCGGAGTGTGGAAACTATTTATGACGATTAGATAAAGGTAATATTAAAGGCATTCCTAAAATTCTATGGGAATGGAGGAAAAGGGGTCCGCGACGTCAGAATTGGTGAAGGAAGTAGTAAAGGCGAGTTGTCCGGAGTGTTGGATCTGTTTATGACCAATAGATTAAGGTATCTAAAAACCTAAAATGCTATGGGAAGGGAGGTAAACAGGTCCGCGACGTATGAAGTGGTGAAGGAAGTAGTAAAGGCGAGTTGTCCGGAGTGTTGGATCTGTTTATGACAATTAGATTAAGGTATCTACAAACCTAAAATGCTATGGGAAGGGAGGTAAACAGGTCTGTGACGTAGGAAGTGACGAAGGAAGTAGTAAAGGCCGGAGTGTGGCAACTGTTTATGACGATTAGTTTAAGGTATCTGTAATCCTAAAATGTTATGGAAAGGGAGGGAAACGGGTCCGTGACGTAGGAAGTGGTGAAGGAAGTAGTGAAGGCGAGTTGTCCGGAGTTTGGGAACTGTTTATGACGATTAGATTAAGGTATCTGCAATCCTAAAATGCTATGGAAAGGGAGGGAAATAGGTCCGTGACGTAGGAGGTGGTGAAGGAAGCAGTAAATGCGAGCTGTCCGGAGTGAGGGAACTGTTTATGACGATTAGATTCAGGTATATGCAATCCTAAAATGCTATGGAAAGGGAGGGAATCAGGTCGGTGACGTAGGAAGTTGCGAAGGAAGTAGTAAAGGAAATGTTGTTCAGAGTGTAGGATATGTTTATAACCAATAGATTAAGGTATTTGCAATCCAATAATGCTAAGGGTAGGGAGGGAAACAGGTCCGAGACGTAGGAAGTGGTGAAGGAAGTAGTCAAGGCGAGCTTTTCGGATTGTGGGAACTGTTTATGACGATTAGATTAAGGTATCTACAATCTTAAAATTCTATGGGAATAGAGAGAAACAGGCCCGCGACGTAAGAAGAGGTGAAGGAAGTAGTAAGGTGAGCAGTGTGGAGTGTGGGAACTGGGAACCCTTTGTAGCAGTTAGATTTATGTATCTGCAATGCTGAAATGCTATGAGAAGGGATGGAAGCATGCCCACGACATAGAAAATGGTGAAAGAAGTAGTAAAGGCTAGCGGTGTGAAGTGTGGGCAATGTTTGTGGCAATTATATTAACGTATCTAAAATACTAAAATGCTATGGAAAGTGATGAAAACAGGTCCACGATGTAGGAAGTAGCTTAGGAAGTAGTAAAGTATGAGCATAATGTGAGAACCGTCTGTGGCAGTTATATTAATGTATCTTCAATCCTAAAATGCTAAGAGAAGAGAAGGAAACAGGCCCCACGACGTAGGAAGTGGTGAAGGAAGTTTTTAAAGCTGGCAGTGGAGAGTGTGGGAACCGTTTGGGCAGTTAGATAAATGTATCTAATACCATTATATAGTCAATATACCAATATATAGTCAATTCTAATACGTAAATGCTACGAGAAGGGAAGGAAACAGGTCTATGGCGTAGGAAATGGTGAAGGAAGTAGTAAGGCTTGCAGTGCAGAGTGTGGGAACTGCCTTTGGCAATTACATTAATGTATCTGCAATCGTAAAATGCTATGGGAAGAGAGGGAAACAGGTCCACGACGTAGGGGGCGATGAAGGAAGTAGTAAAGGTGAGCAGTGTTGAGTGTGGGAATGGATTAATGTATCTGCAATGCTAAAGTGCTATGGGAAGAGACTGTATACTGTAGGTTAAAATGATTACAAAGCACAAATCGATATATATTTCGATACATGCAATCGTTTACAATAGAAATTTACAACTGAGTTGTCAACAACTGATTTTTACTCCACAGAGGCTAAAAACGATCTTTACTCCCTAAAGAGTAAATACCCCCGCCGCAGCAAACCTGCAGACTAAGCGAATTTCCATTAACCTGATTGGATTTACACTAAAATGCCTCCATAAAAATAGCACATTTATTTCCTATTTAAATAGAATTAGTTTAACGAGTACTTTTGGTTTGCTGCAACAGGGAGGGTAAAACAGATTTTTTTTATAAAATGATATTAGTTTAGTAAGAAATAAAAGTATTTTCCAAAATCGATTAAAATATGTTCATAAACAAGCAAACAACAACAGTTGACTTATTCTACATAAGAATAACATGGGAATTTTAAAATTACAATTTTTTTGAATTTTCTTCGTAACAATTAGGTGCATAATAACGCTTCAATATACTAAATTATTCGTTTTTTTAAGCTTTACAAAATGGTTTAAAAAGAAATTGTGAAATTTTGTGTTTTTAGTGTCAAAAATGGAAAAAACCTATTTTTACCCCATAGAACCCCCTATAAACCCCCGTTCCCATAGTCCGATCATGCTGGTTCGCGAACTCATTCAAGTTTATCCCGCCTTACACCTTCAAACCAAATTTTATCAAAATCGGACAAACATTACTCAAGTTATCGTGCGGATGTATATATCTATATATAGATATATAAAAATTTGAACGAATGGTGTTTTTGGCCTCTGGGGACATCAAAATGAAAAAGTAAATCGTTCCCGGGCTTAGGTCTTACCATGAGACCTACGGTAATAGCTACTTCCCTATAGGTAAATTCGCTAAAATGCTACTTTAGACCCACAACGCATGCATTAAAAACGACTGTTTTTACTGCAGTATGACAAAAACAATATAGTATGAACCCCTGATGACTCCGCTCAATTTTGTGGATGCCTCTGCAAACGCCACCTAGTTTAAATATATATAGGGATAAAGTTGGACGTTGTTATCATGGACATAATTAGCTCGTTAATTAGTTAATGTTATGAACTCGTCTTCTGGCTATATAATCAAACAGTAAAGCACAAACCACTAAATTAAAACCATAAAATAATAGAAACAAGATTTCGACGACTCCAGTGCCCAGTGTCACCAACATGAACTAGACACGAAAAGTGATCTTCAAATTGTACAATGGGATGATAGATCTATTTGTGGTAAGTTAGTTGAAGTTTTTTTCCATCCTACAACTTAGTAAATGTCTAGTAGTGTAATATTATTACGGAAAGATATAAAACTCGGAAAAACACAAAAACTAAACGTACATTCTTCCTTCAAGTGTTTAAAATACGTGTGATATCTTAGAATTAGACAACAAGGTGGAAAGGGGAGGATATTGGAAATTAATAAAAGTACAATATATGTTTTTTTGATACATGATATCTATGGCTTTGAACTCAAGAGAAATATATTTTGCACAACGCGTTATCATACAAAGTTTGGTATTTACACTTTGGAAACAGAAGTACATCTGGAGATTGCGGAAAGACCTTTCAAAGGATTCGACAGCTTTTAGGCTTTTAAAGCTGAGATATGAGTGGGTTTGAGCTTGCCAAAACAACACATTTTGGTAAAACACAAAACGTTAGGAGCTAAAATACTTACTTAGGTGTTTATATATTGGGGGAAATCATGTGTATAGCAAATGACGCAGTCAAAGTTGGATAAAATTTCATTCTCTTTCTTTATTCTAATAGTTTGTCTCATTAATTAGTATTTAATTAAAAGTTAATTTGACTTTTAATAAAGAATTCTCCTTTAAGTGAGTACGTTTTACCTATCATAGTACTTATATGTACTATTTTTAAGGAAATATTCAAATTCTGTGTTTAATTCTGTAGACTGTTTGGAAGTCAAAAAACACATCGTGTTTTGATTGAAAAATGACTCAGTTAGGACCGTTTTGTTGAAATATTTTGGTAAAACATGGCGGTTGAAATATTTTTAGCGCACAAAATTATTGTTTAGTAATTCTTTTAATGAGTTTTAGTGGAGAAATAGCTTTGCCCACCTGAAAGACATCCACTTTTTTCTATTTATTTATTTATTTATTTATTCATTTAACAGTTACAACCAATACAGTTAAATACATTGTTGTGCTTGCTTAACAGTAACAAATCAACTGATCAAGAGTGAATACATGGACGGCTGTTCAATTATGTTAATACTCTAAATAAATAACAAGTGACAAAGATTGAGTGCAATAGAGTAACAATAAACAAATATTCTCAAAATAAATAACAACTAACAATGATAAATGAACAACAGTGAGTAACAATTAATAAATAACAACAGTGAGTAACAATAATTAATAAATAACAACAGTGAGTCACAAAAAATAAATAACAACTCTTAGATAACAATAACCTAGCCAGTAATGCAATAAAATATGTAGTGTGTAACAGTAATAAATATGCTCTTTGATAACAATGACCTAACCAACAAATATCATATAAAATGAAACGTGCAAATAGACAATAATCACTATCAGGTAATACAACAGCTACAAATTTCAGACTGTCCGAATCACAATATTCAGACTGTGTTGCAGGGAATCACTGTAGTAGCCTCTGGACTTCTTTCTTGGAGGAGGTTGCCGAGACGCCGAAGAAGTTCAGCCGAGGAGCAAAAATGCTGCCAAGTCTTAGCAGTCTTGAAGTGCCATGGTGATAAGCGTAGTAGCAGGGCTCGAACCTTCTCCGGAAGATGGTCCCGGAACGTGTTCCTCTAGGAATTGTGAAGTCAATGCCGGACAAGAGAGCAGGGCAGTCCAGGAGACCATTCACCAACTTGTAAAGGAAGAAGAGGTCAAGATTAGTTCTTCTTAACTGGAGGGGTTTGAGATCAAAAAGCTCGTCGACCTCTCTGATAGGCGTTTCGATGTAGTCAAAGCCAATCCTACATCCCAGCTTTCTGACAAAACGGATTTGGATCTTGTTCAGCATATCTTGATGTCCGAGTTGATACGGTGACCATAGAATGGATCCGTACTCCATAATTGGTCGGACTAGAGTTTTGTACAGAATAAGAGGTGGTCTTGGTGAGTTGAAATCCCTTGTAGATCTCATAATGAACCCAACAAGAGAGGATGCCCTGTTAACTATGTATTTAGGTGAGCTTATTACCCCTTCAACATATGATTCGGACCTTCATGCATTATTGTCTAGCCAAAAGTTATGATTGATTCGTGTGATTTGACCACATGCCTCCTAGATAGACATATTTTATTAGCTGTAAATCCACTAGACCGTGGTGACCACTATCGGTATAAAAATATTACTTCCACTAATGACGTGGATAACAAACACAAAACAACTTTTTTTCTGGACACTCGGAGTTTCAACATGGTTTCAACTAAATAAGAAACAAAACACATTGTGAGGTCAATACTAGATGCTTTATTGATGTGAAAGTGAGAAAGAGTGCACGCGATTCTCGACTTTATCGTTGAGTGTTACAAGTGTTTAATGGCTGATTGTCGATTACCTCAATTGCGTTGATGCCATGTTATTTACTCATTTGTCTATGTTTACTCTTACGAATATGTAATGCATATACTGTATTGAAACGTACATTACGTTTATATGTGATGTAAATAATGCAAAAATTTATTGTGTTCAATATATTGGGATTTTTGTTGATTAATTGGGGAGAAATATATTATAATTATTATAGTATTGTAAAAGCGTTTATATTATAAAGACTAAATTTGTTTAGAGTAGATGCAAAAATACTGAACCGGCTGGGGAATTACACAGCTCATGAACCCCACTTGCACTTTAATTCTTCAAAACCCCTTAAACTATGCATTGTAGACGTAAACAGTTTCTAAGTGTAAGTATATGTTGGTTTACCTTCTCGGCAACAAAAAAACACAGCATTAAATTAGCACTATTCACATCCAACTTACTTAAAATATGACAGTTACTACAGTAATTTTGTTCAGCCACGCAGCGGATACCATAAATAAAAGTAGAATTTATAAAGCTAGGGTATAACTAAATGAAGTTGATGAATGAAGTTGATGAATGAAGTTCATAGGCCTACTAATGTGTTTGGGCTACTGATTGAAGTAGACGCTCCAAACTCATGCTACGAAAGCTGTTGACTGTTCTAGAGGGAAAATTGACGTTAGTCCAGTTGAACGACAGACGATTCTTTGGCAGCACTGCCTGAAGTACACAAACTCAGACCAAGCCTAGTTAAAAGGATAACTTATGGAACACTAGCATAATTTATATCACATCCAAATTTTATAGTATCCAAAAACTTCGGGGGGAAAACGAACCGACGTCACGGTGAATTTTGTGAGTGTTTCATTCAACTAGGCTCAAAAAAAAAAAAAAAAAAAAGACAAAACAATTGTTTGCATCTGGTCTATGTAGATGGGATGTTCAATTCAGTATCCAGAAGTCATTGCGTGAATTTTTATTTAATTACTGACAGAGTTGTAATTGCGAACTACTACAGAAGTAGCATTACCTATGTTAATTAGTGTAAAGTTATCGTTGTCACATTTTGCCATTATGTGACAAAGAAAGCTGCAATGATTTCACGGAAGGAGCAATTTCTGTGAGTAATGTTGCCGTCTAGAGCTTCCTGAGTTTTGATTTATGAAGGTTTGTCGCGACGCGCCGCCAACGGGGAGAAAAGTAACTTACGATTAAAATTAAACTTAACCACTTATAGTTATTGTGAGGGGATCCCGCAAGGTCAAATATGTAATCAATTGTGAAGGCATTTATTTACTATGAAGGGTGTCACAAATCGAACAGCTTGGTGACAAGAACTGAGAAAATCAATAGCTTCTCGATAATATAAAACTACACCCAGCAAACAGCTGATCTTGGTCAGTCACAAGGCATTTATTTTTAACCTAAAATATACCCCGACATGAATGTTTCGTTACCTCAATCACATAATAAGGTAGAAGGATATCATAAGTTAATCATGAAAGACCCTTTCGGTCCATGTGAGGAACTATATTTTTTGCCAAACTGTACCAAATCATAGGACGAAAATGTGCGTTGTTTATATTCATAATTTACCTTTAAGTTTGCTCACATATTGAGATACAAACAACTGTTACTTATGTTTTCAATTATATGACCAGACTGAAATTGTGTATCTACTAAATTTGTCTGAATATCGTTAAATGGGTATTGATTGCAGTGAAATGTATACAATAGTCAAAACAAAATAAATGTTTCAATAACGACATGACAAATGATTTCAACCAAAAATCTTTTGGGTAAAAATCAGCGGTCAAAGTTTTTACAGCAATAATACACAGCTGCTGTACCCGAGCATTGTCATAAAACGGCCGTGTTTGCTGCGCAATGACGACAACAAATGTTATAAAGGGAAATACAATTCACTGGGCTTAAAATAATTTGTTTTCTCATATAAACAAAATATAATTTGTTTTAAATGGGTACAAGTTAAAGTTAATTTTCATGCTACATATATGAGTTCTACAGTGATTTGAGGAAGGAGCAATTTCTGTGAGTAAAGGCGCCGTCTGGTCCTTTGTACATTTTGATTTATGAAGCTCCGTCGCGACGCCCTGTTGTTGAAAATACAACGGTTAACTTTTTAACTTTGACCCGGTTTAGAAAAACATAAATAATTCATTTAGTTTGATTAAAATCTCGGTAATATTCTGGAAACGGCTGTAAATTTATGTTAAAGCGTATACTGTTTCAAAAAGGGGTTTACAGCTTTTAAAACTATCTCACAGGGACTGTTTTGGTCTCATTATTTTATTTGCAAAGAATTTTAAGCATTTGAATAACTAGGTCGAATTTGGCTTTATTGACTAGTTTATTTATCTTGTGGCATTTAAATTGTTAAGTTATGGAAGGCCTAATATTATAGGCATCTTATTTATTTGTGGTGGCTTTTCGGCAGGTCGTACATTTGTTGCGCCAAAGAGTACCTTAATTGCGCCAAGCCCTCAAAGAGTCGCAAAAATGCTCCTTATGAAGCCCAAGCCAGGTAGGGGTGGTTTGCCAGCAGAAGGAATGTCCTTGTTTACGTGTCATTATAACCTATTCTAGCCTAACCTAACCTAACTTAACACCTAGCACTTAACCTTATTGACATGATCTATTGCACATTATGTATAATGTTAAATATCAAATAAATCGATCCATCTACTGTATCTATTTATCAATCCATCCATCTGTCTATCTATCTAACTGAACCTAACCTAACCTAACGTAATCAATTATACAGTCAAAGAGGGCCGCCAGTTGCGGAGAGAACGTATAGGGTGACTCCCTGGAGTAGTTGGCGCAATTCATACCCGACTACCTGACTCAGGTCAGTTGGCGCAATTGATGCCTTTTTGACAAACCCCTAAACATATCGAGACATTAGTTTCTAGGAACACATGAGGGCAATAAGGGATAATGTTTTAGACAAACTGTAATAAAAATTAATAAAAAAAAAACATTTTTGCCTAAACTACGTCCAACACGAGAGACATGCACATCAGTGAATTTCCTGTAAACACCACTGTATATTGCACTGGCCATGTAACAGTTGACATGATGTTGATGTCGATGTGTTTAGCATTTATGTATTCGCCCACTACAACTCCTGTGACATCGCTTGTACGAAAATTAATACTGTAAATGGATGTATGTTTTTAGGCCAAAACTATACCAAACATCGGTTAAACATTAAATGAACATCACAATATAAAAATACAGTAGAAAATAGGCACTGTAACAATATTATATAATGTAGCTATGAAATATTTGCACAAAGAAGTTTCGGCGTCAATACTTCCTAAATATCGTGATTGCATCTCGGCCATCCAGTTCGTAATGTAGGACCGAAATATGGTCTAGATATTGTCAATGTTAGCTCAGCGCGCTATGGTATGGTTATCTGTCTTATATAACATTCCTGACGCTTCTATGAATAACAATGTCCTGTTGAAAATTCTGGTAAGGTTTGCAATAAGGTTGATATTACTAACAGTCCACTCATGAGATAAAAGGCTTATCATAATGATATCACAGTGCTAGAAATAAATCAGAATATAGATGTCAAAAATTATAATATCTTCATGGGTGAAATGGGGCAGAGCGAATATACCTGTAAAAAACCAACAATTAGATAGGTTTTCGACTTTTTTCCATGGAAATAAAGTGTTTTAAAAATACTTTTCTGAATTTTAAGAGGTGAGCAGCAACTCATTCCTTGTGTTTACCGTCATTTGGTTTGCTTTTAAACTGTCTAAAGTATAGTTATTGTTGAACTTAACTTCAAATTTGGCTAACGTAAAATATATAACTTGAAAAGTGAATAAGAATGTCCTAACACATACAGGTAACATGTAACAGGCCATAGGTAACATGTACCTGAGGCACTTCTACACGTTACCCCGAGCTGTACAGTGATGTGTTGACAATGTCCTCCCCATGTGACGACAGTAGCCACCGTTATGTCTAATTAATGTAGGGCTAATGAGGCATGAAGTCTCACGCCCGACGCCCCCGTGTTGTACTTGTCAGGTCATGTCTGGTCTTGCTAGAACACGTCTGAGGGTGGCGCTGACAGGGGTGTCAAGGTTACAGCTTGTGTCAAACAGGCTGAATGGACAACTGTCACAGAATCCACCACAATCCCTGGTAGATATTAGCATTAGGTACTTCTCTTTACAAGTTGTAGTAACTATCATCAGTTTGAACTCAATTTCGTGGGGAAGCAGGGGGACTTCCTTCTGTATAACCTTCCAAGTCTCTCTCTCTTTCTAGATTTCGAATTGTTTTAATTTATAGTATCTTTCAAATAATGATGCTATGTGATACAAAACACTCTGTAGTGATAAGCAAAATATAAATTTGGCGAAAGGAATTTGAGGAATAATAGATGATGGAGAAGAGAAGTTCAAGTCTCCGAATAGGCATCACCTTCAGTACCTTGATCTGTAGAAATCACTTCATCAACTGAAAATATTTTGGCTTAAATTATTGACTGTTATGGTCAAAACTTTAATCCTACATCTAGTCTTTTTCCTAAAGTATTAATGGAATAGCACAGTGCAAATTTTCTTGTTCTTATGCATGCTTAAAAATACTTATGGGTTTCCTGGAATGTAAATCGTTAGAAGGAATGAGTCAGTAATATTCGCATTACATTTTTATTTCATTATAAGTTATCAAGAACGAGAATGAAATCTGCCGTACGTTATATTTCAATTTACATGATTTGATTTGCAAAATGCTATTACTTGGCTGAGAAATAACATGTACCTTTATGTCACTTACAACAATTATGATTTCTGCGTTATAAATAACAGGTATTCTAATTGATAAATGAAAGAGAAGGAATTACGTTACCGGAGGGTAACATTGAAGAGGTTTATATAAAGGTTCGCTCTAAGGGCGGCGTATCTCGGCTCACCACACCAGCTGAGCCTAATCCTTCAACAATGCCTCTCTACCGCGATGTCAAGGGCTCTGCCCCAATCTGCTGCTATTTACTTTCAGATAATATCTAAACTGGATGGTTCATGACAAACTTGTCATTGCTGACATCTTGCTACTGGAAACGACTTCGGGAGATTTAACTTATGATTTCCTAGTTTTGACTTAAGTTGTCCTGAAAATCAGTTTGTAAGATTTGTTGGTATTTATTTTGTTACAAAACTTTCTACCAAGCTTTGATCCATTCGTCTGATTTGCTATACAGTAAGTATTCAAGGTTAATTACAGTCTCCGGGTTTTCTACAGATAACTACAGATAATTGATTTACTACCTGCTTAAAGAGTTCTCGACTTTAGATTACTACTATGGACCGCTTTTGTGCCGAAAGTAGTATTTGGATGGACATAAGCAGGCATTTTAGCACAGTTTGATTGTTGAACTACTGAATATGTAAAATTTTCTACACACATATTTGTAGAAGAAACGTAATTTTTATGTAGTCTACTATGTCCTAATAAGATTGTAAACAAAAATTTCTACGAAACCAATACACCAAGATCCTTTTTTTTTTTAAAGATAACTGAAGGATTGTGCTCAACTTGTTCACAGTTATAAAATTTTTTATTATAATCCAAACGGTTATGGACAGTAGGGTTCTGTTTCAAACCTTGAAAAGCTTCTTGCCGTAAGATTTTTAGCACGAGTGGAATGGTCTAAGACGAAGACGTAAGTACACACTACACTACTGACTATTATCAATGGTGAACTGGCAACCTTTAATCAGTACGCAAGCACCATATCCACTTAGATAACTACCCAGCATAACAATATACACATTAGTTTTCATGGGCTGCAATGGATATATTTTGAAAGCTCATACACTGACGGCCATATTTTATGCTGTACAAGTTAGTTATAACCTTGTTGGTATTTTGAAAGAAGAATTGCACCCAGAGGAGCCTTGTATGTTTGTTTACTTAGCAGTCTAATGTATCTGTAACGGCGCACCGAGCTCGAAATAGGTCCGACCTTTGCAGTTGTATTTATTTTGGATCGTCTCGCCACCTTTTACACCCACGGTACTTGTTTGTGTATATGAGTGCATTGCACTGGTCCTGACCTACCTCGCCTTGTTTTTGGTTTGCCCGGGCTTGTCTTGGCTTGCGTTTCAGTTATTGTTAGAAAACTTTGACACTATTTTTTAATTATTTTTTGGTGATAGTAGGTTTACGTTGTGTAAAAAGTTATTGCAGTTATCGTAACTGAATTGGTAAACATTGTAAACATAGGGTTCACGGATTTTAGGGATTTTAAAACCATTAGGTTGGAAGGAACTTATGACAAGGTTTACGAACTAGACATCGAGAACCGCCAGGAAACATTGTAGTTAAAAACTGATTAAAAAGGTGATAAAAGCAAAAGTCCATACCGTCTACTTTCAACAAGATCATAACCCATTGTAGGATACCTCATGCTTTTTTCAACTGAATTCTCTTAGCATTTTTTGTGTTAAGCATGTTCCGCTACCATTCTGTGTTAAATCCCGTCATATTCGAAGTTTCATACCACCTGAAGAAGGGATTATATCAGTTCTCATAACGTTGTGAAACGTGTGTATACTAAACAGTAATGAAGAATGGCCGCAATAGCCTTTAACACAAAAGTGCAAATGGATTTTAGTTGGGAAACCTTGAACATGACAAGATAAGAACACAAAGTATTAGTACACAATACCTTAATACAAATGTTTAACCTGAAACTTAACCCAAATTCCTTCATGAAGCCAAAATTTTAAATGATGAACTGCTTCAAGTTCCTAGAAGTGGGAATGCAAAATTTTCACTCATATTACTTTTGTAACACATTGTAGTATTGATGTTTGAAGTTTTTGTTCTAGAACACTCTTTTGAAAAGCTTATCAATTACTACTTGTATTGGAGATTTCTTGTATTCCACACAAGACCATCACAAACTTTTAAATACAACCTAAGATTCAGGAGATAACCGCTTCTCACACCGAGCTGAGTCCCAGCCTCTCGTGGATCCATCATCCTGACAGAGGTAAGTTCCCAGAGGATATTCTCGCGACGATGGGCGGGACCGCGACACCGCGACATCTTGTAATCAATTATCACGATCCATCGAGCCCTTGACAACAGAGAGGGTTAACGACGCGACGACGTGGATATTAGCAGTACAAGGGGATGTTTTGAGAGGTTACATAGATTGATTGAGGCGACGGGGGCTACGGATGCCGGCGTTTTAAACCGTTATGCAACAATGTGAAGAGGCGATTTGTTTAAACCGGTAATAGGTGTTGATCTTTACTGTACGAGGCTGAAGGTAAAACGTTTATTACACCCATCCAAAAATACCTCGGCAATATTGAAATTGAATTTAAATTTATTTCATTGAACTTTAGTCTCCTGGTCGCATCTAAATGCTAGAAATTATTGTAAGGCACAGATTTACCATTGGTTTTAGGGTTTGTCCAAATATACAGATTCAAAAATCCTCTTAAAGACTTAAAAAGATTTTAAGGAGCTTACAGTTGTGCTCGTCCCTTTCATACCCGTTCCTTAGAGCCTAGACGTTCTAACTCATAAAACAATTAAAAAACCACAAAGAAAATTTCTAATCCCACAGTATACTAGACATTTAAATTACAATCACTTTGGTATTTCAATAAATATTTTGAGGTTGTAAACGACTCTTCAGCGGCTGTTTGAAAATAACAAAATTAATATTGCTCTTATGGCGGGGAAATCCAAAATGGCCGTTGGCTTCCCTTGGAAATACATTAAAAACAACAAACAACATTTCTAATCATTGTAAATACTAGATATTTACATTATAATCACTTTGGTGTTTGAAAAACTATTTTTGGATGATAATTAACTCTTCAGCAGCTGTTTGAAATTATCCAAGATGGCCGCTAGCCTCCAAGGACTCTTTAACACATAGTTTGAATGATTAACTATTTACGCAGCAGTTTAATTTCGTTGTTATAGTTGGTGACCATGGAAAAACTTCAGTTAAAAAGGCACAATTAAATCTCAGGCTACAACCACCAAATCTTGAATTGTACTTGGGTTATACGGTAGAACGAAGGAAAAAACGGTGGAAAACAATTTTCAAGAGGCTGTTTGAAAGTTGCCGCAAACGTGTGCTAACGCCCGTTATGACAACACAAAAGTTAGTTTTACAATCTCCATTTCTACCACAAGTTTAAAACACCCCTCAGACGTTCGTAGAACGGTGTCTTAACGACTACTTAGCCATCAAAAAGTTCTGAGCTAAAAGTTGTAATCACTCCAGTGAACTCGCCATGTTTTGTTTAGGATGATTACGTTTTGGATTGATGCTAAAAGCTTTTATACCATGTTGTTGCAAAAGAGGGTAAACAATGTTGGATGGGTTGCATTGCTTGGCTCTTTTAGTTTATAGTTTTGTTGTCTTCCTAAATTGTATTCTGCTGGGTTGCATTTTTGTCTAAACTACTTGTCTGATTTGTTACTTTAGTTGATTTTCTTCTAAGTTGTTAAATATGTGATAAAAGTAAAAATGCTTCATATTCAGTAATTGGAGTCATAAATTCCTTTATTAACTTGGTAAGGTTATTGTCATAATGAGATGAACAATAAATATATTGTATTTGTCGTTATCTATTTACTTTGATCTTTTAGCCAATTTCCCTTCGCAGAAGTAGCTATTGCCGTAGGTTTCATGGAAAGAACCCGGGACTGATTTACTTTTTGAAAACGGGTGTTATGGAATTTTAATTTTTTTTTTTAAATATTACCCTTATAACTTGGAAATGCCCAATTTTCATGAAACCCTTCGAGTGCAGCTTAATAAACAATTTCGTGTATTGGAATGATAAAAAATTACGGAAAAATTCGCAAAATCTAAATTAATTTCTGTACATTTGCCTAGTCTGCAGGTTTGCTACGGCGGGGGTATTTAATTTTTCCTTATCTGAAAGAAAAAATGGACAATGACTTCTAAATGCTACAAATATTTTAGTGTATGATTAAGTTTCATGTGACATAGCTGTACAGTTTCACACTTTCACAGACAAAGCCTTGTTCATGTTCTCTCACAAAGAAAGACCGCGCTTTCAATACAGTTGTGACAAATCTAACAAGACAGTCAGGTGACACTAGGGGTGGGTGTGAGGGGCGATTGTCACTGTAGGGTTGTGACAGAAGGGGTGACACACAGGGGCGTGAGACTTCATGCTTCATTAGCCCTTCATTAATTAGACATAACGGTGTTCTAGTGTCGGGTGGGTGTACCGGACTGACAACGTTATGTAGTGAAGGGAACATCCTAATCAGGGCCAGATTTCCATGAATACTACAGGGGTGCTGATCAGGAGCTGGAAGTGGGAGGGAGTCTTCGTAGGAAATCTATTGTAACGGGTTTGATGTGAGTTTTGGATTTATGTTTCGCTTGGCGATTTCTAATGACTTTTATCCGGGAGTTAAACCCTAGTTTTTTTACTAACTGGCGTTAAATAACATCCTGATGACAAATTATATTTGGATTAGCAGACGAGCACGACAATCAATCGGCAACTCCGACAAGGATTTTTATTAGCTTGAGTTAATCTAAAATAGTCTGGGCCTACCTTGATTCAGAAAACACTAATTATCTATTACAAAAATAGCCGACTTATTTTAGCGGGTACACTGTATTATCTCGAGTTACGAGGATAGCGATTTATAGCACAGAAAAAGTGAGTTATTTTTCATTATTATTGTTGACTTAAACTATTCTGTGATTTTAGGAAATTCAATTAAATACTTTCGTTAAATAAAAAAATTACCATCACTCATCATCACCTTGCATAAAGATTACTCACGTAGTGTTTTAAGCCAGATACAATACTTGTACATGACGTAGACTTTCGAAACGTAAAACATGATGTTTTTTTACAGAAACAAAGTTGGTCTAATGGTTATAGAGCGGAACTTTTGTCCTGTTGGGTAGGTAAGGTTTCCGAGTAATTGTTTCCTATCTCTCTATGGTGGTGTGGTTTTCATGAAGTGTTACACATACAAAGAATACATGGTTAAAAGAACACAATACAAACAATAGCAGTAAATTGATTTCACTAATGTTAGATTATTCCGTCTCCGAACATTTGTTTCTCGGACCTTCAATCTTATACTCCTAGGGTACTGCTCTACCGTCGCAGATGTTATAACCCTAGACAACAGGTGGCGTGGAGTGACGTCATAAACTTTGTCACTTCTCCCTCTCATTCTCCTTGCGCTGTTTACGGTCTCCTAAAATGTGAGCGACATAAAACCTTATTCTCCCCCAGCTTCCTTTGTGATCACATCTCGCCTGTCACGTGGAGAGTTGTGAAGACGAAATTCTCTTAAAAAGCTATGACATGATGGAAATTTAAATTAAATAAACATATCCAACACATAACGTTAAAATTCATAGTGGAATTACAGTTGGCAGTTTATTTTACCATTTTGAACAAACATAAGAATACTGAATTTGGATGCAGGTGTTAATTTATTATTTGGCCAAAGGTAAGAAAAAATCATCCATCAACGACACGCTTCTTTTTTAATTTTGATTTTAATGCATATCCTGTAGAAATAGTGAATAAGACTGACAAGAATGCAAAAATAAATTTAACAATCAATTGAGTTTTAACATATGGGAAATACACATAGCTACGAATCCTACGATTATTTGCGGAACACGATATAAAATATTTCTATTACAGTTACCTGACAAAGCGGGATTTCTTGTACAGATTACAGCACGAAAAATAGCTAATTACTGCATTTCCTTACTTTTGCGGCACTTATTTTTTGTCGCACTCCAGTATTCTAACCAAACAAAAAAACAGTGTTCTTTTATTAGGCTCGTAATACGTATACTCTTGAAAATAAGTTGGCAACAATTAAAGATACTACGACACTATCAGCTAATGCAGTTGTTTCCCATTCGATCAACCTTTGGATTTAACGTAACCTAAAACGTGTTGTACAGTGTTTGAAAGACTAAATATTTCTAAATATATGTCTTAAGCGAGTGCAAAGTGCCTTTAGCCTTTGTTGCACTCGACAAACATTTCTCCCGTGTAAAGCAAAGTGCCACTTCGTACACTAGTTACAAAAAATAACTATAGATTACTAAATTTATTTGATTTTAAAGTTTTGTTAAGAGCTATAAAAGCTGAGTTAACGTCATACTTGCCTCTAGTCCAACACAGTTTTATTAATTTGAACGCAGTAATGTCAGAAGTCAAAACTAGTTTGGACAAACATATTGTTTATTTAGTATTTGACTAAAAGAAAACTTAAGGGATCACACAGTGTCTAAGGTCACAGATTATAAAATTTAACAAAAATATTGAGTTTGGAGATTTAAAAAATATATTTTGCATCCTGCACATTTATACCGAAAACGTTAATAAGAGGTAAATATTTAAACTCAAAATAAGTGTTAACATATTATTAACCTACATACCTTACTGTACTTTCAGCGAGGGTTGACCATTTAAATCTACATTACTTAAATTTCCAACTTCCTTAAGAAATACACGATTTAGTATAAGTTCACCCCATAACAGAATAAAACTTGAAGAATCTGAGCGCAGTACAGTCTGCCCAATTATACTCAAACAATAAAAGAGGTTTGCAGGAAGTTTGCCAGCATTTCTTTAGCAAAGACCAAAACTCGACCAACTTACGAACTCTTTTGAGATTCACTTATGAAAAACTTTTCCTTTGTCAACAATAAGTTCCCGCCGACTCTGCAGTTCTTTCTTCTTGATCCATTCACTCCGCTCGGGATTGGTAGGGCTACCTTGTGCGAAAGAACAAAATTATTTAGATGTTTGACTTAGTTGAAAACATCGCTAACTATATGTATGATATTTAAATATCTAAAGGATATTTTTTTCATTTAAGACTTAAGTGATCGACAATTATTTTATGTGTATCCTAGATTAAAAAATACCTTAATTGAATTACTGTTATGTATATACACTTGTTATTGGTTTCGTGTAGAAAAAATTCGATATATTTTTATAGGTTGTTACGAGCGATTCTGTATACAATGACTTTTTAAACATGACTTAAAACATTCCTAACTATAGTTTATGAGATAAACAACCAATGATGGTTTTCGTCGCGTGGAATTTTAGTTTTCATAACTAAAATATTGTTCTTTTATTATTAAAGTTAAAGTGGTAATTTACAACACGTTTATTTTACAGTAGATAGTGAAAATCACTGGTTTACAATTGCATTATTTATTAGCCTATACTTGCATAAACATTATTTTTAGAGTTTGCTTAAATTAAAACAGCTGATAAATGTTTAGGTTTAAATTCAAATTTACATAAAATGAACATGATATCATTAAATATTTATTTAGCAAAGTCAGCTAAAAATTGCCTCAGTACTTCGGGGTTTTAAGTTTTGGTAGGAGAGAGTCAAGTAAAATAATCATATTTGCTTCATGTTTTTACTTCTTACTGTATTTTGTAATTTGCTATTAGATTGTACACGGCTTATTATAAACACATATTACAAGTATTTTGTTAACTTTTTCCTTGTTATGTTGTTCAACCAACATGGTTACTTGGCAACCCATCACCAGAAAACAATTATTTAGAACATTTGAAGAAAATCGTCAAAGCCGTTTACGAGATCTTAGTGCAAGAATACAAGCAAACATTGCTCATAAGAGTATAGGGTATAGGAATTTAAAAAAATAAACGTTGGATGCGTTTAACTACAGTGTATTATATGTAGTAATACGGGGGGGGGGGGAGCTGGTCTAGTGGTTAGAGCGCGGGACTTCGGTCCCTGAGGTCACGGGATCAAATCACGCCAATCACCAATGGATTTTATCTAAGTGATAATGCCGCAACCCCTAGGTCTAGCCTGAAGTAATGTAAAAAAAAATCAAATCAAATCGAATCGTTTATTGCCAACACAAAATACATTTTATAGCACCGTCAAATGTGCCAAATGTATACCAAAACCATCCCGGGCTTGTGCCTAGCGTCCTAGGACAACAAACACTTTCATAGTATTAGTACCAATTATATTGCCTTGTCCTTGATGGAAACGTTGGACGATTTGGACACCCAAATCCAAAACGTCAAGTGATCGGAAAATAACGATGGCCATTTGATGGATTTCATTACCCGGTCGATTTCTGTAGAAAGCGTTTCAATGTTCACCGTTATCGAGTGTAAATTGTCCACGTAGGGGTGAAAATTATAAGTGTCAATAAAATTCAACGTGCGAGTTTGTACACATAAAAAATATACAATATAAATTTTATTTTAAAACTCTAACTTCTAAGAAGTCAAACCCTAAGTATTTAATATTTTTTATCATTATCTAGTCTGGGAATTTGAAATCTTTCAAATTTTGATGCATACAAAAATTCACCAGTTATACTGCCATTCATACACTCTGGCAATTATTTATTTAAAAAATTAACTGTTTAATGAACTATAAAACTTAACCAGCAGCCTACAAATGTACGTAATAATGTTTTACAATAAAAAAATATATTTCCCCCATATGTTATATAGATCATCCTGTATCCTCGAACAGGATCAGAATTTTAAGATTTTTTACTTCAACCCCTTTTTTAATTGTTAAATCATACATCCACTACTGTACATAGGCTAGGTATATAAATAATAATAGCTTTAGAAAAAATAAAGAAATTATTAGACACAAATAAAATATAGTAATATTTACATAATACATTATTAAGTAAATAGGATTAAAGGTGAAATAAATTAATGTTGTAGACTAAAACGTTACTCGACTATGGACTATAGTTTTATCATCCTTACGGATATTTTATGTGTTACTGTATATGTAACGCTATAAAACACTCTCATAAGATTTATCAAGGTTGACTTATTTTCAAGGTTAGCAACAACATTTGATTAGGGGTGATGTGTAAACATTCGGAGATTTTGTCATCGAGATTCCGCTGTATATAGAATACATTCCGGTGACTATTTATTTCTTATTATTTTATTAACTTTAAATTTTTAACTAGTAAAAGGATATCAAGAGTAAAGAGTTTAGGACCTAAAACAACCTATCTAACTGACAAATTCTGATACCAGTATCTGTCACTAATAAACTCACTTAATAAACCTATACTTGCATAAACATTATTTTTAGAGTTTGCTTAAATTAAAACAGCTGATAAATGTTTAGGTTTAAATTCAAATTTACATAAAATGAACATGATATCATTAAATATTTATTTAGCAAAGTCAGCTAAAAATTGCCTCAGTACTTCGGGGTTTTAAGTTTTGGTAGGAGAGAGTCAAGTAAAATAATCATATTTGCTTCATGTTTTTACTTCTTACTGTATTTTGTAATTTGCTATTAGATTGTACACGGCTTATTATAAACACATATTACAAGTATTTTGTTAACTTTTTCCTTGTTATGTTGTTCAACCAACATGGTTACTTGGCAACCCATCACCAGAAAACAATTATTTAGAACATTTGAAGAAAATCGTCAAAGCCGTTTACGAGATCTTAGTGCAAGAATACAAGCAAACATTGCTCATAAGAGTATAGGGTATAGGAATTTAAAAAAATAAACGTTGGATGCGTTTAACTACAGTGTATTATATGTAGTAATACGGGGGGGGGGAGCTGGTCTAGTGGTTAGAGCGCGGGACTTCGGTCCCTGAGGTCACGGGATCAAATCACGCCAATCACCAATGGATTTTATCTAAGTGATAATGCCGCAACCCCTAGGTCTAGCCTGAAGTAATGTAAAAAAAAATCAAATCAAATCGAATCGTTTATTGCCAACACAAAATACATTGTATAGCACCGTCAAATGTGCCAAATGTATACCAAAACCATCCCGGGCTTGTGCCTAGCGTCCTAGGACAACAAACACTTTCATAGTATTAGTACCAATTATATTGCCTTGTCCTTGATGGAAACGTTGGACGATTTGGACACCCAAAATCCAAAACGTCAAGTGATCGGAAAATAACGATGGCCATTTGATGGATTTCATTACCCGGTCGATTTCTGTAGAAAGCGTTTCAATGTTCACCGTTATCGAGTGTAAATTGTCCACGTAGGGGTGAAAATTATAAGTGTCAATAAAATTCAACGTGCGAGTTTGTACACATAAAAAATATACAATATAAATTTTATTTTAAAACTCTAACTTCTAAGAAGTCAAACCCTAAGTATTTAATATTTTTTATCATTATCTAGTCTGGGAATTTGAAATCTTTCAAATTTTGATGCATACAAAAATTCACCAGTTATACTGCCATGCATACACTCTGGCAATTATTTATTTAAAAAATTAACTGTTTAATGAACTATAAAACTTAACCAGCAGCCTACAAATGTACGTAATAATGTTTTACAATAAAAAAAATATATTTCCCCCATATGTTATATAGATCATCCTGTATCCTCGAACAGGATCAGAATTTTAAGGTTTTTTTTACTTCAACCCCTTTTTTAATTGTTAAATCATACATCCACTACTGTGCATAGGCTAGGTATAAAAATAATAATAGCTTAAAAAAAAAAAATAAATTATTAGACACAAATAAAATAATATTTACATGATACATTATTTAGTAAATAGGATTAAAGGTGGAATAAATTAATGTTGTAGACTAAAACGTTACCCGTCTATGGACTATAGTTTTATCATCCTTATTGATATTTTATGTGTTACTGTATATGTAACGCTATAAAATACTCTCTAAGACTTATCAAGGTTGACTTATTTTCAAGGTTAGCAACAACATGTGATTAGTGGTGATGTGTAAATTTAAAATTTGAAAATGGCACTTGTTATAAAGTGTCATTGGTTATCGAGATTTTGGTGACTATTTATTGCTTGTTATTTTATTTACTTTAAATATATAACTAGTAAAAGGATATCAAGAGTAAAGAGTTTTGGACCCAAAACAACCTATCAAACTGACAAATTCTGACACCGATATCTGTCACTAATAAACTTTCCGTATCACCAGTTGAGGCATTTGACACATCAACTCCGGGGACTTGTACAGTTGTACACAGCTCTGACGTGTTGGCTCCGTGTACAAAACACGCGTGTAGACCCGGGAGAATACACGGACGTGTTGTGTCTCACTGGCAACGTGTCTCCAAAGTTTAGTAAATATTCACGGTTAATTCAACAAGCTCCATTGGACGCGCTGAGTCGACCCAGCAGTGTGACATACACTGCTTATACCTGTTTATAACTGGTTTAACAATAACCCCAGTATGTTATTACGTGGTTATATGTAATATAAGTGATTAACATACTCTACTTAAATGAGTATTTTTATTCCGGATTTTTATATGTCGACCGTGAGGCCAGATAATTGACTCCTTGAATGTGAAGTATTCATTATGACTAAGTTAGACTGAAAAAATTGAAAGGTCTCCTTTGTTGATTAGAGAATAAAACGGTCCAAGAGGTTTGCTGTATTTGTATTAGATAATAGTATTTTCCTTTATTAAAACACACATAAATATATAACTGCCTAAAGTAATTGATACTAAGTTATAATTTATTTGTCCTATACTTTTTGTCGGTAGTTTATGCGCGCCTAGAGACACCTGATATAAAGGTTAAGAAGGAAACACATGCGTAAATAGTGTATTTTATAGGGTTAAAAATTATTTTCTAAGGCAAGACGAATAATACATTGCCCGTTTAATCGATTACTTTCCAAATATTACGCCTGTTTAAGATAGTTACTATGTAAATAAAACGAATAATTCCCAAAAAGTTTAATTTTTTGATTGAGATCTATACCATAATACTCTCGCCACAGCAAACCTGCAGACTAAGCGAATTTCCATTTACCTGGCTGGATTTCTACTAAATTATTCCCTACAAATTGTCACATTTATTTCCTATCAACTGTAATTAAAATTAATTTTAGCTAGTACTTAGGTTTGCTGCTACAGAGAAGATAAGAATAACATGGGAATTCGGTTAAGTAGAACAGGGATAAAAAAAGATGTTCTAGAGAAAACCCACATTGTATTATGTATATAAATAGTTTTTGCAATGTTTAAGTTTTTAGTAAAATTCATGGACATTTAATTCAACAAGCTCCCATTAACACACGCGTGTACACAATCTAAAACCTATTTACAGTTTGTCAGGTTGAAATAACTCCACTAATACTCAAATTACGAATTCTAAAATATTTTCACTCTGTTGTTATCCCATTGAACACAACGGTTTGGTTATTTTGGTTGGAGATTAAACAACACGCAGTATTATTCGAGAAACTTCATTGTTTTCGAAACGTTCGACGGTCGAGATAACAAAACAATTGCTGGATTTGAGTTGTGAATAGAGATTTAAACCAATAATTAAGGTTTAGACAGTCTCTGCACACATATTTTGTTATTGCATTTTACATTATTTTAGAGGAAACATAGATTGTAGGTTTAAGAGCTCTTAGTTTATATGGCCTAATACGATACAAAATAAAAGAGCCATTATTATAATTATAATAACTAGCTGTTACCCAAGGGCTTCACCCCGTTTTTAAGTATTAACAAAACTATTCATTGGTTAAGTTAAGCTGAAATAAACAAAACAGAATACAGTAATACAAACAAATAATAACATTTGATTTTGAGAAGGTAATAAATTGCAAGAATAACAAACAAATAAGTACAACTGGGGTATTATTAACATTAGGTATATAGAAAGTTCCCTTTAGAAAGGAATTACGACCTTAAAGGGCAATTTATGACATAATGGATAGTTTTGCGCAAGGTTTCTCCTCATGGCGAACATTTTAAATATATGGTTTATGGGGGTGTGATTAGTAGTATTCTCAAAAGTTCTTTGGGATTTATATATGGATTAGTACAATATTATAACCATATTTACAGTTTGTTCTTTCGTAGTTTTAGGGTTATTTAACAGTTTTTAATTTAATTGTTAAAATTTATACATGTAGTGTGAATCGGTGAAACATTTTGTTTCAATTTTGAATTCCCAATTCGACTCGACCAGTTACTCTCAATAATGATGAACATTGAAACGCTTTCTAAAGAGATCGACAGTTGGTGAAATCCATCTAAAAGCCCTTCGTTATTTTCCGATCAGTTAATGCCTAGGAGTTGGATGACCAACTTTTCTGTTACATAGTAAGGTGAGTGTTTATAATTGTACAGCTACAGATAAATACAATAGCCTACTATAATTATTTTTTTAGGTTTCCATAGTTGGTGTACATAGATTTTGACTGGATAGAATCTGTAAAAGGAAAAGTTGAAAAGAAGGAAAAGGAAAGTTGAAAAGGTAAAGTGGAGTATTCGATAAAGTACTATAATTGTTTTAGAGTATCTATTTATAGTATTGTTTTTTCAAGCTGATGGCTATCTATTGCATGTATTTGCTATGCCCTAGATGCAATACAATAGTCTATCCTTGATCATTAATGGCTTAGACAAACAACTAATTTTAGTATCAAGGATATAGGGATATAGCAGGCATTATTATTCTGGTAATACCCGCCATTGGTTTGTCCCCATTCTATAAAGTGATATAATAATAAAGTGAAATAAGCAAATCACTTTTTCACTTAACCATGTCAATAAACGATATTTAAGGGGTGTATCCTGCCGAAATTATGACTATCAAGATGCAATCCCCCTTTTAGAAGGAAGAAATCTTCATAATATTTCGGTCTTTAATTGGATTTGATGCTGAAGAGGTTATTAGCAACAAATCCTTATAAAAGCTTTATTTTTTAAAGAGAAAGAAATAACTTTTTCTTTTATCATATGAAAAATCCCTTTTTTAAATTTATTTTTTAAACTTGACTACATTTAATATCAAATTGTTATGTACTACCTTTAAATTTTATAGGACAAAATATTGACTCAGTGATTACCCTTTCAATTACCCATAAAAAAGTATTTTAATGTTTTGATATTTATTTGGGTTTTATGCTCTAATACTCCAGAATTTGTCAGTGACACATCTTGATACAAACTTTATATAATATCAAATAGTCAATGCTAATATGTTAGTAAAAAATTGACATTGTTCACTAGTCCAGAAGAAAACTTCTTAATATTTCGGTTTTCAATTTTCGGTTTTGGAGTCTGTTGCTCCAATGTTTATTGTATCAAGTCTTGATAGAAAATTTATCTTTCAGAAGATCAGTCTTATCATTCTAAACACACAGCTGAGACGAGGTCATTCCAGGACGTCAGTTTGACCAATCAGCTGTTTATATTCAGTTCCTGTCTGCTTCTTCAAGGGAGTATTTCCCTCGGACCTCAGTAACTGCTTCCCTTAGGGAGAATATCAAGAGTAGTATACATTCCGAGAAACAGCAAATGCCTTAGCCAGTTTATTTGCTCCACCACCAAACGTTCCAATTTAATATGGATTTAAAGTTAACACTATTAGTGTTGTTTTTGTATTCAATCTTATAATATTTTCGATTGTTCATGAGACAGTTCGCAAGAGCTGTAGTTACAGGTTTAACAAATAAATTTTGCTGAACTCCGAATAGAGGATAGATCACAATGAAATATATACTGTTTTGAGAGAATTGTATATGTAGTTTCAACGCAAAGATATACAAAACAGCAATTAAGAGCGTGATAATATTAGAACCGAAAACTGAAAATTAGATAAACTGAAGATCTGAGGTCGAATTGTATAAACACAATTGTACACCATACACTTTTGACTTTTACTTCTAACTAGCTTTTAACCACGGGCTTCACCCCGTCTGACTTAATAAGTACTGTATTAATAAAACTATTGATTGGTTAAGTTAAGCTGAAATAAACAAAACAGAATACAATAATAGAAACAAATAATCACACCTGATTTTAATAAGGTAATAAATTGTAAGAATAACATACAAATAAGTACAGCCGAGGTATTTTTAACCTTAGGTATATGGAAAGTTCAACAACAATCCATTGGAATTCATTTTGACTATATTGTTTAGTTTTAAAAAAACTTGAAAAAGGGATGGTATATCTATCTACCTCCAGTTAGTTTACCTATAGTGAGAGTAAATACTTCAACTTATTCTATATAGTTAATTGGAATTATTCATCTTGTAACTATTACCACGCACCAGGATAGTAAATTTGTGTTTACTGCACAATTAAAATTAATTACAACGAATTACAAATGTATTATTAATGTATTTAGTTCTACAAATAAATAGAAAAGTGGGAAATTTACAAGTGTGTAACCTATATTATAAGTTTAAATATTAGGCCTAACCTCGCACACCCTCACGCTGATATGTGTTTCTCACCCTTGTCTAACAAGGGAGCGTCTTTAATTGAAACATCAATGATTCAGAGCCAATTCAGTAACAAATTTTGGATTGATGAACTGACCTTGTTACACTTTCGGTGACTTATTAGACGAAACACACCCTGAATTGTTAATAGCTTTAGAGCTACCCTTGTATAATTACTTCTATATAGTGTTTATATTTGTATGATTAGTTCCTTCTACAGCAGTTATTATTATTTAATTAACTTCCCCACATCAAAATTTAAAGGGTCAATCCTATTTTCTAATACGAACCATAACTGTTTGTCTGCCTGTCTGTCTGTCTGTAATATTTATATATCAAAATCCAGCGGAATGATTTTGACTAAATTTTGGAATTTAGGACTTTTAGCCCTAAAAACGTGATTAGTGACAGCCATTACATCAAGAAAATTCGTATTTCTCTACACAACTCATTTAAAAATTAAACATTGGTCTTATGGATTGCCAAGTAACTATGTTGGTTGAACAAAATAACAAGAGACAATTAAGATACACTGTTAAGATTATTCGATACAGGGGGAAATTGTCAATAAAATACAGATTTTTTACTTAGCCGTACGCCACCAAAACTTAATCCCCGAAGTACTGAGGCATTCCAAGTAACAGATTCTGTTTAACAGAATTAAATCTGGCGGTTTTAATTGGCATACAACTATTACCATTTCCTGAATCCCAATGAAAGAAAAAACCAGACAGATTCCCAATTTAGTAGTATAGAAGTAGTAGAGAAAAAGTGAAAAATCTTTGTCAGAAGCCATTTTGAAACTAATATGGTATTGTTTATATCATATTTTTAGCTGCTGTCATTTAAAATTCGAACCACGGGCTTCAATGCCTAGAGGGGAGACAAATTCTTTGCGAGTAGCACTTAAACTTAAGCAAGATCCTAAAAGTGTATTTATTTTTGTTCAATTGCATACTTTTACATAACAGAGTTGTTATTATTTCAGCGATCGCATGTCTATGGTTTTTAATTGAAATGTTTTTCGTAAATTATAAAATGTCTGTTTTGATGTTTTTTTAACGATTAAATCAATTAAATACATCCAAGCAAAGCTCAGTATCCTGGTGCTATATTCTTAAATGTTACATAGATGTATCGAAAAATTTTACCGAATGGTCTATATCTTTAGAAGTCGTTTCAATGTTCATCATTCTGAAGTGTGCCAGTTTAAATCTATCTGAAAATTTAAAATTCAAACTAAATGTCATGTACAATGTGTTACTAATTAACACCACACTAGTTTGTCAACTAAAAGTTAAAACGAATGTATGCTTTGAAATTTCCTACAGCCTCCTTGGTCACCAATAAAAAAATAATGCTCAGTGGCTTGCCATAATGTCTTCGAAAGACCAGTTCCTTAAAACACTAAATTAGAGTTTCTATCCTTCCATCCTTTATATAAAATATTCCTCACCAAATTTTATACAAAGTAATGTACCAATTTAGCACGTAATTATTTCATAAACTTAGTTGACATTTTCCTACAGTATTGATCCTATCTAGCCCGTCAGGTTTAGATCGGTTCTTGGTACTGTAGGTTGCAGAGATGTAGTTTAGTTAATCAGATAGGTAAACCATTGTCCAATCAGCCCCTTTGAGCCGAACATAGAACACTCGTGGATCCACGAGCAGATTTAATAGAACACTGACAGTCGTGTGCGCCTGTCATTGTTATCATTGTAAAGCAGCGTGATTGTTCTAGCCTTTCATAATCTGTAAAATTTATTTATTTATTTTGTTTGAATTTTCAGTAATTTTATAAAAGTATACTTTTCAAGTACTTAACAAGTACTTTTTACTGTTACAATATTGGGGGCTAGGAACCAGGTTTTGACAACGTAAAATAATTTTAATATATCTGAAAAGAATTTAATTTCGTGTCCCCAATTACCCCCCCCCCCCCTATTAAGGTAACTAAAGATAAGAAAATTGTGATAGAATAATTATTTTGTAATACATAGAGCATGACTAATGTGATAGCATTCCAAACCACATAACAAAGAACATAATTTGTTTACGAAGAATAAAAAAAATCAATCATAGTGGTACAAACGACCAAAGAAGTCAAGAAACCCTTTATGTTGCTTTCTATCTTAAAGACAGATTTAAATTCCGTTTACAAGGATTCGAATGATTTTTTAAACTCTTATTTAACTCTATGCATAATTTAAACAGCAAAGATGAAAATCAAACAGTTTGTTGACTTACTAGGAAAGTTTTCTTTTTCAACGCGTTGAAAGATTTCGCTTTCGAACAAGAACAAGCTGAGTGAATACATCTTATAAATTAATTTACATTTAACTGCATACAATGATGAACTCAATAATGGTAAGTGTTCTTAAATTAATATTTTGATTAAATTTTGTCATGAAAAGATGGATACGCTAGATGTACTAAGATATGCTTGACTACGTAGAATCTTCTAGAATTTAAATTAATTTAACTCATCAAGATACAGGTTTGTTGAAAAATACATCAATTTATATTATTCCATTTAAAATATTATAAAATTTGCACTATTAAACGAATTTGCCATATGAACATTCCACCTTTTGCGGTTATTTAAATAAATGCAAACTATCATAAAATTATAAATGTCCAAGTCATGTATTTATTAAGCAATTTTATCGGCACATGCTAATTTACAATAATTATCTTCACCTATTAAACTATTATTATCTATTGCATATAAATATATAAATATAAATTATATAAATATAGTATAATATAATGCATAAATATAATATAATATATTTATATATATATATATATATATATATACCGGGTGTCCAAAACCACCCGTACACCCCTTTCAAAACGTTGGAAACATTTTCTTACAAACAAAAAATAATACAAAACTAGCTAAATTGGGTACGGTCTACCAAATGATGATAATTTCAAATCCAAAATCACACCGGAAGTGGTTTTTTCAGACCGGAAGTTGACTTTTTTAAATGTAAGCTACCAATTTTGATTACAGAATCGGATTCTACGTTGAAAAATGCATAACTTTTGTATAAAACATTTTTTGAAAAAAACTAGTTTTCTACCTTTAATCCCCTATTAAAGTCAATAATTTTGGGTCATTCATCTGTCAAAGTTACTGGAAACAATAATAGAGAAAAACAAATAACAAAGATTGCATAAAGACATATGATGAATAGAATCAGCTGTTTATTGTAAACACCTTAGTAATTGAGTAACAGCTGGTCTACACATTGCTTAATTTAATTTTTGTTTAAATCATTTGTTTTTAGATTTGACCATTCTAATGTAAAAACAAATGATTTTTTTTTATAAAATGTGATATTAAGCAATGTGTAGACCAGCTGTTACTCAATTACTATAGTGTTTACAATGAACAGCTGATTCTATTTATCACATGTCTTTATGTAATCTTTATTATTTGTTTTTCTCTATTATTGTTTCAAGCAACTTTGGCAGATGAATGACCCAAAATTATTTACTTTGATAGGGGATTGGAGGTAGAAAACTAGTTTCTTCAAAACATGTTTTATACAAAAGTTATGTATTTTTCAACGTAGAATCTGATTCTGTAATCAAAAGTGGTAGCTTACATTTAAAAAAAGTCAACTTCCGGTCTGAAAAAGCAACTTCCGGTGTGATTTTGGATTTGAAATTATCACCATTTGGTAGACCGTACCCAATTTAGCCAGTTTTGTATTATTTTTTGTTTGTAAGAAAATGTTTCCAACGTTTTGAAAGGGGTGTACGGGTGGTTTTGGACACCCGGTACCTATATACAGGGTGAGTTTCTACTGACCGTGTTAACTTCGCCAGTGGATTCTACTCACTAAAAGGAACAAAAAAGTTTATGGGAAGGTATGTCCGAAAATCCATATTTACCCAGATATCCGCCATTTTGTTTTTTATACAAAAATATTTTTATCTGTGAAGTTTTTTATTCGATGATTATGAAACTTAGTAAACATGTTACCATACACAAGACCTATAATAGAAAAAATAATAAAGTTGTTCCGATGGTAAATTTCAAAATGGCGGCCGTTTGAATTTTTCTAACTTAAATAACTCGAAAACGGCTAATTCTATGAAAAAATGTCAAGAATACTTTTTTTTAGCATTTTTAATTTTAAACGATACCAAGATCAAAAAGATCGGACAAAAGATAACTGAAATAAACCGGTTTTTGTGTAAAAATAAGGCAAAAATTAAGGGTTCCCCGACTAACTTTGCCTTATTTTTACACAAAACCCGTTATATTTCAGTTATCTTTTGTCCGATCTTTTTGATCTTGGTATCGTTTAAAATTAAAAATGCTAAAAAAAAGTATTCTTGAAATTTTTTCATAGAATTAGCCGTTTTCGAGTTATTTAAGTTAGAAAAATTCAAACGGCCGCCATTTTGAAATTTACAATCGGAACAACTTTATTATTTTTCTATTATAGGTCTTGTGTATGGTAACATGTTTACCAAGTTTCATAATCATCGAATAAAAAACTTCACAGATAAAAATATTTTTGTATAAAAAACAAAATGGCGGATATCTGGGTAAATATGAATTTTCGGACATACCTTCCCATTAACTTTTTTGTTCCTTTTAGTGAGTAGAACCCACTGACGAAGTTAACACGGTCAGTAGAAACTCACCCTGTATACAGGGTGATTGATATAAGTGTGCCAGCCGTTTTATTCGAAAACTATAAGAGATGTCGAAAAAAGTTAAACGGTAAGTGCCTTGGATTTTTTATTTAAAAAATTGTAGTCAAGTCAAAAAAATTATTTTAGCCGCCATTTTTCCAATATGGCCGCCAACTTAGATTTTTCTTATGGAACACATTCGAAAACCATTCAAAATTTCACAACTTAAATCATTATTATCTTTGAAACGGTTAGGTTTATGAAAAAAATTGCAAGAATAAAATCGTCTTAAAATTACATTTTCTACCAGAATACATCATAAAATACAGGGTGTTCCGTAATAAAAATCAAAGTTGGCAGCCATATTGGAAAAATGGCGGCTAAAATAATTTTTTCGACTTAACTACAATTTTTTTAATAAAAAGTCCAAGGCACTTACCCTTTAACTTTTTTTGATATCTCTTATGGTTTTCGAATAAAACAGCTGGCGCACTTACCATTTAACTTTTTTTGATATCTCTTATGGTTTTCGAATAAAACAGCTGGCACACTTCTATCAATCACCCTGTATACAGGGTGTCCCGGAACTCTCTGCCAATATTTTAGGGCATTGTTCCTGGGTAAGAAACATATCTAAATATCATATTTAAATTGTCCGGAAGTCCTTATTTACTCAGATAGCCGCCATTTTGTTTTTTTCACTTATTAATTTTTTTCTGAAGATTGGTTAAACATACGAAGTTGAAACTTTGCACAAACATTTATGACAACTAGACAAAGCTACAAAAAAATTATGACGATTTTTCAAATTCATAAAACAAAATGGCGGCTGTTTAAAATTTTGTTTCTTAAATTACTCGAAACCCGTTGATTTTACAAAAATTATATAAGAATAACTTTTTTAAGGAAATTTTATTACAAATCGATCGACATCTTAATCTTTAAGATCGGACGAGTATTAACTGAGATATGGCAGTTTTAGTGATACGTGACTGCTTTCAGCATGCGCTGCAACTAATATCCGGCGGTCACGTATCACTAAAACTGCCATATCTCAGTTAATACTCGTCCGATCTTAAAGATTAAGGTGTCGATCGATTTGTAATAAAATTGCCTTAAAAAAGTTATTCTTGTAAAATTAGCTTTGTCTAGTTGTCATAAATGTTTGTGCAAAGTTTCAACTTCGTATGTTTAACCAATCTTCAGAAAAAAATTAATAAGTGAAAAAAACAAAATGGCGGCTATCTGAGTAAATAAGGGCTTCCGGACAATTTAAATATGATATTTAGATATGTTTCTTACCCAGGAACAATGCCCTAAAATATTGGTAGAGAGTTCCGGGACACCCTGTATATAAATATAAATAAATGTAAATTACATATATAAATTATATTCTACTTTTTTGCCTGTAATGCGTAAATACGTTAATTCTATTTTATATGGCCTGTATATAACCAAAACCTTATATTATTATCTGTAATCAGATGTTTTATCTTTACTTTGAAATGCTTGTTTTATATTTTAGAATATCTCGGGAGCAGAACCTGTACCTCTTAACCTCTGCTCTTCGAACTGTCAAATTTAAGTATTTACAGCTAAATTAAATTAATTGATATATTTACACTCTTTCAAAATGTAAACATGGAAATTTTGGAAGCCCATGAGGTATAGCTTAAGGGAAATATGAAAATTAAATTATATAATATTGCATTGTCATCCATTTATAAGCTATGTTTCAAGTTTCAAGTCTCTAGCTCATCGGGAAGTTAGTATAAAATTGATTGCAAAATTTGTACCGGGCAAGAAAGCGAGCTTATAAAAACGTTTACAAAATAGCCAAACATGTTTATATTGTTGATCAGATATCCTGAAGTGAGAATGTTACGTGTGTGGCCAACCCAATGACTACAACACAGTTGCAGTTATTATAATCCTCCAAGTTTCCCCACGTTTTCTACTGAGATGTACAAAACAGTAGCCATTCGTAAAACAGTGAAACTCTCACGGGACCTCGCGGCTTTAAAAGCCTAAAAGCTGCCAATTTTACAAATCCCAAACGCAGACTTAACTTTGTTTCCGAAGTGGATTCATATTCCTCTTCTTGAATGGTATTCCCTTATGTATGTACAATTCTTAATGTTATAAGGATCAAAATATCAAAATATGTCTAGGATCAAAATATGTGTACTGGCGAATCAAAAGAAATAAAGTATTTAATCTCTGAACTGTATTCAACTATTATTATAAGTATTACACTAGATCAAATCCAGATGCATTTGATGATGTTAAAATTAACCTTAGTGATTTTCCCATTTTGGTGGGATTAAAATTTTAACCGGAGTAAGAAAATTATAACTCTAAAGCAAAGAAAAAGTCCGCGTTCAAAATTTGACCATTGGTTAAAATATTTTCAATGTAAAAAAATGATTTCATTGCTATTGAAAATTATGTAATTTCTAATCCATAACTTAACCATCGCATGACTATGAAGTGAGCTGCCGAATACAGAAAAGTTCTCTTCAGCTAAGATGTGCATCCTTTTTTTTGTTTTATATATTGTTTTATTACATCTTAAGATGGATTCTGAACCACATATAAACAACGTTATAACACAGTTTAAAAGTTATTAGTGAACGAAAAAATTCGAACCCGGGACTTCAGTATAGAAGATCTGCGCTCTAAACACAAAACCTACCGCTTACCCTGTTCCTCTAATGTATTTACGACGGGGGTGCGAGCTGGTCTAGTGGTTAGAGCACGGGACTTTGGTACCTGAGGTCCCGGGTTCAAATCCCGCCAAATCACCCATGGGTTTTATCTAAGTGATAATGCAGTAACCCCTAGGTCTAGCCTGAAGTAATGTGAAAAACAATCCTGAGCGCTAGGCACGTCTAGAACAAAAAAAATATTTACGACACGACTTTATAAAACACATGTCTACCTTCCATTAGTGTACCTCATGTAATTAAGCAATTTTATGTTGGTTGTGATAAAGAGCGGGTGCGTGTTTCAAGTAGAGTTGTGAGTTGCAAGTTGAACGCGCGAGTTGTGACGCATGTTTTATTCACACGCACGCATTTGTTTTGAATATTAGACATTTGTGCGATTAGCTGGCGAACGTGATAAAATGCTCACTCATACATTTCCCTACATGAAATGAAATTATTGAAAGTATAACTAGAGGACTTATGCTGCTCCGTAGCGTTAAAATAAATATCGTATCCGAGAAATAATCAAATTTATTACTTTTAATTGAGTAATACAGTATCTTGAACTTAACTGATTCAAACAAACAATAGCTCAAATTAAAGCCTATAATTATTTACTAATTATTTTGAGTCTGAAGCTTATAAAAACATAAACAATATTGGAGCTATTGATTTTTAATCATAGAAAACCCTTATAAAACATAATTTTTATGTTGGTTGTTTACCTTGCGTATGCTTGAAACTCGTCCGATCAGAATAACGAAAAGCTTAAATGAAAGCCGGTATTTCACTGAAGGTTCTTAGACAAAAATACATAGGATTTTATAATTAAAGCTGGTGAAATTCATCTTAAATTGAAGTACGAATTTGAAAGTTAATCAAATGTATGTTTTCTGGTGATTTAATATAGTAGATAAATATATCCCTTATGAAAAAGTTTATATATGGCCATATAAAATTTTTTTTATCCGGTTATATTTGGTTTTGGACCAAATACAACCAGATATGATCATATATGGAATCCCCCAGATATGATCATATATGGAATCCTCCATATATGATCATATATGGAATCCTCCATATATGGAATTTTTTAATAAAAAAATATATAAATAAATAAAAAAATAACAATTAAACATATTTTTACCTTAAATGGTATAAACTATAAATTAAAACTATAATAAAAATTTTAAATTCAAAAATTTCAAAACAAAATTTTCAAGCATCTGACTGGGGATTGAACCCGGGACTCCGGCGTGAGAGTCTGCCCCCTTAGCCACTACACCACGATTGCTGCATATCATGTGGATGATCAAAACCCATTACGAATAAGAGAAGCTGTATTTGGTCTCGTAAAACAAGATTTTTCTTAGACATTTTATGTCATTTGAAGAATGTTATTATTAATATAGCCTAACTACGTGACATTGATATTTGAGGCTGTTTGATAGCAAAGGTACAATTAATTAATTATTAATATAATATTCTCCTTATTTAGGCCTACTACACTTACAATTTTAAAATTATACGTCAGTTTTAAGATTTTGTTGCGTTATAATAAAATTGTACAATAGATGTATGTACAGGATTTTGTCATCAGGGTTCAAATCTGGATATTTTATTTCTTTACTAATAATTACTTTAAAGGAGAATTGCCTATATTATCTGCCCCCTTACTGTACCACATATCAACTCAATCAGTTAAGTAGTTTGTGCTTGGAGAGCAACAAGAAAATACACAAACTGATAAACTTTAGATTTTTAATATTATAAGAAGTGTTTGGGAGTTTGAGAGTTACATAATCCTAAAGTGGCAACAATCCCTTATAATAATTCCAGTTATTGTCAAAAACTCATTTATAGATGAGCATAAATGGAAAATTATTATTCCATATATGAGTAATTTAATTTCATACCTGGGAGTCATATATGACCATATATAGACCATAATTCCATATATGGAGGATATTTATGGCCATATATGGGCAATATTTTCATATATAAAAAACATGTATGGCCATATATGAACAATAATTTCATATGTAGAAAACATGTATGGCCATATATGGGCAATAATTTCATATATAGAAAACATGTATGGCCATATATGAACAATTATTTCATATATAGAAAACATGTATGGCCATATATGAACAATTATTTCATATATAGAAAACATGTATGGCCATATAAGAACAATTATTTCATATATCGAAAACATGTATGGCCATATATGAACAATAATTCCATATATATACTACATATATGGCCATATATGGACACCACCATATATGGATACAACCACATCTGGCCATATATGCTTCCATATATGCTCATCAAAACCCATATATGGCTTTATAAAACCATATATGGAATTTTGATATGGCCATATATGGCCAGAAATTACTTTTTTATAGGGGTATGCCGATGCTTGATGTGAAATTTGTGCGTGTATACCTTCAATTTGAGACCTCAATCATGAAAATTGGTCTGGTAGAAGAGCCAAACGAACTCGAAAAAGAAAAACTAAAATTAACTCCCATAAACATAAATACATGTGGAGCAAATTTCGTTTTAACTGTAACTAGGAAAGAATATGTATGAAGGATGATTAGTATGATATTATGATTAGGAAAGAAAATGTTGATTATTTTATAGACAAAAAGAATTAAATATACATCGACAGCTGCAGGTGCTGCGGTTAGCATACGTTCTGGCGGCCACCGCTAGGAGTGCCGTGTAGTTACGGCACACACCGCTGCAGCGTCTGCTGATAGCATACACGACGAGGAGCCGACGACGGTAGCGAATCGAACACCGAGCACGCTCTAGCGGCACATCGCGGAAGCTTCCTTTGACAGTCTATATTTATTCTATTTGTATATGATTATACTAACATTTATGACTACTAATAGCCTAGTAAGCCTAGTAAGTTGAGTACCACAGCACATTGTGCAAAACAAAATATGTACACGATATATTGTGAGAATTATTTGTGATGTATAACGTATACAAAATAGTGTATGAGATTGTGTAAATCGTGGAAAAGTTCATTGTTTGTGTTTACACTTGTAAAAGAAAAGTTAGATGCCAATAAACTTGAACACTTTATTTCATTATTCTAGCTTTACAATCACACTAAAACTGTTGATATGTAAAACAACAGTTACACCTTTTCCATTGTGAAGTAAAAAGTAATAGGGACTTTTCTGTTTTCATTACCACTAGTGGAATGTGGTTAGGTTAGGTTTTTCTAAGTCTATACTAACCTAACCTAACCAAACCTAAATTCACTAACACTTATATTGCTAATAATGTATTGCTCTAAAGAAGGTCCAGTAATAGTTGTTCACGCGTAGATATAATCCCGCTACATGCGGGATAAATATTTAGACAAGAGTGTTGAGTTGTGCAGGTCAGTACAAGTACAATGCCCTCATAGACACAAACAAGTGCAAAATAAAGGCGGGAGTGTAGGTGGCGAAACAATCCAGAATAAATACACTACAAACGTCTTTGCTATTTCTGTCCCTGAGTGTTATGATCACCTACTACAACGGTGGTCAACACATTAGTCAGAAGCAAAGCATGTACTTGTCTCTTCTGGACCACTCGTTTAGTAATTGAAGTCTTATGGTCTAGAATTTGAGGTTCAGCCTACCATGTTGAGGATTTATTCGTTTAAGATTACCAAAATTGTTATATTTTATACTGTAGAACTGGTGGACCATTCTTGCTAATACTGAAACTGTTATGCTCTTTCTCTTTACCTAAGGGAGTTATTTATTACTTTGTGTAATGAAGTGGGGTCTATATTTACCAAGTTAAATTTACTCGGAGAAAAAGATAAGACGAAATCATTGAAGAGCTACACATTACTTGGGTACTAAAGTAAGCATTCCACCTAGTTTTAGCTAGTTTTTATTTTAAAAAAAACATTAGAAAAAAATGGTTTTTATGGATTGTGCTTGTATTGCAGTTCCATTTAAATCAAAGCACAATAAAACAAAATTAATGAATCGATTAAATTTAAGTCTAAATATAAAAAAAACTTATAAATAATAATAAATTTTTTTTATAAATTGATTTAATTACGTTTTGTTAGTGTACATGTTTGAAACTACTCACTTCACTTCTGTTCTTCATTCACATTATTGTAATTCCTGTAGTTGTTGTTTTGTTCTTGTTAACATATGTTTCTTTCTTTGTGTTTGTATACAGTATGTTATAAAAGTGTATTGGGGTTGATATATCATTGAATATTGATTGGGCCTTAACAACCTTAGTTTGTCATTAGTACATTTATTTTGCTTATTGATGTAATAATTAACGAAATTGGAAACAACCACACCAGCTGAACGTAGTCGTAGTATCTTTAAGTGTTGCCGGTATTTAACAAACTTAAATGCTAGAAACCAATTATCTTTTTGGTTGTTTGGTTTGGTTTTATCAGATTTGTCTAATACAGATGTCCACCAGATCTAATTCAATAAAACCACATGATCAAAGAGCCGAAAATACTTCTTTTTACATCTGTTACCGCCATTTAATGGTTAGAGCCAGTCTATTATTAACGAGTTAAGGAACAAAACTGCCAAAACACTATAACAAAAAATCTCTTGATTTATGATACCAGTAAATCAGTCTAGAAGAAATTAGTAGTTTGGAATACGACAAAGAAAACCCTTGCTACATAAAAATACTCGCCCCAAATTCCCACATTCTGTCCCGGTAGTCAAAACTTTATGACTGTTGCTGTATTGGCGCTTGGATTTTGGATTTTATTGCGCCTAATAAAATTGCGTTTGCCAATCTCAAAAGTTGTTTTGATTAGTATTGGGGACTGTGTAGTGTGGTAAATAATATTAGATTTAGTTGTTGGAATTACTGTAGAATTGCATACATACATTAGAGATTTATATTTAGAAAGTGGTAGTGTCGATGTTTCAAAACTAAAACTGCATTAATACAGATTACCATACGAAATTCATTTTAACGCTGCCATAATAATTGTGAAGGATGGTTTCAAAACGTTACACGCATGAAAGATTAATTTTGTTTAACGTAGAGGAAACTTAGTTTAGGTTACAACTGACTCATTACTAAGTAGATTATTTTGATCATTAAGAACATCAACAAAAAAATTATTTCAAAACACCTACCAGTATCCAATACGAGGTATAGTCATCGATCTCTATTATTACTACAGTGAATAATTTGTCAGACATATGATTTTATTTTAAGTTCAACTCAAACATCTTTACTGACACAAAATTTCTTTTGATATATTCAAAAACACAGTTCTAAAAAAATATTCCAAGAAGAACCGTATCCAAATTATGTTTTTATGTATGAAACTAGCTGTGGGCCCGTTCTACGCACGGGGATCTTATTGTAGTCAGTTATTGAAACCTTTTTCATTTTCATTTTCATTTTCATTTTTTATTTTCCACGGCAATGCCATTTACAAAATACAATCAGTTAAGATAATAATAGATTATATCAGTTATCAGTTATCAGTTCTTTTTATTAAGAACAGAATTTGGTTTGCATATTTTCGGATATGCTGGCAAAACTATTATATATAAACCTTCGCAAATACAGTATCTGACAGTTTCAAGCCAAAACAAATGCTTCGAAATTAAATGTAACCTGGGTCGTGTTGGTCCATATGTTAAATCCAATGATTAAACTAAAAAATGCTTTATAGATCTATGAGGCATAGCCCTAATGTAGGCCTATAATTGAAAGTTACCTTCCACAATGGTTAAAAGTATTTAAGGTACTACCTCAACCTCCCAATTTAACACTTTATTCGTGTTGACATTTTCATTATAAAGGTACTTTTGTCCTTTCCGTGAAACACTGAGAAATAAGGACATTAATGCTTTACTAACAGACATACACACAAAAATACAGAACTTAATTAGGGGATTTGCTACGCTTTAAGCATAACAAAGTACTTGTAAAATTTAGTATCTGAAATATTTTGTTAATGTCATCAAATTTCATCATAACAATGTGTATTTGCTTGGACCGATGATGACCCGAAATGACGGCTTACTATATGAAATGAAGTACTATAGACGATTGGTAATTTATAGTAAATATTACCAAAATATTCCACGAACTATTGATACCTACATAAACAACGTAAAGCGTTTAAACAATTCATTATGGTTTGCTGAATAAATGTTTTTACTAAAATGCGTTATCGTTTTCTTAGCATAAACTAAGATTTTGGAATCAAGAAAGAAAAAGCCAAAATTGTACGGTTAAGACATCAATCAAATTGAATACGCCTGTAATAATAAATAAGGTGCAACACCAACGATAACTAATTTGTAAAGTACAGTGATGTGTTGGTACTTAAAAAATGATTCTTGCTACTACCAACAGTACCAACGGTTCTAAGGAATAGAACCGGTACCAAAAACCAACGTTCACAGTTGAGAACTATAGTACAGCCGACCAATTATATGAGTTAATCAAGTCCCGAGGTTATTGATCTCTTGGTTTTGGATTTTCTCGTAAAACGTTTTAAAACGGCAATCAAAGTTATTTCCCATTAATTGCTTTATTTGTAAACAACTTTTAATGTAAACTTATCGGTGTCAGTTTGAAAAAAAAACAACCTCATACAAACAACTTTTTGTTATTTAATAGATTACGTACCTATTCTCTAAACAATGATTGGTAAAGGCTATCTAATAACATTAGAAGGAAATGTGACAAAAATCACACAACGTTGGGTTTTTGGACGTTTGTAATTTTATTTCTTAAGTAGGTAGGCCGTGTATTCTAGGGAAAAGTACCGGTATCAAGGATCGTCGTCGAACAGTTTGTTATGAATAATTGGGTAGGCGTACGTACCCAAGAGATGGGCTATGGGCCTATTGGCTGTATGGTCCAGCGATTGCATCACACGGTGAGTAGGTACTATTGACTATATATATATAGTCAATGGTAGGAACAGAAAATAACACATTAGAAAAGCGAGTTTAGCATCATCCGTAAACCTCTGTTACAATCACCCACTGCAGTTGTGATTTTTTTACTTTACACTTTACACAACCGCCATTGAAGCGCCGTGTCAATGAGTGGAAACCATATTTCTAAGCCATTTGGCGACGATCATTATTAAATTTAAAGTTTCCCAGCCGTATACAACACTGATTCAAGGTCTTCTTTCTGGTTATCAAAACTCAAGAACAATTTATACACAAAGAATCTCTGGTTCCTGAACTGGATGATGCCTAGTTATTTAATTTCATTTACACGGTTACACTATTACACTATATTATTGCACTTTCGATTAATTAAATCCGTTATGTAAGAATCACGTTTTTAATCACTTGGGATTTACATTCAAAACGTGATTGAAAAAGGTTGCGGTATTTGTAAACAACATTTGTAAGCATATCTGTGACAGCTAGGAAAAATAATCTTGATCCGAACTGCTGTTCGTTATTTCATAGATGATTATGCAATAAAAATTGGACGAAAACTTGACATAAATCGCACAAAACTACATTTTTGAACGTTCGTAATATTATTTACAAAGTAGTGAGGCCATATTTTAATGGCTAAAGACAATCTCGCCAATCCAGTGAATACATTAAAATGACTTGGATCTTGATAGGTACTCTAGTTTTCCAGGAGAAGATAGCGTAAAATGCCATCTTGAGTGTTACAGACAAAGGGAAAGACAGACAGACAGAAATTGAGATAAGACCCGATTCTGCTTATTTAATGTATAAGACGTAAAAATAACCTAAAAATATATAATTCTGAGCAATGTACAGACAAAACTCTAATTTTATTTATATATATGTATCAAATTACTTCTTAGTGCAATATAAACTATTCTAACTATTGGGTAATTTATATTTTATTCGGTTTCTAATATTTGGCTATAAAGAGAACTCCCCAAAAGATTTGTTTGAGTTCGTATTGGGTAAACTAAAACCGTTTATAAACTAAATTATAAATCTCTGTCCTTAGGAATAGACACACCCTAGTTCTGTCCTACTTATAGACTCCCCAGTACCAAGATGTCACCAGCAATGACAAGTTGGTCATGAACCATCCAGTTTAGATATTATCTGAAAGTAAATAGCAGCAGATTGGGGCAGAGCCCTTGACATCGCGGTAGAGAGGCATTGTTGAAGGATTAGGCTCAGCTGGCGTGGTGAGCCGAGATACGCCGCCCTTAGAGCGAACCTTTATATAAACCTCTTCAATGTTACCCTTCGGTAACGTAATTCCTTCTCTTTCCCTCCATAATCAACATATTGTAACCGTAGAATGTAGCAAAGTTGGTTATCGTTTGGTGGATGGGTATTGGGTGAGTGAGGTTTTTAATAGAACACCTGACATTTTCCATTACTAAAAAGTCGTAAAACCAAAAGTTTTAGACTTTTGGTTTCAGTAATTCGATTTAATTTTCAGGAAAGAAAAAGTACCAGCCATGCAAGATTGATAAACAATCCCTGAAAATACAAAAACTGAAAATCATGTTTTTCCAAAACACAAAATTCAAAAGGCATTGGAAAAACCCTAAAGGATAATTCTACTAACACACGATCAAAATCGAAAAGCATAGTTTTACTTTTTCTTTGTTATTTTATAGAAATAAAACAAATTACCGCTAATATTGTTTAAGCGCGATTGAAATATAATACTGAATAGGCGATCTCTCATTAAGGATCAGTTTTGATTACCTTTTCATCTGGTTTGCCATGGGGGGAATGAGCTAAAGTTACCGGTATGTTTGAAAACGAAACAGCATGCAATGTTGGCAATAACTTTGTAAAGTAAACTCAACAAATTTAACATAGGTTTTTTTAATATTTTAGCAGGGAAATGAAACTGTTTACTTGAACATAGTGCTTTATTGTAAAAAATTCTATTTTATCAGTGATATATTCACTAAGCTACTGGTTTGGCCTAAACCAATGAAGTAAGAATTTTGCGACTTATAAAAATGAAAAACTTTGCACCCCTGATATAAACAATATGATGTCGTTGGCAACCAGTAGTTTCTATGTCAAAATCAGATTTACATTAGAGTAAACAAAACGATAGAAACAAATTACCATAGCACCGCTTCTAGCAGATTTTCGTCCATTATATAATCAGAATTGATAATAATCTGTGTTTGTTTTTGCTGATGCATAGTTTTGAGCAAAAGTGCCTGGGGCTAGCCAACTACTAATTTAGTTTTTATGACCTACCAACCCAATCGGTCCTAAATCTTGTGTGGACAACATTTTGTATAATTGAAAAGGACGTAGCCTATTAAAACACTACAAACTAGATGACAAGGTACAATCTACTGACATTTTTTCCTCACCCGAGTTATCTCGGTGACCAACTTGGGTGGCATAACCTCATTATGTGGGAGATAAGATAAAAGATTCATTACAAAAACAAATATTAACAAGAACATTTTTTTTTGAAAAATAAAACATCAAGTAAAGAAAAAAATTTATAAGAGGTTCCCTACAAAATATGTCTATCTGGGTGCGAGGATGGTCACTACATTACATTGATTACTCCTATTACAAATAGTAAGACAACCCCTAAGTTAAGCATTAAGCTGAATTAAATTAAGGTCGAGGGAAGGCATTAGAACAAAATAAAGTAATAAAAAATGTTTCAACATGGAATCTAGTTAGAGACTACCATCCATAGAAGAAATACCCCCGCCGCAGCAAACCTGCCGACTAAGCGAATTTCCATTTGTCTGAATTGATTTTCAGTTAAATATATTTTAATAACATTAGGTTTAACGAGTACCTAGGTTTGCTGCTACAAGGAAACTAATAAAGTGTGTTTTTGAGTAAAATATTGATAGCTTAGTACAAAATAAATAAATTTGCCAAGTTTGATCAAAATGTATCCATAAACAAGCAAACTACAACATTTGACAATATTCTCCATAAGAATAACATGGGAATTTTAAATTTACAATTTTTTTAATTTTCTCCGTTACTAATAATCGAACAAAAATACTTTTATATACTTAATTATTTGTTTTTTTAAGCTCTTTAAAAAGGTCTAAAGAGAAATCGGGAAATTTTGTGTTTTGAGGGTCAAAAGTGAGAAAAACCAATTTTTACCCCATAAAACCCCCCGTAAAGCCCCGTTCCCATGGTCCGATCGTGCTGGTTCGCGAACTCATTCAAGTTTATCCCGCTTTACACCTTTAAACCAAGTTTCATCAAAATCGGACAAAAATTACTCAAGTTATCGCGTTCACGGACGTATATATATATATATATAAGTCTATATATATATATATATATATATATACATATATAAAAATTTGAACGAATGGTGTTTTTGGCCTCTGGGGACATCAAAATGAAAAAGTAAATCGGTCCCGGGTCTAGGTCTTACCGTGCCACCTACGGTAATAGCTACTTCCCTATAGGGAAATTCGCTAAAAATGGAAATTTATTTTTATTTACAACTTAGATCCTGTACTGGAATTTGATTATACCTTCTGTATGATTATCACGTAAATAAATCTGAAAATTTTACATGAGTTCAGAAAGAACAACAGTGTTTTTACACTATTTTTGGGATTTGGTAATATCCAAACGTAACCAAAAGTGAATGGTAATAAGCAATGCAGCATACTTACCTAAAATCAATTCTTTTGGCTTTTAAAATTATAATATGATTTAATTATAATATGACCAATTATGATTTCAACACTTTTTTAACCACAACGGGATATTTTTGCGGCATTGACGTGAAATAAAGTTTGAACGCAATCAACAGAGAGGTTGGGCCGGGGTAAAGGAACTATGGTGTCTTCGGATATAAAGTGAGAGTGAAGCAGTGAAGGAGACGGAGATAGAGTTTTATGGGATCACTCAAGAGTTCCGCCATAAACTCGGAGACGGACACAGACGTCTTGACAACACATGGCTGACTCGAATGTTGAATGAAAATGTAAAGTTTATGTTGCAAAAAATGTACTAATACTTGTTGAAATTGCACGAATTCGAATTCGTTGGTTTGATTACTTGAAAGCAATTATTCTGTTTTTTGGAGAGCATTTAAAAAAAATACATAAAGTTTCTGCTGACTATATAGGGATGTATCTTCTTTACTTAAACCATAGATGGACCTTCAGTTTAGCCTGGGCACTGAACCAACGGGTACTGTATTATAACATAAGACTTTAGTGTTTGGCAGGATTCGAACCTTGAGCTTCTACGGGCGGTTCTTCTTTTAAGAGAGAAGTCCTGAGCAATCACTAGAACAATCGTGAGCCATGAAAAAGAATAGATTGGAAAACAGGTTTACAAATATTATATACTGTGATCGTGATATTGGAGTTGAGTCAATAAACGTATACAATTATACTGTACTCTGATATGTCCTGAGCATATTTCAATGTCATATATATTTAAACTTCTATTTTTAAAATTATTTTCATTATGTACAATTTAACACCTTAGGCTTGGATATTAATTTAAGGCGAATTTTAATTATTTGCCCAAGCACCTGTTACATACATATTCAAATGCATCATTAATTTAAAAAGTTATAAACTAAAAAACCACGTAAGAAAAAGAATTTTACATTTATTTTTAAATTTTAAACAAATGATTCACACAACTTTATCATCTTGATTTTACAAATATATCTCATTTAACCGCCCACACAAAACACATACCTCAGAAATAATCCTTGGTATAACTGCCTAAAACTGCAAGTGAGATTTCGAATTTTTTTTACCATAAGGTGGATATGAAAAAATATAGTTTTACTTTTCAGATTCAGGACGTTTTTCAAGCATCATAAGTAAAAGTTGAATTCGTCGTAGGTTTTGCATTTGACAGTTTCATATTCCTGTTCTTTTTATTTGTGCACTCTTAGTCATTGTTGTATAGTGTCAAATAATATTAAACGGTTTTAGTAAATGACATATTTAATACATTTTGAAGACATTTTAAACCGCCGACAGTTTATGTACCCTATTGACATTATTACAGCAGGCAATGCTACTGTCATATTCCACACATCGCCTCTGTATTGACAGCATAACTCGGTTGCAGTTGCAGCTTTTAGCCAGTCGATTATCGTCACAGTCTCCCATTATCATTTAATGCACGGCCCGTGTCACTGTCATTCACAATTAATTATGTCGGTTACATCGGGAAAGGTTATGAATTTGGATAGTGCGTTGCTGTGTTGACCGCTTAATAAGGTTTATTGAACCTTATGGAGATTGTTTGGGTTTATACATGAAATTGGTATAAAAAGTTGAAGTTAAAATAATGACAGTTAGGTTTTTAGTAAGGCTAATAATATAATAGTTTACGCAACGAATGCATACCAAATGCATAATGTGTCTCCACCAACACGACAATAAATTCAAGTTAAACTTATTGGTGCATATTATAATTTAATATTGTCCTAAGTCAAAGTCAAAGTATTTTTTATTTCCAAATTTTTACAAGTTTGATTGAAATATAAAACAATTTCTTAGCATGTATCTTAAAGTCAACATTGTTGCGAAATATAGGCCTACAATTTAGGCACGAGACACAACACGTCTTAATAATGAGATGATTATTCGAAAAATTGAAAAAAGTAGCAATTTTATTTTAAAGGTACATACATATTAGCTCATGTCTTATGTTTATAGTTAATGCAATCCACACTTCATACATAGAAAGAAGGGTGTTTGCTACCATACGTGGAAAAAGACTTGAACCATTTTCACTCACATGCCTTGTCATAACAAAGGTGTGAAAACTCAAGTAAAAAATGCCTAAATCATTCTATCTTTCAGATACTATCAATTAAAACTATTTTTGAAATCTAGAAAGAGAGAGAGAGAAACTTGGGAGGTTACAGAAGAAAGTCAAAGTCTCTCTGCTTCTCCACCAAATTGAGTTCAAACTGATGATAGTTACTAAAACTTGTAAAGAGAAGTACATAATATGCTAATACCTACCAGGGATTGTGATGGATCCTGTGACAGTTGTCCATTCAGCCTACTTGACACAAGCTGTAACCTTGACACCCCTCAGACGTGTTCTAGCAAGACAAGTACAACACGGGGGCGTCGGGCGTGAGACTTCATGCCTCATTAGCCCTACATTAATTAGACATAACGGTGGCTACTGTCGTCACATGGGGAGGACATTGTCAACACATCACTGTACAGCTCGGGGTAACGTGTAGATGGACAAAGAAGTGCCTCAGGTTGGGAATTCTTATGGAAGCTTGTCAGGACATTTTTATTCACTTTTCAAGTTATATATTTTACGCCAATCAAATTTTAAGTTAAGTTTCGAAATAATTGGGTGGTATACATGTTTCATCAAGAAAATTAAAAAACGAATCTAATGACAACCAAGTCGAGAGAATTGTAAGGTGTGGCCGAAACTTCAGTTACAAAGAGAAATATGTAAATACACTAACAAATTTAAGACTTCTACGGATAATAAAAGGTAAATGTTAAATATAACTTGACAATTATTATTATTCATTGTGACTCATGGTTGGGAAATAATATTTATAAAATCATCATCATCATTCTTTTATTGATTTTTCCCTCAAGGGGTACATCAAATAAATACATTTCTAAAATACAATTACATGAAAAAAAACAAATGTTGGTAAATTAGTTTTACTAATGACTAGGTAAATAAATAATTGAATGAACGAAGTGAATTCTCATACTGGTGTAAAATGCATCTCATCAATCTCCAATAACTCGAATATAACTTCGTATATCAAGTTGATGTTTTGCACAAAGGTTCTTTATCATATTATCTCGGTTAAGTTCGTTATTGGAGATTATTTGTTCAGTAATAATTATAAAATCCTAAAAAAACCATTTTAATTTTCCCCCATAAGAATAACATTAGGAGCTACCTTCTTCTTCTTTTTTTTTGTTTACATTTTACGAGCAACAATTTTGTTGTGAACTCTAGAGACCGAAGTGAATTCTATTATTTCTTTCATCCATGGAGTAAACAGTTTTAACATCTGTAGGTATATTATATTAGTCAATGGTGTTATGCATAATATATCTTTAAATTATAATTATTCTAAAAAATATTTTATCGGAGGAAATAAATATGGGATATAAAAATATCCACCGAAATGTATTACAATCGATAAAAATGTTTAGGTAGTCACATGTTTGAATTTTTTACATGTTTTTATGGTTGTTGGTTGGCTTGAATTAAGTAAGACCACAGTCCTTGAGTCCTTGGAATGCTTGTTAATTAAAATCATGTGTGAACTTTATCACTTGGGTAGCATGATGGGTTTCTAAAAATAAGTGGTTTTAACATTGTCTTGAGCTTTTTATATTATTAATTTTCTATTGTTATAGCACACTCTGCCTATGCCAATCAGATTTTTTTAAGAGTTTTTTTTTCAAACATATAGGCTAAGGGCTAAGTTACATTTTTTTCTTATCGTCGGTTGTTTGTTAGTGCTTTCTGTCAGGTGTATTTGTTGTTAATGTTGGCTGTAAAATAAAATAGTTAACATTTTGATACAATAATTTTAATGAATAAACCGCAAATATTAAGTTACTCCTCGTAGTTAGGGTGTTTTAAGAGTTAATTCACTTCCTATCTTTGTGACTGTTGTCAATGGCAAACACTAGATCTAGGTTAGGAACTGAGGGAGCCTCGGAGCCATGGCCATCGGTTTGAGACCATTAGAGACTAAGCAAGGCATGACCTTAAATCACTGTGTCTGGTTAAGTGTTTCAAAAATTAATCGTCATTATTGAGATATGATATTTCAAGTGTTATTTTTAATTTAATATTAGGCCTATAACTTAACGTTATGCGGTAAATTATAAGCTAGGCCTATTTAACTTAACTTGGTTACACTATCAAGTGTAACTGACAGAGTGTTCCCTTGAAGTAGGGTAGCCTGCAATCAAAGGTAATAGGCCTAGCCTACATTGGCCTTTTCTACAGTCAAATTAATTTAAGTTAAAGGACCTAGGGTAGGCCTAAGTTAATAGATAAATTTATTCTAACCTTTAACTTGGATAAGTTAGCCTATATGTGGCCTTAAGCCGGGTTTTCCTAGGCGTGGAGTGCGGAAAGGCGATTTGACAACGTCTTCCGACGCGCTTCTAGGAAAACATTTAACTTAACATAAACTTAAAAATGACTGTAAGATGCCTACCTAAGACATGAGGAGGGCTGCACTTTCGTTTATGTCCTACACTCATTCGAATGAATATATCGTTAGATATAAGTTACCGGTATCGATTATTCCATTCGATAAATCAAGTTTGGTAAGTTAGCTACGTTAACCGAATGAAATACAGTAATCGATATAATCGAATAATTTACATCTTAGGCCTATCAATATCAATATTTTTCATTCGAATTAGTGTAGGATATTTAAACTAAAGTGCAGCCAAGAGGAGTCTGTGTTTTGCAATCCGTTTCTGTGCCTAACTTAACTTAGGAAACTCCAGGTTAAGTAGGCCTAGGGTGAGTTAAGTTAGGTAGACCTAACTTATCTGTCTGCAGTCAAGTTTCTATAAAAAGCCTACTACATGCAGGCCTAAGTTAGGTTTAAAGCATTCGTAGCTCATCTAAATCTACAGTATAAATAGTTTAAACGTATGTAACGAGTGTTCTAAAAGTCAGTTAACCTCAGAATTTCTCATTTAAGTTAGTAGGCCTAGGCATGGGTGGAGTTCCGCTAAAACCTGCGACATTTTATCAAATTAATAATAGGCTATATCAATTATGATTCGGTTCGATGAATTTTAATAACTTAGGTCTAACCTATAGGCCCTACCGGTAAGCAATTGCAATAACAAGCAAAAAAGATCCAATTTTGATGAAATTTTGTATAAACGTGTCAACCTAGGCTAGGCCTACATTTATTTTCGCAAACCAGCATGATCTAACTATAGGAACGGGGGTTTATGGGGGTTTTATGAGGTAAAAGTAGGGGTTTCTCTTAACATTGGCATGTTCATTCAACATGCTCTTAACATTGGTTGTATGTTAAGTATTTATCATCTGAAAAAAAAAACTTCACGGCAATTATTTAGTATGTCATCATTGGGATATGATGTACTTTTTAGATGTTTAATTACAGTTTATTTCACGCTGAATCCAAAAATGCAATTGGTTTTTGTCGGTGAGATTCTTTAAGTGGCTGTAAAAAGAAGGTTAAAATTACGAATCTGAAGTTCCTTTAGCGGTTCAGATGATAATATGGCGTGGTCTGGACGGATCGTATGTGTTATTGTCTGAAAGTTTTGTTGTAATTTGTAATACAAAACCTCAAGAACCCTTCATAGTTCGCTAGCTATAGTAAGTAGTTGTAGCTTAGTAACAACTCCGTTACTAAGCAGAGTAGAGCAATTAATGTTTTTGGCACTGTACAGTAATACATTGAAAATTGAAATACATTCAACTTATTTGGCCATGTATCACACACAATTTAGTTGTGCATCATAGAATACGTTAGGTCAAAAAAATATGTTCATAATTCATTATTAATTTAAAGAAGTGATACTCAGCCCATGATTTTTAATCACTCTGTCACATGATTACAGGACCACCGTGAGGGGGGGCTTAGGCAGGGCCGGATTTCCCAATAGGCCCGGTAGGCCCGGGCCTATGGGCGCAAGCTCCCAGAGGGCGCACGGCCGAGAGGAAAAATATTTTTTAATATCTAAAAATAAAATAAATAGCCATAGCTTAACATATTTTGCGAGTTGATAAAAAAGAACTCTTGCCAATAAAGCATTATAATTATATAACTGTTACAACATTACACATCAATTTCGTTACAACATTGGTAACGAACATTGGTTATACAGGAGTAGGCTGTAGGGATGTTGTCATTGTTGTCAAGCGCCCGAGCGGTACGCATCGTATTGCCACTGTAATATTTGCACTGCCACTATGCTGGCTCGGCGCTACTGATCGAAGTGATTAGGGGCGCATGCGTACTAGACACCATATTACCGTTTACCACCCTCACCTCACAAAAAAAATCATTAACTAATCTTTTGATCAGTTTACCTGCAGGGTCAAGTTAAAATATATAATACGTTTTGTTGAATACCTATTAAAAATACGATAAGTTTATCTTGTTTTTTATAAGTTTATCTTTATCAATTTATCTAAAATTCAATACGGTAACGAAAAAATATTTATCTGAGTTTGCAACAGGTTTTAGAAAAATTAAATCCCCTCCAAAGAAATCATTAATGGTGTCATTTTCTCCTCAGCTTAGAGGATAATTATTCTCCACTGAGGATAATTATGGTCGGCGGGACTATTGCTTTGTTTTGCTTTGCAAATATAATCTGGATGCAGTACTTTCATAGATTAAGGCCCGTTTTGCCAGAAGCGTCTCGTGCGTCTGACGCTCAGCGTCTATCGCTCCGCGTCAATCGCTGCCCACTGCTTTGCATTATTTTAGGTTAGTCTATTTTGCCAGAAGCGTCTATCGCTACGGCCGCCAGCGTCTGTAACTGAGACGCAAGCGTCTGACGCGGACCACTGCTCCTGGAGCAGACGGAGACGCAGTCGCTAGCGATTATTACTGGAATAAGTACGTGTTTAGTTGTTGACTTAATTTTTGTTTACTTAAATAAGTGGTGTTTTCAAGTTTAGTGACATGTCACAATCAAAGTGGGGATTCAATAGTGAAGAAAATTAAAACTAGTTAAAAACTAGATGAAACTAGTGAAACTTGGTCTCATCAGAGCGGAGGTGATTTTCAATTAATAATTTAAAATATCCCTTTTCAGGTCTCTTTAAAAACATAGTACGCACTTCTTCCCTAGGTTTGCACAACATTATTTCTAATAATTCTTCATCGTCAAATTCTTCAACTAACAAATACTTTACTAATATTTATTTATATTAGTAATTTACTTATATTTTATTGATTTTTATTTGATTTTTATAGCTCATTTTCAGAAACACTCCTTTCGCCACTAAAGTAAACCACTCAAGGATCAAATAATCGCAGGGTACAGACGCTTCTGGCAAAATAGGCCCGAGCGTCAGACGCACCAGACGCTTCTGGCAAAACGGGCCTTTAAAACTCAAGTCGACTTTTTATCACATTGTTAATTCTAATCTAAATATAGTTTTTAATGTCTAGTTCATATATGTTGGTGACACTGGAAGTTACTTTTCACGTAATTTTGTTTCTATTATTTTATGGATAGTTCTATGTTGTGTGTTTTAATTTCTTGTAATATAACCTGGGGACGACATACTGTTTATGATTACCGGTACATCGTTTTATTTTGAACAAACAAGGTTTAAATAACTTAAATAAAAAGAATTGTTTTCAGCTAATCCCTAAGGATGACAAATCTACTAAAGTAGTAGGCCTATGTTTAATCTATGGTATCACGTACTGTTATGGCATTCATGTTTTGGGGCCTGAAATCGGAATCAATGGATATGCTTTTTTGCAGGAATGCTCTGTGGTTTGGATTGTTTTGTTTCAGTCCCACAAGCGTGAGCATTTGCCAAAAGTATAAAACTGACAAAAGTGTTTAAGACGGCATTTTGTTAAGGCTAACCAAGACAATTCTTCAAAAAACTTGCAATTATAAAATTCCGACGAGGAGTGATGTTCAAGCAATTAACATAGGTCTATAAATAGGCATGATATAGTTTTTAATAAAGGTTTGTAGGAAAGAAACTGTGACCAGACTAGGGGGCGGAAAAATTATTTGGGCCTAGGGGCGCCAAAATGCTAAATCCGGCCCTGGGCTTAGGGGGCAAATGCCCAGGGGCATGGGCCCTAGGTTGGACAATTTTTAGTGTCAAACTGACCCCAGTTACTTTTTGTGGGGCTATAAAAATTATTACCTTTTGAATTAACAGGTCCAAGGTTTAGATTAACATCCCCAGTCAAAAACATAACAAACACCACTGACGTTATAATTTATGATAGACAAACGTAGAGCTTATGCTATTTATATTTGATTTTTTGATAGATATATGCGGCATTCGAATTATTTCTAAAATAAAAGAGCATTACGCCCGTATTACAAAAAAATCGCAGTTAGTCTGGCCACTGCCGACGCACAAACTTGCGGCGCGCCGCGCCGCAGGGGCAGGGTGAGGGGCCAAAGACAGATCATATGTACGTGGAATTGTCTTCGTTCATTCTCATACGCGACTTCGGAGCGTACTCCTAGTTATATAAATACTAGCAGAGTACCCGTCCTTCGTACGGGGTTGGAATATAAGTATAAAATGCTTATTGCAGTTATACTCAAGCTTTGCGTTTGCAATAAGGGAGGAAACAGTTTGATAAAATTTGCTTTTTTAAATTTACAGTATTCTATAGTATTACACATAGCCATAATGTTCTACCACTTCATCTAAACAATAGAGAAAAATAAATTATCAACAATTTGCAAAATATCACAAAATATTCATGAAATGAAAAACATAAACATAACTGTAAACATTCCTACTTTGACAGTTCTCATTGCGAATCACAGTTTTTTGTTGCTGCTTAGTTCATATTAGCAGTTTTCATAAATGCAAAAAAAAATATAGTGCTGCACCCTGTTGGTAAATCTTATAACTTTTTAATGCTTTTCTATATCATAGAACCAACTTTTTTAGTTGAAACAGCTGACTAAATTCTTTAACTCCCTTTAAATATGAATACTCATAAGGTTAACATGGGGAATTACAGAGCCACTGGGGCGGAGCCCGAAAGGATTTTTGAGATAAGAATATGCCTATATGTTAATCGGGAATGTAAGTTATCATCATGCAAAATTTCAGCCCAATCCGTCCAGTGGTTTATGCGTGATTGAACTTCAAACAAACAAACAAACAAACACACAAACTTTCACATTTATAATATTAGTAAGATTAACATGCAATAAATAATTCAATAAATAACCTATATCTCATAAATAAATAAATATAAACATAGAATACCGGTAGAAGAACAATAAATTAATATTCGAACTGAAAAGATAGCTGAGCCAACATTAAAAATTAATTGTATTCAAACACGCATTAAAAGAAAGACACCTGCATTGCAATTTTAAACCAGACATTTAAGGGGGTTTGAGTCAAGAGGGGTATTGATAAAATAAAATAATTACCTTTTCCAACCACAGTGTTTGGTGTGACAAGTTTCGTTGTATTAATTCATTGATGATGTGGTTGCATACTCAAAAGACCTGAAGAAGTTCTAAGGAACAAAACTACTCGTCATACCAACAACTGTGGTTGGATAACCTAATAATTTTATTTTATAAATAACTTGGCAACTTTATAACGGAATGAGACATTCCAATTACATTTTAAATGTAATTTGGGAACCTGAATTTGAATCGCCTTCAATTTTTGTACATAAATTACGGTTCAGAAGACCCAGTTCTTTAAAATTTTATAAGTATTGGAAACAAATTAGTATTTCTATCACATTATTTTGATGTCAAACAACCGTTTAATTGGTGTCTTAGATCTCCATATTATTTTCATTACGTTGTTTTGATCCCCGCCATCTTCTGATTAAGTTTTTATCTTCTTGGTTTAGTCACTCTGTTACAGTTAAGTTTGATCCATTACTTTCTTTGGTTTTTTTCATCATAGTCTGATATCAGTGTATCTGCTGAAATCCGAAGCGTAACAAGTATATTCCAAAATCTGCATCGCGCGACGGAGTGACAATAAGGAACCAGTCTGCAACTCCCCTCTTGAACACAAGTACTTGTACAAACAAGAGGACAGATGTGATCGTGTGTCAACCGCGAGCTTCTCTACATCACACATCACACACATAACACATAACACACAGCACACATAACACACATAACACACAACACATATCCCACAAATCATACATCACACATCACACATAACACATCACACATAACACATCACAAATAACACATAGCACACATCCACATAACACACATCCCCATAACACATATAACACAAAACACATATAACACATAACACGTAACACACATGACACATAACACACATTCCCATAACACACATAACACATAACACACATAACGCACATAACACACATAAAACATAACACATAACACACATCCACATAACACACATGACACATCATCCAACGGTCGATCGAATGTGAAATGGAACCAAGTTGATTGTTCATGTAGAGTTTTGTTTGGATAACACCATATTCCTTCTGTATGGCTTACTATACAAATTTCACAGAAAACTATGTTCAAAATTTGAAAAACATCGTGTTTTTCTTTAATAAAAGGCATCACCCTCTTATCAAATAACTCACAATATTTTCACAATATGAACAAAAGACAAAAAACGATTAAAAAGCCGGTGTGTATAAAAATGTTAATAGTAGTGTATTTATGAAGATAGCATAGGTGAGTTTTAAAATAGAAATAGGCTTATTTCCATTTTTGGCTAATTGACTATATTCCTGAAAAATGTCAGCTCAATTCATTGAGTAGACCTAGTTTACATGTGAAGGATAAAGATCAGACGAAAATAATTTGTTAAGCTGGTTATGTGCTTCCTGTTCACATCGATTAGTTTCTTGTAATTTAACTTAATTTTTAACAATTGTAATTAATTTTTAATTAACTGGTGGTATAAATGCACGTGTTTAAACAGATAAATTCAATGTCTATAAGAATAACATTGGAACTTAAAATAATGTTAGGGCACAACTCTCTACTGAAACAATTATATGAACTAATAAATTATCCTATGTTCAGCCTAAATGATGAGTAACAAACTCGATACTAGCTTTCTAGCTAGTCAAGAAGTGAGAGAATTGGTGATGAATAAGTCAGTGAGGGCTTTGACCTTATGATAATATTCCTTGTCATTTTCTAATAAAACCTTAGAGGCTTAATGAGCTCATTATTTACATATTTTATTTGTAGATAAACTGCACGCCATTATTTAAAATTACAAAAATTAGTTTTGTTAATAAGAATAGCATTTATAACGCCGCAAAAACAATTAATTAAAACTGTTTTGCACTTGATTCTTGGATTAAACAATTTTACAATGTTCAATACATTGTTTTAACAGGAATAAGTCAATTTTGTATTTTTTTCGTACAAATTCACAATTATCACAATTTTATAAGGCTCCAGTAGATTTGTCCCTTCCCAGGCGAGATGTGATCACAAAGGAAGCTGAGGGAGAATAAGGTTTTATGTCGCTCACATTTTAGGAGACCGTAAACAGCGCAAGGAGAATGAGAGGGAGAAGTGACAAAGTTTATGACGTCACTCCACGCCACCTGTTGTCTAGGGTAATTACATCTGCGACGGTGGAGCAGTACCCTAGGAGTATAAGATTGAAGGTCCGAGAAACAAATGTTCGGAGAAGGAATAGTCTAACATTATAGTGAAATCGTTCGCTAATTCGACAGTGATTAGAGTAGTACCCTAGGAGGAGATAGAAGGTCTGAGCAAATAACATTTTAGAAGTGAATACTCATATGTTCTTGATTAAAGAAACCGGTGATCTAAGTAAGTAACAATGCTACACTATTCTCCCCACCTAATGTTGAGTTCTTATTTGGGTAAACATGCGCCCTTGATGCGTATTGACCCAATCTCATAATAGTGATTTAGTGAATTTAAATGATATTGTAATATAATACTTGTAGATTTATGTTCCCAGTTATTGTCAGTTTAATTGACACAGTATTCATATAATTAAGTAAGGGTGTATTTGTGTATAATTGTAATATAACAGAAAATGTATGACAATTCGGTTTCCCCAATCGTTGTATATTTCAAAACTTAGTTGAATAGTGTGTACATTTCCCATTTTTATCAACAGTTGTTGGAATACAACTAAAGGACTCAGGTTAGGCTAGACCAACAGCCCAGCCCCCCAAAATCAACTGGAATGACGTTAATTCATTTTCAATTATTTTAACGACATTCAATCGCAATATTACGAACTATGGTATCTTCAACGAAAACTGAACTATGAATATAATAAATACAAAAAAATACTGTTCATCCATGAAAAAATGTTTAGGATAAATTTATGGATGAAATAGAATGAATTATATCACTGAAATAGTCTGTGCAGGTTATACAACTAGCTAACCAGGCAGTCAAATATAAAATTATATAATTTGGAAAGTAATCAACCTTTATTTTACTTATCAACAATAAAAGCCCAGCTGTTGTGCCAGGTGACCGTTACATTGTTGGTAGTTTGAATCAGCTGTTGCAGTCGATATTGGTTTCGGCTCCACCCTCGATTTTAATTAAACCAATTCAATAAAATACAACGAAACAAACGGCATGTGTGTTCAGATTCGCTTAATAAATCCAAGAGTAACAATCATTTGACGATTATGTAAAGTTGTTAAATTGCAGTTAGTAATAGTTTGGGAATTAAATCTCTACAAAAATTTATCTACATTATGGTGTAGCTGGTTTATTTTATATCTATATTATTTCATACACTTTTGAATGGTGTCTGTCTGTGTGTGTTACATAATCGCGTAAAAATAACGATCAATTTATTATGATGGGAATTTTAATTTGGCAATTTACAATACATTAATGTTTTTAACATAATTCAATGGTGGGTGAATTCAATGGTAAAATTCACTAGTTTATAAGGATTAATAGCCTATAATTGTATAAACATTGTTTTGAATGTTTGTTTAAATTAAAACAGCTGATTGAATATTTGTTTCAATTCAAATCGACATAAAATAAATATAATATTATTAAACATTTATTGCACTGTTAAAAACCAAAGTTTTCTAAAAATTGCCTCAGTACTTCGGGGATTAACTTTTGGTGGGAGAGAGCCAATAAAAATAATCAGAAAATAATCGGAACTATTTTCACCTATATCGAGTAATCTTCAGTGTAATCTTTGCTCAATAGCAACAACTGATTTTTTTCACTTTGTACTGTATTTTTAATTTGCTAGTTTACTGTGTATGGCTGGTTATAAACACATGTTACAATAATTAGTCTTTTGTTTACTTTTTCTTTGTTATTTTATTCAACCAACATGGTTACTTGGCAACCCATAAGGTCAATGTTAAAAGATTTGAGTTTCAATTTTATTTATTATGTAATTAGATTTTTTAGCAGTTTTAACTGGATTAAACAAGTTTTAGGCCAGAAATAAATTGTTTACAACATTTGAAGGAAATCGTCGAAGCCGTTTTCGAGATCTCTGTGCAAGTATACAAGCATACAAGCATACATACATACATACAAGCAATCATTGCTCATATAAGAGTATAACAAGTAAGATTCAATAATCATTGCCTGTATTAACCTAGGTTGTCACCGAGTTTCCAAATTAAACTAAACTAGTGTACCTGTTGCTCGAATTCGAGCAATTGCGAAGCATTACAGGCGACTCACGAAGATTATGGAAATACTCACGATCTACACAACAGTAAGATATAATCAAAATCTTTTGTAAGTATCTTATCTTTTCTCAAAAAGCTGATCTTGTTTTTTAGTGTTTCTACAAATTTTTCCCTCTCATAGCCGCATTAGGCCGGGTTTTCCTAGGCGCGGAGTCGGCCAGCGGAGAGAGGAACGCGGAGAGCGGACTCCACTTGTCTTAGGCAATTTGATGTTACTGTTTTCCTAGAAGCGGAGCGGAATGCCATGTTAATTTCAATTCCGCTCTCCGCTCACCGACTCCGCGCCTAGGAAAACCCAGCTTAAGATTGTCTATAATAACGATTATAAATGAAAAAAAAACATTATTTCTTTTCTTCTGCTTGGTTCTGTTCTATGACTTTTTCTATGTTTCCATTGTTTGCAAATCGGTTATTTCAATGATTGCTCAAGAAATGTAGCATATTGTTAATTCAGTTTTATTTTTAGCCTATATCAAATTGTCCAGGATTTCTCGCTTTTTTCCATTGTAATAATTTCACCAACCCAAGTTTCGTCTACAGATGCAATACGCCAAAGAATATCACCTACGTAAAATCTCCAAGAAGTGGTAAAAAAGGCAGAAACCAAGCCATACAATAGTTATAAGTTAACTCTGTAAGAAATAATTTTAATAGTTACTGTGATATTAGGATTTTCCACTGATTTGGTAATAGAACATTATATTGCAAAACATGACACGATGCAGGATAAAATCTATTTTAAAATCAGAAAAACCCATTGCAAATACTGTACTTCATTTTGAAAATTCAATAAATAACAATTTAAATATTAACAGCTGTTTCATTAAAAAGTAGTGTAGAATATGCATATGGTAAACAAATTTGAAGAGGCAACTTTAAAGGCTTCTGGGGCAGAGCCCCAAGGGAATTTACCTCGTTCCTCTTTTGATGGCTCATCTACAGACCAAGACCTTTCTTTAGACACCTCTACCGAGTTTCTACGCCCAGCCGTTCTCTCAATTTAGCTATGACAAAGAAAAACAGTTTCAAATTAATATATAGATTATTTTAATTGTTGTATTGATACATTTGTTTTGGAAACATTAGGAAAATTATAATCTTTACATGACTAAAATTATTTACAATTGAAAGAGATTTTAAATGACTTATTGTTTGGATTAGGCTTTTCGATAAAGATAATTTTAACAAAGAGCTTATTAGATAGATGATGATGAAGTAGGTGTCTTCTTATTAACTTATGATTTAAAATATACTCTAGGTAGATTTTTTAAGGCTAACTACTGTAAACCAACAATAAATTGGAAAAATTCATCTTCCTCGTTTTAAACTATTCCAAAAACAAAGCAATTAATTGGAGCTAACAGCAATAAGCATGCTACAAACATACGTCAACGACGTAGAGCATTACTTAAAATTCCAATCTTGTCATCCCAATATGTTTTGCGTTCACATGGAAAACAGATTTATATCCACTAAAACTATCTATATTTTAAACACGGATACAAGTTCGGAATCATATTTTTCTAATTTTTAACCTAATCTGGGCCACTGTGAATTACAATATGAACATGCTAGTGATTACACATCATGTTTCCACAAAGTAAACAATTATGAATAAAACGAAAATCCCCTAGAAGAAATAAAACCCTGCAAGTTGATAGTGAAGGCGCTGTCACCGAGGAAGTTGTTTCATCAATGATGCATCTCGTCTATGTCAGACTCTCTGCAGTGGAGACTAATTGAATAGATTCAATAGTTCACAGAGCCCGGAATATCCGAGGACACATTTTACTGGTAAATAAACAAATGAGCATACGAATAGCTACATTTTATGTGGACTATTACATTGATATTGTGGAGTTTTTTTTATAGTTTTTGTGAGTAAAGGATTTTCCAGCATGTTTGGGAGAAGTTTTTAGTTATAACCATATAAATATTAGCAGGATACGTGACTTGACATTGCATTGTGAAAGAGAAAAAAATAGTGTTTACTAATCAATGAGAAATTGGAATTTTGGGTAGTTCGTTGATTCGATTGGTTTTGTTGTATCTAAATTTGTTGTTGTTTTACGAATATTGTTTGCAAGATGTATTGATTGTTAGCTGAGCTCCCTGTAAAGAAATGCTCCCTTGCCATAGAACAAGAATGACATCGTTGCTAGTGATACAAAGATCCCCTCATTTTGAGAGAAACCCATATACTGTATTTTATTTATTGATTTTATACAGGGTGTCCCGTAAGTAAACAGTAAAACTCCGGGAAATGGTTCTATGGGTCAAAATAAAGAGAAAATCAAGAATAACATTTTTTCCAAAATCGCTTCGTTAACCAGATATCCGCCATTTTGTATTTTTTACATAAACATTTTTATTTTTGAATTTTTTCAACAGATCTTTACAAAACTTGGTATGTAGCTTAAGGTAGAAAAGACATATTTAAGAAAAAAATTAATCTTATTTCAATTGAAAATTTCAAAATGGCGGACATTTTAATTTTTTAAACTTAAATCACCATTTTTAAATTTTTAATTGAATTAAGATGAATTTTTTCCCTTAAATTGGTATTTTCTACCTCAACCTACATACCAAGTTTTATAAAGATCTGTTGGAAAAAATTAAAATGTTTGTGTTAAAAAAAAATACAAAATGGTGGATATCTGGTTAACGAAGTGATTTTGGAAAAAAAATTATACTTGGATTTTCTCTTTATTTTGACCCATAGAACCATTTCCCGGAGTTTGGCTGTTTACTTATGGGACACCCTGTATATTATGTGTATAATTGTAATACACATATTGGCCTGTTGTAACCGTTGTAATAAACATTAATATCAACAATTGTTGTTGTTGCTCTCTGTCATAATTTACCGACATCAATATTTGCTCAGAGCGTGTTATTGAAGAAAAAAGATACATCAGTCATCAAATTTATTTGAAAAATTTGCATAATGAACAAGTGAAAACTTTCGACTCAAGTTTGAGATTCGAAGAAACATTCTTGTTTCCCTTCTAAAAATATTGTTTTATGCAGATTATAGCATCTAAACTTGTTCCGGGTTCCTTGTATTTACCTTTCATTCTATCCAAGCTCCTCTGTAATCTTTCATCATTTGATTTGCATTTCTACTCTCGATAAGATTCAAGAATGAAGACGTCTCAACCAATCGAATTTCGTTGTTTTAAGGGTAAGGGGGGTTTTAATTGGAACGCAGTGTTTATTTCGTACAGGTGAAAATTTTTATTTTTTGTTCTAACGTACATAGCTACAATATTTTACAGTAGAGATGTAAATTATGTTCTGTCTTATTTAATGTTCATGGTTTGTCATATTATGGTTTTCGCTTATCAGTAATGTAACCAATTAAATAGTTAGTTTCTGTATACTCCTGTGAATGCTCATTGAAGAAATGCAAAAACAGAATGAGTATGGATAAGTATTCAGTTCTTTTAGTTTCAGCTAATATTTTCTATAGCCTGTTTAATATAAGTTTACGCAACGATTGCGTAAAGATAAAGCTAACGACACGAGTAGAAAATTTAAGGCACAAGCCTTGGCGAGTGCCTTAAAAACTTCTACGAGTGTTGTTAACACTATTACACTACTTAACCTACGACAGTGTTTTAATTACTACAAATCACTTCTCATAACTTCTAAGAGAGGTTATGTTTTCGTTTATAACCCCTCATCGCCATTGACAGTGATGCAACAACTCATTGTACCAAACACTAATTGCACCACTCAACAATTAAATTGGCCTGAACAGCTGATTAGTTGAATTTCGAATCATTACAATTTTGCTTCTCCTCTCTCAATCCTTGAACCTCATTGGTCCGTTACCCGTGTTGTTATGAGTAAAACTATGCTGTTATGAAAGTAAACAATGCTGTTATGAGATACTTTTCAATTCTAAGAACTGAACTGAAACGGCTACTTTAAAAAACGGTCGTAGGTAAAATTAATAACAACAGCTGATCATCTATCTATACTATTATATAAAAATCTAATGGTGTCTGTCTGTATGTGTATTACTAATAGGTGCAAAAACTACTGAACCAACTGGGCTTAAATTTTACAAAAATATAGCTACCATACCAAGGACCATTATAGGACTATTCACATTTCGATACTGACCGTAGGCTTTGCCCCTTTTGCTTAAAAAGCTCTAAGGTGAACATTTTAAAAGTAAATATTGATTGGTCTCCATGGCTGCGATGAGAACACTAACAATGTTTGTTTACATTTGCTTTGACATTTAAATGTAAACAAGAAGAACTGCTAAACTGCATATTTCAGACAGCTGATACAAAGAAATTAAATATAATATTTTCTATAACTATGAGGTAGGTTTATTTTAATCTAACCTTTCATCATGGATTATTTATTCTAAAACTATGTCAATGATTATAAAAAAAAAGATTCTATAAACGTTGCTGTATCAACTCCGGCTCTGCTTTGGATTTTTTAAAGCGTCTAAGTTATGAAAATAATGTTATTGATATGTTTTCATGGAAACAGTATGACAATTACAATGTATAGATGTTTTGTAAAAATTTGGAGGCTACTTTAAATAAATTCGAACTGCTTAACATGTATTAGATTAACTTAACATAACTTGCACATCACATTGTTTTTTATATGTATATTTAGGTAAGTTAAAGTTATTGTGTTTTGCTAAACCTATGCTTAAATTAAACTAAAGAATATTACCAATAACTAAATTGTACCATTGATTTTAGTTTTCTAACATCTGTTGTAGCCTATATGTGTAAGCTATATATTTAATTATCAAATGGTAATACAAAATACTCTTATTTTATCTTAACATAGCTTTCAGTTCACATTTACTTTATTTGATACATTTATTATTTGTGTTTTGCCACACCACTGATTAAATTAAACCAAGGAAAATATCATAAAACTAAGCAGTACACAGTGTTTTTTTTTGTTTCTAAAATCAATGAAATATCTGTTACTATGTTTACTTAATGGTAAATGTGAAAATGTAAAGGCAATGGATGATGGAACTGATTAAAAGAACTGGTTTGTATATATATATATATATATATATACTTAATATATATATTTTTTTCTTAAGTTGTTTGTTGATATTTTTGTAGAGTGTAGAATCTGAGATGCAATGAAACATATAGGTACTGTATTTGCTATTACATTTTTTAGTACTTGATGCTTTGATAATCATATTAGGTTTGCCTGCTGTCTTTAATGCTAAATTATTTTTTAAACATTTTTTATAGTACCTATAGATATAGTTTCTTTAATATTTCAAAAGACTGTATTTATAAGGCACAGCAATATTCTAAAGTTTATAACAGCTGACTTAGTTTTGCTAATAATTTATTGTGAGTGAAGTAACTGAAGATGGAAGGATTTGTGATTCAATATAAAGAAGAGTGAAATAAATAAAAATTCATTTAAATTTAATAATTAGTATTTTTGCAACTTCAAAATTGAAATTTAAAATGTCAATAATAAATTAAAATATATGTAATTAAGGGAGATGAAGGTAAATCATGAATGTCAAAGTTTTATCAGAAGATTTGGTCAGTTTTCTCATATCAGCCTACACAATATTTAAAATTAAATTAATAAAAACCAAAATGGTGGTATCCACTACTTACCAGATTTAAAAGTCATAACTTAAACGTTTCTATTAATGCCATAAAAGTTGAATTTTGTTTCTAAAAGCGTTGGCGGATGTGTAACTATTATATGCAACAGATGTAAAGATTAAAAGGTTTCTATTTTGTGTTCTCTTCCCGTTGCAAAGGACGGGTACAACAGCTAGTTATTAATAAATTCATAATCTTGTAAAAATAAACATTCTTCCTTTCTGATTCTTATTTTTACAATGACTTGATTCGTTTTCGCTCTTAACATTTCATTAAGAGGAATGTTGTTATTTAAAACTGTTTTATGACTTGTAAAAACAGAATTACTTTTAAGGCTTTACGGCTAAGAAGAAGGGTATTAAAAATTAACCACCCGAATAATATGGGATACAATGGGTTTGGATTAAATTGACCCACTCTTCCTTTGCTTAACGTATGTTTTTGGTAGTTTCACCACAGACAATCTATTCTCTGTGATATAAGAAAATTATAAGCTTAAATGAATGTAAACACATTATGTATGGTCCATTCCCTGTTGTTTAACACGGTGCAGTACAAGTAGTACAACATAATTACAAAACAAATTTTTGTCAAGCTGTGTCAACAATTTTGCAAAAAAGATATATTTTGATTAATAACAAAAGCAATTTATGGTATCATAAAACATAGGGTTATCATAGCTTAGTTATTGGTGCCACGTTTTGCTAAATTGATCGTTCAAAATGCAACCATTCACATTTTAAATTCGTATTGCTTTTTACAAATCGACTACAGTTTTGTGGTGAGAATTGTTAATTAGCTCGGACATTTTTTTTTAAATTTGTTTGTAGGATATGTTTATGAAAATCTTATGATCAAGAATAACAAAGGAAAATTAATATTGACCATCTGATCAGATTGACTGGCCAGACAAACATTCTAGAGAACGTAGGTAGTTTTCTATATTATTCAGTAAACTTTTTCGCCTTAAATGTAATTAGTATACTTATATGTCTCAAGTTTGTAACGTATATTGTGTTGGATAGTACAACCGTTGACTTTGTTTGCAAATTTCCCATATGGGGATTAAGCTATTACCGTAGTACTCATGGTTAGACCTGGACCCGGGACTGATTTACTTTTTAGTTTTGAGGTCCCTGGAGGCCAAAAACACCATTCGTTCAAATTCATATCTAACTGGGTATAACTACCCAGTAGGAGTAGTTGAGTAGTGTCCGTCGTGCGTGTTATGGCCGGCCGTGTATCTTTCTGTAATTTAATGTATTTGTGCGTGTTAAATGTGTTATTTGTGTATTTTGACGACGTCATCATGTTCCAATAATTTTATTTTAGACGACAAGGCTTGAAAAAGAAACGTCAGTTTCGAAACTAGTCGCTTGAAAGACTATCCTAGGATTGACGACGTAAGGTACGTAAACCTATTTTATACAATCTTAAATCAATCCTGGAGGCAATGCTGAATAAAATAAACGAATTTTCCAAATTCCCTTAAAATTTTTCCAGAGACAAGCAAGCTGTAACAGTTTTTTATTCTCTATAAAAATAACTAAGTGATTTAAAATTAACACTCTTTTGGAATTTTTCCGTAATCATTAGGCATACAACAACGCTTCAATATACTATATTGTTTATTTTTTGAGCTCTAAAAATGTGTGGAAAGAAATTGAAAAATTGAATGTTTCTAGGCTGAAAATGGAAAACCCCATTTTTACCATAAAACACCCATGAAGCCCTGTTCCCATAATCCGATCATGGTAGTTCGCAAGCTCGTCCAAATAAATGTAGGGTTACACGTTTATACAAAATTTCACCAAAATCTGATCTTTTTTTAGAAAATCTTTATTGTCTTTGTTGTTTATCTTTTGTATCTTTTGAAATCTTTTGTCTTGATGAAACTTTTGTTTAATTGCTTCAGTTAACGGACACATATATAAATATATATATTGATGCAATCTACCACACTGACAAATCTGACAAATATAAATTTGCTTAGTCTGCAGACTGCGGTGGTGGTGTTTAGTAAATGTGACATTCTTTTATACAAGTTAAACATCGAAAACAACTTAGAATTTAAAGCATACTAGCTGTTACCCACGGACTTAAACCCGTTTGACTACATAAGTATTAATAAAACTAGTGATAAGTTAAGTTAAGCTGAAATAGACAAACAGAATAGAGCAATACAAACAAATAATCACACCTGTTTTTAATAAGGTAATAAATTGATAGAATAACATACAAATAAGTACAGCTGATATATTTTTAACATTAGGTGCATGGAAAGTTCCCTTTAGAAAGGAATTACGACCTTAAAGGGCAATTTATGAAATAATGGATAGTTTTGCGCAAGGTTTCTCGTCATGACAAACATTTTAAGTATATGGTTTATGGGTGTGTGTGTAGTTTTCTCAAAAGCTCATGGGTACTTTGGACTCTATCTATGGATTCGTTACACCTTTTCGATGAAGGTTCTAACATTTGTATAGTTTTATCACATCTATGTTGATGTTGCATTTGTTGTTTATCTTTTTCACCATTATTTACTTAAACTGTTATTTGACCCACTAAAATTTGTTTTTCACAACTGCATTCATTGTTTACACTTTTTGTATAATTTTTAAAATAATAAAGTGTGCCTAGTGCAACCTTGAAAACATTTTGCATTTGTAGTAACACATTTCATCTTCCACTTTTTTAATGACACGTCGTGTTGCCGTTTATATAGAACCTTGAAAACACCATATGTCACTTAACATTAATCATATTAGCTTGAGCGTTTAGTGTTTAAAATAGGCTACATACAGGCTGCTGCCACATCACTTCAGCTGGAGACTACAACATGGCGGTACTGCAGCTCTTGTGCTTCACATCTCTACTGACTCTCGCAGCATCTGACAACTACGGCTTGAGTGATCAACTGGCGTCATCTTACACCACGACAAAGTCCATTGATGTTTTGAAAGAAGAAATCGCCAAGGAAATCACACCACAAGGCAGCATCAGAGCAGAGGCTACAAATAATGCAAATGGTAAAGTAATCACCATAATTTGTACAGTACGAAACATACAGCTTACGCACCGGAAAACAGCTGACCCCAGTAAACCGTTGAATGAACCTTCGACGGCGGGAAACACAGGCCCTTTGACTCGTAAGTCAATGACATACAACCTGGAGATGAATGCCGATGTTATGAAATCAGTAGCAGGAGGAAACACTGTGACTAAAAATTTTAAATTCGAATCCAGCAACGTCGTTCTCACCGTCACCTCAGCACAGAACATCGGACGTTGTTTTGTAGTCATCGAAGATGTGAAATTCAACTATGGGAGTCCCAAGGGTGTGACACAGGATGTATGGAAGGGCTATATGAATCTGCTGGGATCGAAATTGGAGGATCAAATGAAGGCACGTATGCTGAACACCTTGGGTAATGGGGGATGGATTTGTGGAACTATGTGAATGTAGAGCATAATAACCTAACGTGATCTGAAATTTGAGTAATGTATAAATATTTACTCTATTGAAGTTTAAGTTATTTACCAATATTGTCAGTTTAAATAGGCTTAAGAGGCGTCATGAATTTTTCGTGGCGCGATAAATAGAATCCACAAAAGTCAGTTTTTTAGCACATGAATAGCAAACAAATTATAAACTTAGTTAATCATTAATTAATTCAATAGGAAATCAATTAGTCTGATGACAGTATCATTTCAGGTTATTGTTAAAAAACTGTAGGCCTATGCATTGTGTTTAAATATAACTTTAAATCATTGTAAAACTGTGAAAACTTTTAAAGGAATGAATAAATACGTTTTATTGACTTTCTTCAATTTACTGAAAAATTACCTTTAAGCTTGTCATTGAACTGTGTTTCTGCATTGTATTTTATTGCCAATCATATAGATATGACTTTACGAAAATGATGCAATAGGTAGTTTACCGTAATATTACTGCAGACTTAATCTTGATTTATTTTTCTCCCTTGTAAGAAATAATTTTGATATCAATTATACATTATAGAACAAACATGGTGACGTACAATATACATGGAAAATTGTATATACGTGGAAAATATTTGTTCATACAACAGTTCTTAGAAAGGTTGATGTGTACTCGAATTTCAAGAATAAAATAAAGGGTGGCGCAAAAAGGATGGTCGGTTTTAAAATGAACATAAAACAAATATGATTTTACGCATAAATTTAACTGACATTCGGTTCTGGACACTTTCAAACTCCCTATTACAAAAAATAACCTTGTAACTTACAAATTTGCTAGTAGGCTATGTCGATAAAACCATAAGAAAATTAAAAAAAAATATATAAATAAAACATAGCGGACTTTGAAGTACTGACGCTCATACGGTCTCCATGTTTTGTGGAGTAACTGTCGTCCAGTAGATTTACCACGACGGACCCTGTTGTCCGAGATGCAGTCACCCAACGTGATATGATCTGCGAACAGGAACCAGTTCCATACGGGCTAAGCCAAAATGTTGTCGAAACAGCTGTTACGAAGAAATAAAAGATTAACTGTTTCTGAAAAAAATAAAAAATAAAAAAAACTATTCCACAGCTAAAATGCAGTGTTCGGCCGTCCACTACACCATATCGTTGCAAATTGGGTACCATGGTCGACTTACAGACGGCCGGTAGTGGACCTGAACCTCCCCCAACTACTAAATACTACGCAGTTCGAATCCGACCATCCTTTTTGCGCCACTCTGTATGAATTTATTGTAGTGATTTGTGGAGTAATTCATACAACAACTAATTAACAGTAAATTTATAATAGCGAAACAACTATGAGCCAATTTCAAGTGCTAATAAATAAAGGCTAAACAATGTGCAAAATGTATATGTTGTGAATTATTTTGCATGAAGAATAATGCGTTTGAAAAATATAGTTCCTGCACGGAGAAGAAAACAGGTGCCTCTCATTTTCCGACCTTGGTGACTTGAGCATAAGCCAAAGGGTCATTTTCGTTCCCAGGGACGAAAATATAATGATGTGTACGAGTTTTGTTTTAGTTAATGGGTGAAAACTTTTTAAAACGTTTATGACGATTTCAAGGTCAGGCGATTTATGTGTTTTTTGCAAAAAAGGTTTGTTGGACGTCAGTACGGCTTCAGAAAGGGACGGTCAACATTCGACGCGATATCTGAGGTACACAGAGCGGTCGAGCGTGCCGAGGGGTCGTGCTTCTTGTTACGCTAGATGTCAAGAATGCCTTTAACCCGGCGAGATGGGTTGATATGTTTAACGAGTTGAGGAACAGCTTCCGCGTACCAGCATATCTGTTGAGGCTAATCGATGACTACCTGCGCTGCAGAACTCTTCAATACGAAACCAAAGATGGTTCGCGGACGATGGATGTCACTTCCGATGCCGCGCAAGGTTCAATACTCGGCCCAGATTTTCGAAACGCTGTCTACGACAGCCTTCTGAGATCTGAGATGCCAGAGGAGACAGTTTTAGTTGGGTACGCCGATGACGTTGCAGCCCTCATTGCTGCACGCAACGTTGAGCTAGCCCGACTGAAACTGAACCAAGTCGTGCGCATTGTAAATGCCTCGATGGCTGACCATGGTCTGTGTCTACACTGGCGTTATCTAATATGGTAATGTGTACCGTTTACAGCTCTCCACTCCTGTTGTAGGAAATGCATTTCGGTATTGGTGATTGGAACATGACTCCTGTGTAAAGTATATTTCTAGTGTAAGTTTTGAAATATCTGGCTCTGTGAGTTTCAAGTTTACTAGATCCCTGAGTCATTCCTGACTAAATCATGCTCTCAACCCATGGAGCCTATCGTCGATTTATCACCGTCTCAGTTTTCACTGTAGGATTGGCTGGTCTGAAATCACATTCATCTGAATTATACGTGGGTTTAGCTCTGCAACGGGAGATTATATATAGAAGTGGTTCTATATAAGTGGTTTATTGTATTTTACTTCTTATTATTAAAGATTGTAGTGGCCACTTTTGAATAATCATCCCGTCTAAAATAGCCTTAAAGGCCACGTGCTTGGTAAGTATCAAGTAAAAAATAAACTTTCTGAAAAATTACGATGCATTACTGGAATGTGAACCAGAGAGCAGCCAACATGGCTGCCTTGTTTACACAATTGCACCGTACTCAGTTATGTTTGCGAATTGTTATTGCCAATAGCTTAATCGACACAGTTATTCTCTACAATTTAGTACATAACTTTAATTTACATGCCCGTTGACAAAAATAAAGCCACACAAGTATATGTTTAAATATTTTTATACACAGAAGTGCACATTTTGGTAAGATTCAATAATCCGATGATTTCACATGACGTTTTTTACATTTTGAAAGACTACACAAAAGAACTTAAAAGAAATCAATACTTACTGTTCATTCGATCTTTAATAGCGGTAAAACACAAAAGCGCCACTGCTGATTTTTTAAGCTTAATAGCTTCGCTGAGCTATGTTTCCGTTTGTTACTCGATGTTAACAATTGCAATTCAAGAAATTTAATCCACTGGATCTCAGAGTATCTCCAGTTTCCCGGTCTGGATGGTTCTGTGTATAGTCAATGTTATTAGCCATTTTACTTCATTTTAATTACAAACTATCGGGCTTGAATCTGTTATTTGAGCTAAAAGGTTATCCATCTCTCTTGGTTTTGGATTAAACGTACAAAACGTGATCGGAAATAATTGCAATATTCGTGAACAAATCATAATGTAATCATGGTAATGACAGTTTGAAGAAAGACTCTATATCCAAACAGCTCGTCTATATTTTTTGATGACTGTGGTTTTTTTTATTCTCTAAGCAGATGTCTGGTATTTGATAAATGAAGTATGTGGTAAACATTGGAAGAAAGTTTCATCTTAACCCATTGGCCGCCGCGGTCCGATTTATCGTGTTGTATGCACCCAATAGCCACGGCTATTAGTTACGGAGAAATTTCCAAAAACATTTTGAATTTAAACCCCCCTGTTATTCTTATGGAGAATATGTAAACTGTTGTAGTTTGCTTGTTTAAGAACATATTTTGAAAACATTTGGAAAATGCATTTATTTACTACTAAACTATTAACATTTTAAGCTAAAATTTTACCCTCCCTGTTGCAGCAAACCTAAGTACTCGTCAAACTAATTCTATTTAAATATGGAATAAATGTGACATTTTTCAGGAGAAATTGTAGTGTAAATTTAATCAGGCAAATGAAATTCGCTTAGTCTGCAGGTTTGATGCGGCGGGGGTATTTCAAATTTGTGTGTAGAATATGTTTATGAAAACCTTATAATCCTACTAATATTATAAATGAGAAAGTTTGGATGTATGGATGTATGGATGTATGGATGTATGTTTGTGACAAGTGAACGCGAAAAATACTGGTCGGATTGGGCTGAAATTTGGCATGATGATAGCTCACATTCCCGATTAACATATAGGCGTATTCTTATTTCAAAAATCCTTTCGGGCTCCGCCCCAGTGGCTCTGGAGTTTCCCATGTTAACCTTATGAGAATTGGAATTATTGAATCTTAACAGCTGTTTCAATTAAACGAGTTGGTTCTGTTCTATGATGTTGAATAGCATTAAAGTTACAAGGATTACCAACAGGGTGGAGCACTATTATTTCTTTTACATTTATGACAACAGCTAATTTGCAACCAAAAGGTGAGTGAGCGTAGCGAACGAACTTCAACCTGGAGGCGAGTTAGCGTAGCGAACGAGCTAACCTGAAGGCAAGTGAGCGCAGCGAACGAGCTCCAACCTAAAGGTGAGTGAGCTTAGCGAACGAGCTCCAACCTAAAGGTGAGTGAGCGTAGCGAACAAACTTCAACCAGGACGTGATTGAGCCATGCGAACGAGATAATCTTGAAAATTAAGAAGTTAAACGGGGCAAAGCCCGCGGGTTACAGCTAGTCAAGTATAAATAGGGAAAATTAATATTGACGATCTGAACAGATTGACTGGCCTGGCCAACATTCTAGACAACATAATGCTTTCTATATACTGTAGGTAGTAAACTTTAACTTATATTGTGTTGGATAGTACAACCGTTGACTTTGTCTAACTTGTTAAAACTGTTTACTGACAATATAGATTCTGATTCTGATTCTAAACCAGATGGACCAGCCGCTAGCAACATGCCTCTAGTTAAAACAATGTCTGTAATTTACCCGTCAAATTTCCATGTTGTAACTTTTAACGCCGTACTTGTTAACAGCCCAACACTACTTTGTTTTCGGTCCTGTATAATTTTATTGCACCGTTCTCCATACACGGTGCCCATTGCCTCAGCCAAAGAAATAGTCACTTTCATTTCGTTTATGTCTTGGGAGAATGTTAAGAGACGTTTGAAAACAAGTTAAATTCGAGTCGTATGACTGGTGAATGGCAATGCTCTTGTAGTTGGTTGGTTCTTTTAGGTTATTTGTTGGTTATGATTTTGAGTCTTTAATTCAATTTATAATATTTAATATTGTTAGTGGTTTTAATTAATTCATTTTACATTCTCATTTGACAACTTTGTTTATATTGAAAGCACTAAATACTGAAGTTTTCAATTTTGAAAACAGGCTCCCCAAAATATTTCGAATCCGATTTTAACTTTGTGTCTCAGGGTAGTTCACGAATGTCTCGTTATTCTTCGATCACATTGCGTATACCTCATCATGTGACCAAGGCTTATGGCAGGGCTTTTGTTGTTGCCGCTTGTCGTCTGTGGAACGGCCTACCCCTGCACATTAGGACACTTGAAAAACGTTCCCAGTTTGTGGCGGCACTGAAAAATCTCTATTTTGAGAAGATGGTCTCGGCTGGCGTGTCCTAGGGCTACTGTTGCTTTGCGCGATTGCTGATGCATGTATGCGAGAGTGTGTAAATGTGTTTTTCTATTTGTTAAATTTGTATGTTTTTTTTTCTTAGATATGTAGGTACTTAAATTGTTGAATATTTTATGTTTAATTAGATTAAGTTATCCCAATGTAACATTATTTTGTTATATTTTGAATGTCAGGTTAAGTGTAAGAAAGGGCCATGTGGCCCTAACTTTGCCTGAAAAAATAAAAAAAATTTCATTTCATTTTCATTTCATTTTAAACACAAAATAAAGAGTGTTCAATACAAGTACAAATTTGCTTCATCAAGCATAATATAATTTATTAAACACGAAGTCCTTGGAGGCTAGCAGCCATCTTATATTAATTTAAAACAGCTGACGAAAATTAAATAATTACATGATCAATGTTAATTTGAACCAACCGGTGAATTGTTACTATAACTATCTCAAAAACGTTTTACAAATACCAAAGTGATTGTAATTTAATTATCCAGACCTTAAAACGTGAATTTCGGGATTAAAACTGTGTTTGCCCCAAAATTGCCTGAGGAAAAAGTACAGTACTTATAATTTAACAAATATTTTGTTAAATCGCATGATTATATTAAGTTTATAACTACCGAAATTTTCTTTTAAGTCTTGTAATTATACGGATTAGTGGAAGAAGAATTTAGGGGTAGTTTTGCTCGGTGTGTTTTGATGTTTTAAACTTTAGCTTGTTCTTTGATATTATAAACAAAGAGTTAAATGTTTGCTGAAAAAGTTACATGAAAGGAAGAGGAAAACACGCGTTCCTCATCGACTTTCTCAATGTTTAACCACAGAATTAAAAAGTCGGCTTATCGAACATAACGAACGCTGAAGCATGCTTCAGATTACAATAGGATGGAAATTATATTTGAGTAACAAAAGTCGACGATAATACACGAGTTTAAATACATAATGTTAAATTTGTATACAATCAACAAAGAAAATAACATTTTTTTATAAAAAAAACAATGATTTGAAGTTTGCTGGTTTTATGGGGAAACACATAACATGAGAACTTCCGGGAAATCTAAAATGACAGAGCACTCAATTGTTTACTTTCTCAATAAAAGGAACATTCCCTGTTGTGGAATCAACATTGACTTCGGGTACTGCAAGTACGGTAGACTTTCATCTTATTGTACATGTCCGGCTCCGTTTGAGTGCGCTGGTGTCCAATAAGTGTTTCTCTTTTATTTGAGGGTAAGTTTTACTACGTGGGCTTTTCTTTCTCTTTACGAAAATAGAAAGAAGTTTTTCCCTTAGGAAAGAATAGCTGTGTTGATAAATCGTTGCATTTGGACGTATTAATTTTAAAACTCTCGTCGTAATCCTACTAATATTATAAGTGAGAAAGTTTGGATGTATGAATGGATGTTTGTGACAGGTAAAAGCGAAAAATACTAAACCCACAGGTATGATAAATAAATAGGGGTTGAAATTTGGTATGATGATGGCTCACATTCCTGATTCACAGGGCTCCGCCCCAGTGGCTCTGGAGTTTCTCGTGTTAACCATATGAGTATTCATATTAAAGAATTAAAGAATTTTGTCAGCTGTTTCAACTACACAAGTTGGTTCCACGATATTAACTATCTTTAAAAAGTAATAAGGTTTACCAAGAGGGTGCAGCATTATTAATTATTTTTGCATTTATAATAAAATTTTCTTAAATATTGTCCTCTCCCATTGCAAACTTATGCGTGATTGAGCAACACACACACACACACACACAAACATACACACAAACTCACAAACTTTCAGATTTATAATATTAGTAAGATTTTCTTAAATATTGTCCTCTCCCATTGCAAACGCAAAGCACGAGTATAACTGCAATTAGCATTTTATAATTATACGCCAACTCCGTACGAAGGACAGGTTTTCTGCTAGTAAGATATACATTTTAAATATCGAATCTAACTTTAGCATACAGATCGAATCTTATTTTAAAATTTTAACAAATTGTTCCATAAGGACATAGATCCTTATGAAATGATAATACGTTCCCTTAATGTATAAGAGGTGTCTTTCGATAAGTACATAGTACACTGTATATACAGGGTGTCCCGGAACTCTCTACCAATATTTTAGGGCATTGTTCCTGGGTAAGAAACGTATCTAAATATCATATTTATATTGTCCGGAAGTCCTTAGTTACTCAGATAGCCGCCATTTTGTTTTTTTCACTTATTAATTTTTTTCTGAAAATTGGTTAAACATACGAAGTTGAAACTTTGCACAAACATTTATGACAACTAGACAAAGCTACAAAAAAATTATGACGATTTTTCAAATTCATAAAACAAAATGGCGGCTGTTTAAAATTTTGTTTCTTAAATTACTCGAAAACCGTTGATGTTACAAAAATTTTACAAGAATAACTTTTTTAAGACAATTTTATTACAAATCGATCGACACCTTAATCTTTGAGATCGGACGAGTATTAACTGAGATATGGCAGTTTTAGTGATACGTAACCGCCGGATATTAGTTGCAGCGCATGCTGAAAGCGGTCACGTATCACTAAAACTGCCATATCTCAGTTAATACTCGTCCGATCTCAAAGATTAAGGTGTCGATCGATTTGTAATAAAATTGCCTTAAAAAGTTATTCTTGTAAAATTTTTGTAACATCAACGGTTTTCGAGTAATTTAAGAAACAAAATTTTAAACAGCCGCCATTTTGTTTTATGAATTTGAAAAATCGTCATAATTTTTTTGTAGCTTTGTCTAGTTGTCATAAATGTTTGTGCAAAGTTTCAACTTCGTATGTTTAACCAATTTTCAGAAAAAAATTAATAAGGGAAAAAAATAAAATGGCGGCTATCTGAGTAACTAAGGACTTCCGGACAATTTAAATATGATATTTAGATATGTTTCTTACCCAGGAACAATGCCCTAAAATATTGGTAGAGAGTTCCGGGACACCCTGTATAAAAACAAATGATCCATAGAAATTAATATAATATTTAATAAGATATTATACATAGATTTTTTTCCATACAAAATCATAGAATTTCTATAGTGTAAGTAGAATTCTCATTCAATTGTAAGATAAGAAGCCATCATATTTTTGCGTATATTATGTTGATAATGCTTGAGTTGTTTTATAGTGACAAAAGGTTTCTCTTTTATTTCAAGGTAGATTTTGTTACACTATTTCATTACTGGATTCATTGGTTGGAGGCTGATTCTTTGTTGTTCCATAAAATAAGCAATACATTTTTAATATAATTTTATTGGGGTTAAACTAGTTTTTAAGTTGGTTAGGTATCATGAAAAATAGTGAACCTCCAAAACCCCTCCTCAAAAAATGGACTGTACCAACCCTAATTTAGCTGTCCTTATTAATTATTTAGCTGTTAATTATGGATGGTTAGTTTCCACAGCGTATGTTTAATGAATTGTACAGTATTACCAACTTAAAGTTACTAAAATGTTTATATAAAGTGGTTTTAGTTAAAGTTTGACGCTTTAAATTGTAAATTTTCCTGTGAAGAGAGTTCTCCAACGCCTGTAAGAAGTAAGATTAGCAGCTGAGCAGAAAGCTTCTTGGAAAACTCAAAAGATAACACGCTTTATCTCGATGTGACGTCATTGATGTGCTCCGTAAAAGCAAACTCAGGCTAAAGACGATCAACAAACCCTTGTTGAAACTTGTACTAAATTATACGTTTTTATCTTTTAGATACCAACATTACTTAAACCAACTATCCCGTAAACAACTTCCACTTTAAATTAGGTTGTCTTGATTACCGTAAAGACAGCACATTTAGGATTTTAACAGTCCGAAACAATTATTATTATTAATAGAAATAGTTATTTGTGTAACTAGTGGAGGCGAGTGTGGAAAGTTTCTCGAGTGCTGCAAAGGCAGTTTGCACCCGTGTTACACATTATGCTTTTCCTGCAGTTACTATAAATCATAACAATAATTAGTCTTTCAAACACTGTACAACACGTTTTTAGGTAAGGTTAAATCCAAACGTTGAACTAAATGGGAAACGCTGCACCAGCTGATCAGTCGTAATATCTTTAATTGTTGCCAACTTATTTTCAAGCGTACATCAACCTAATTATAACACGCTGGTTGTTTGGTTGGAATATTGGTGTGCGGCAAAAGTAAGTAGATGTAGCAATTATCAACTTTGTGCTATAATCAGTGCAAGGAAGGCCAATTTGTCAGGTGACTGTAGGAAAATGTCTTTGTGTTATTCGGTTGTGTATTAATGATATAAGTCTCGATTCATTTGTAGAATCGCAAAATAAATAAAAATATAAAGAAATGCTTAGTGGCGGACAAACATGTAGACAACTAAAGTGTTTTACTCACGATTCCAAAGACCTCGAAGCCAAAGCAGGGTGATGACAACTCGCTGTCATTTTCTTCCTATCCTGTCTAACTATCAATTTCTTCTTATCCTGTCTATCAATTTCTTCCTGTCCTGTCTATCAATTTCTTGTTCTTCCTGTCCTGTCTAACTACTAATTTCTTCCTATCCTGTCTAACTATCATTTTCTTCCTATCCTGTCTAACTATCAATTTCTTCTTATCCTATCTAACTATCAATTTCTTCCTGTCCTGTCTATCAATTTCTTGTTCTTCCTGTCCTGTCTAACTACTAATTTCTTCCTATCCTGTCTAACTATCATTTTCTTCCTATCCTGTCTAACTATCAATTTCTTCTTATCCTGTCGAACTATCAATTTCTTCCTGTCCTGTCTATCAATTTCTTGTTCTTCCTGTCCTGTCTAACTACTAATTTCTTCCTATCCTGTCTAACTATCAATTTCTTCCTATCCTGTCTAACTATCAATTTCTTCCTGTCCTGTCTAACTATCAATTTCTTCCTATCCTGTCTAACTATCAATTTCTTCCTATCCTGTCTAACTATCAATTTCTTCTTATCCTGTCTAACTATCAATTTCTTCCTATCCTGTCTAACTATCAATTTCTTCTTATCCTGTCTAACTATCAATTTCTTCCTATCCTGTCTAACTATCAATTTCTTCATATCCTGTCTAAAAGACCTGTGTGAGATTCTAACAACTTTCACAAGTTTAATACTAAAAGTTAAAGTCGGCTGTTTACTTTGCTCTCGTTGGCGGCGCGTCGCGACGGAGCTTCATAAATCAAAATGCAGGAAGCTCCAGACGGCGCCATTAGTCACAGAAATTGCTCCTTCCTTGAAACCCCTTCCTAAACAGGCTACACGTATGGCATGCATGTTTTTGTTTTAGGTATTTGTAATTTGTGGCTATCGATGAAATGAGAAGTTCTAACACCATGTCTAATTTGTAGAACGATTGATAGAAACGCCTCATTCTTATCTTGAACTTAAAAAATAGATTCAGTTGAACTAATCAATCATCAGAGTGTGCTGATGATAGTTACTGATCTGATTAAAACTCTAACTTTTTTAAACGCTTAATTGAAAGGTAATCTTATGTATTGACGTTTCAATTACCGATTTTGAAAAGTATTGTGTATATACATATACAGGTAGTTTCGAAACTCTCTCCTGAAACTCCGTGGTCATGCTTCTTAGGTCAAAACAGACAAAAGATATAACGTAAACATATGCCCTATCTCGCTTCGTTTCCCGTCTGTCAGTGTGTAAGTATTTTTTACATCACTTCCCATAACTTTAGAACTACTCAACTTAAAGGTACCTGTATGATGACTACTAGAAACAATTATATCGCAAAGCATCAAGTTTCTACTTTGTATAAATTCAAAATGGTGGCCGTTTTAATTTTTCAAAGCTTAGTAACTAATAAAACATAGTATTTATAAAAAAGTTATAAATGACATGGATGAAAATGTAATTAACTTTACAGGAACGTACAGTTTTTATAGGGTCATAACACAATAACGGGGAAAATACAATTTTGTGAAGTTAACACAAAAATTTAGGAAAATTCAATAAATTAGCAGGTATTACCTTTATAAACATGTAATTTTCTCCGTTATTTGTGTTATGACCCTATGCAAAATGTACATTTCTGTGAAGTAAATTACGTTTCCATCCTTTTTGTCATCTGAAACTTTTTTTAAATTAGATGGTTTTTGAGTTATTAAGCTTTGAAAAATAAAAATGGCTGCAATTTTGAAATTATACAAATTAGAAACTTGATACTTTGCAAAAGGATATTTCCTGTTAGTCATCAAACACGTACCATTTTTCAAGTTGGTACCTTTAGTGGTTTCAAAGTTATGAGAAGTTATGTAAAATATACATATACACTGACAAACTGAAAACGAAACGAGATAGGGCATTATCAATACATCTTGGTATTACCTTATTGAGGAAGTTTAGCTATTCTATTTTTATTTTTAGCTGATGCATGGAACACATTTATCAATTCAATCATGCTAAGCGACTATCAGCCTACGAGGGGCTGGACCGCTTTATGATAAAGTCGAGAATCGCGTGCACACTTTCTCGCTTTCACACTAATAAAGCACTAAATTATAACCACTGAAACTTGGACCTTGGACCGTTGTGATGTCACAGTTTTCTTTATAAATAGATAACACAGTAAATTTACTGATTGATTTTCATCAAAATAAGAAGAATATATGAATTACAGGATATACAATAATTCTATTTTTTATGCTAAAATAAAACCAACTTGATATAAGATTTCCCGTGGCTCCTTTAATAGTTGCAGCTATAAATACACTTTCAGGCAAACTGGCAAACAATATCAAAATGTTTCCCTATTTTTCCATTTTGACTGTCATATAAAACATGTATTACCATCAAGATATACTAATCACTTATATCGTTTTTAATATCAGATTGTACTGGCGTTTACTCATATGTGTTTGATTTTGTAGAATTCAACCAGTAGAAAACAAGTACCAGTTGGTGCCAGTCTTTAGAAAACAATGATATTTTTCTTTATCTAATATTGAGCGTGCATCTTTCTGTTTTGTGATAGTCAACGTGTATTAATAAATCCGATGGTATGATTCAAGGAACCAATAGTATCTTCCACGATCTTTCTAGTATTCGTGGTATCTACCAAACTTACGTAAAATATGTTAAAGATTGAGTTACTATCTCTTTTACATTCTTTATAGAGATTGCGTCTTGGAGAAAGTTGTGAACACAATCTTGTAAAAGGTGAAAATATCAACTTCTTTAAGAAATAAGTTAGAATTTTCAAAATTTTAATAAGCCAACCCCGAAGATTAAATTAACGGTACCATGCAATTTATCCTGAATAAACATTTCATAAATCTTACCTAATCCTCATCTAACATCGTGTTTTGCTGACGTAGAATGAAAATGTTTAATAAAGTGGCCTGGCCACGTCATCACGAGGAAATTTTCATTTTCAAACTGAAATGTGGATATTTTAGGGATGATAAAGCAATGAGTCAGTTTATAAGGTTTGGTTGAAACAGGAAAATGTCGAAAGTTAAGTGTTTTTTGCATTTTATTATTACTAGTGTACCTGTTGCTCGAAATCAAGCAATTGTCTTGGAGCAAATTAGGTTATGTTATTTGCTTACCGGTTGTTAACGTACCAGTCACCGGATCCGCGACTGTGGTGGGTGCAGAGACACTAACTGTGAAATCAGCTGATTTAGCGAGTGGGAATGACCCATTCCCGTTCTAAAGCGTAATGAGCTATTTTGCGTAGCCTACTGTTTACAGCTTTGACAATGTAATCATTTCCATGCAGTGGTAGGAAAAAGTACATTTATAAATCCAACCATTTTCTTTATAAAATCAGCTTATTAAACACATGTTCTAGACTCCAACTGAATCTGTTTAACATAGGAATACAAAGAATTATCCTCAACAATGCAGGATCATTCATTTTACTGTATTTTATCTTACAGCCTACACACAAATAAACCATTTTGGCTGTAAAATAGCAAACAGTTATTTTATAAACACTGCCATTACGTAAATCGAAAGTGTTTTTAAAAACAATGAAACCACACACCGACAAGAGATATTCTACATCGTAATATTTTGATTGACACGCTATGACGTCACCCTCACTCTAGCTCCATGACGACCGACGACTGACAGTTGACGGTTGCACACTCAAATTTTTATATTCTAAATGGACTACAGCTTTTTCCCTTTACGGAGTTTGAATATATTTCCATTATTAATGTTTTGAATTTGAAGTAGTCTTATAGACTAGCCAACTGTTTTGCACTTTAGTACTACATTAAGTAGGTAGTATTATAGACTAACCAGCACAAGTAGACTTCTCATCCCATTGTAAATTTTGAAGCTCGTTTTCGTGGTTCATGTCTGGTGACACTAATCGCTAGTGTCGACGAAATTTGTATCTACTATTTTAGGGTTTATTTCATTATTTGTGATTTACTGTTTGGTTATATAACTAGAGGATGAATTGTTGTTTATGAGATCGTTTTATTTGGTTAAACGAGGTTTACTGACATAACAAGAAATAAATTGTAAACAATACAAGACAGTGCATCGGGAAATGGCTGAAGATCAGAAGATCTAACTTTCTTATAACGACAAAAAACAGGCTAATAACATATTTTTGTCAAAAACTCATAAAACAAGAGGGAATACATTTCGGGAGCAAACTTTTAAAAATGAATTACATACAGAATTTTTATTTGTTATTTAATTTAATATTACGTCGAACATTGGCTCGTCTTCACTTTGATCGGTAAAATTGATGTCGAAAATAGTGACTTGAGGTGGTAGTGGAACTATTCGTTTTGTATTAAAACACAAACCGACATCCGATGTGTATCAATTTAAGTAGAGTACTTGACTGTAGTTACTCTAACACAGTATTTTACAGTTTTCCCCTTGACTTTTGAAGGTGTCAAGCCTCTGGTAGTAAACTTGACATCAACATCGGCGTCGTTGCTTTACTACTTCGATTTCTCCTCAGTTTACTGTCCCGAAAACTTTGAGAAGTCGTTTGAATAAGAGCCAGTTTGGAAATCTGAATAACTATTGCTTTACTGCTACAATAAAATTGGAACGGACATAAATATTCAATCAAATATTAATTGGTGTTCTAGAACTTTTGAATTGTTGACTACAACTGCAAATAACAAGAGAAATGGTGAAATTTAAGATAAATTTGAGTAGATTGTTAATATTCTAGATTTCTTAATGTACAAAATCAAGTGAATGTCTATGTACCTACGCTTTATTTATTGCCGAACATTTCGTCTATATATTTTTGGATAGATTTCTGTTTCCTGTCTCGAAATACTGTATGACTTTTGTGGCTTTGGCCCCCTACCTTCTACCAGGCAGATATATTTATAATTTGACTCGTGATAATTGTTTTTATGGAAAATATCCCAAATTTTTAAAAATAGCCTTAGTTCACAAATAATTGAAACATTGCATAACAACTTAATCAAACAATGTGTATTTATAAAAGTTCCAAAGAAAAAATGTTTTCAGGTTACAATAATACATCACGATTAATGTTAAACATCTGCCATAGATTATAAGTTGGACGTATTCCAAAGACTATTAAGGAAAGCTGTAAAAACTGCAAACGACTTCCAGACCATTACAAAGAACTAATGACAAGAACAAAAGTAATAATTTGGAGCTCAAAAGTAAAAAATGATAAACCACACATTTTGAGATTGTGTTTTAGTAATTGCAACTAGGAAGTTTGTAAATAACTTTTAACATGAAGTTAGGAATAGAATGAGGACGCATTTTAGATTAAGTTAATTGCAATGTATGAATCCCGTTTTGGTGTGTGTTGGGTGACTAAAATGATCCCTCTTAGGACAACTTACAGTGAGTGTTTTAAGGATACTCTTTTGTGTGCTACGCAATTCGAATCTTATTTTTTAAACCTAGTCTTGTTACTAATCAAAGTAAACCTTTTGTTTTTAGCACCATTGAAGATGACTAAATGACGAATGGCTTTTGGGTCCAGAAATCTGGTTTCAGATTTGATTGCCAGCTCCTCTAGCTACCATTTGGTTGGTACAATTGGTAAGCAAATAATACCTAGGGGTCAATAACTAACAAATATATGTTTTACTTTCTCTCCTTGTACCATAGTATGGAGAAAGTATTGTTTTCGTAAACATTTTTGAGTTCTGAATGGATATATCCGTTTTGGGTAAGTGGTTTTTAAGCGATGTCTATGCGTGTGTCTGTATGTGTGGATATGTATTGTGTACAGAGCTACAGACCACACCTGTTGTCCGATTGTGATGAAATCTAGTAAGTAGGTAATAATTCATGATATATACAGGTGTTTTTTTTTCATTTTTAAAATTTTGATTTTTTTGGTGATTTTCCCATAAAACCCATGAAATAATGAAAAAATTCAAATTTTCTCCAAAAAATACACGAACAAATTTGTTTACAATTTTGTATGCACACAAAAACTTCGGACTTTAAATAAAAACTTGAATGCACTTAGTATTCTAAAGAAAATGGTATAACTCCCATTGCTGCAAAAATTACTGTTTAATAACGGAACATTAGATTTTTGAAAGAAAGACACAGTTTTTATTATAATTAGTATGTTATGGTCCTTATAATTCTAAACAAAATAGTGCAACCAAAACTACTGTGTATTTGTGTATTGCTGTAAAAAATATGGTGCAAAAGTAGTTTTTTGTGATTTTCCCTAAAATATCTCAAAATTACTCCCACTACATACCCATAATTAAGGTTGTTGACTAGCAAATGGGAGAAAATGTGTGTCAGATTGCTGATACCGTTTATTTTTTATTTTGTTTTTACAGTATTCAGTTTAAATCGGGTGAAAACATACGTAGGCCTAACTAAAAATACAAAACATACTTTACAGAAACTCGCCTTACAATTTAACAGCTGATCAATAAGGTCGATAATATTTAAGGGAGCATTTCAAATTTATTCTGCCTTACATAAGTATTTTATTTCAAAATATGACCGAGTATAGGGAAATACTGTAGCGCCTACAGTAAAAAATAGTTATTTGACCGCTACATGCAGTGCGGATGTGTAATGTGGGCAGCCTTACATGGCAGCGTTTAGACACAGAAAACATACTAGGAAACATATGTTTTCTGTGGTTTAGAGAGCACAGCACAACTCAACTGCAAGTTATTATTTCACATTTTGATGAATCTTTACCCAGTATAGGTAGATTGGGTCATTTGCCCTTTTGTTTACCGTTTATTTTTAGAAATTTATAATTTTACTGATTCACAGTATTGTGTATATCACATGTAAAATTGCAAAAACCACAGCAATAGGAAAGTTTGACACTTTTGCTTCATTAATCAAAATAAGTCATGCAAGTCTAAAGACTAAACTGTATATGTATATTACCCGTGTATATTGAAAAATAGTTATTTGTGTAACTAGTGGGCGTACCGCACACATTATATTTTTCCTACATTTATTAGTCTATAAAGCATAGATATAATTAGTCCTTCAAACACTGTACAACACGTTTTAGGTTAGGTTAAATCCAAATGTTGAAGGAAAATGGGAAAGGGAAACACTGGAACAGCTGATCGAAAGGGAAACACTGGAACAGCTGATCGAAAGGGAAACACTGGAACAGCTGATCGAAAGGGAAACACTGGAACAGCTGATCGTAGTCTAGTATTTTCCAACATATTCTGCCAACCAATAAATTTATACTTACAGTTTAAATTTATGTTAAATATGTTACAAAATATTTTGATTTTAAATATCCTAGCAATTTATACAGTGTTTGAAAAAGTGGGGACATAATTTACGTAGTGATTCCTTGGGTCAAAATTAAGAGAAAATCAAGAAAAACTATTTGTTAACCAGATGATTGTCCATCATTTTGTATTTTTTACATTAACATTTTTATCTTTTAAGTTTTACAACAGATCTTTATGAAACTTGGCATGTATGTTAAAGTAGAAGAGAAGAGAACCATTTTGGGAAAAAAGTTATCTTGATACAACTTAATAACGTATGTAAAAAATACAAAATGGGGGATATCTGATTAACAAAGCGATTTTGGAAAAAAAGGTTATTCTTGATTTTCTCCTTTTTTGACCCAAGGAATCACAATGTAAATTATGACCTAACCTCTTTTGAACACCCCGTATAAATCGACTCTTAATAAGAAGCGCCTCCGTTATAAGCTATATTTATAATAAAAAATTAAGTCACTTTGTAAACCATTTTCATAAGATTCTGGAACATATGGAGGGGGGATAAGAAACCTTACTCTTTATTGAAAGTTTAAAAATTATATACTAATCAGAATAACTCCCGTATAACAGACATGATATACTTTAAATTTTCCCTATTCAATATCCAATAAAATTCAGATTTTCCTTATATGGTCAAATTCACATGCATTTCACCACATTAGAACTTAAAGCGTAAAACATTGAATATAACCTAACAATATTCTTTACTTTTATCTCTGTGGATATTTGGAACTCACCCTTATAATGTAATGCTCACCCCTTTTTTATTAGTAATGTTAGTGCCATTGCTCATGATATACCTCAATCAAAACATACAATAGATTATTACCTAAACAAATTGTGTAACAATAAGTTGTATAATAGGCCAAGCAATGAGTCATCAAAGTTTTCATTTCAATGTGTGTCTGTTGAAAATGTGCACAATGCAATCAATTCTCTAAGTAGTAGTGAAAGTCTAGATGTATATAACCTCAACTCTCGTATTATGAAGCTCGCTTCACCTTTTATCGCTGAAGTATTATGTTATCTGTTAAATCTGTGTATTGTGTTTTCTGTCGTACCTCAATGTCTTAAACTTTCTAAGGTTATTCCATTGTTTAAAAAGGGCTCCAAATCTGATTATGCCAACTATCGTCCGATAACAATCGTACCAGTGATCTCAAAGGTTTTAGAAATAGTGCTAAACAAGCAGGTATTGTATTACTTTGAGGACAATTCATTGTTCACCCCCAAACAATATGGTTTTAGGCCCAAGCGTGGAACGACGCCATTGTTAATTTTATGAAAGAAAGTACTTTCAATGTAGACAGTAAGAAAAAGGTTATTAACAGCTTTTATGATATGTCCAAGGCCTTTGATACTATAAACCATGATGTTTTGGCTAGAAAACTTGAGTTCTACGGTTTTGATAATCAGTCAGTTAGGTTAGTTATGTCATACTTGTCAGACAGATATCAATATGTATTTTTTAATGGTAGTTCCTCTCAGTATTTAAAGGTTGACACAGGTGTTCCTCAAGGTTCAATTTTTGGTCCAACAATGTTTATAATATATGTTAATGATTTACCAGTAGCTTTAAGTAATGTTTGTGTATCGCCATACATGTACGCTGATGACCTTGCAGTTCAGATAAGTTGCTCAAATGATAATTTAGCGAATCAGATCCTCAATAATATCAACATGACTGTTGAGGACTGGACGGCTGCAAATTTTCTGTGTCTCAACAAGAAGAAAACTCAAATCCTCAAATTTAACCTAAGTTCTTGTTCTCACTACACACCTGAAGAGGTTAAATTTCTAGGTATAGTTCTGCAACCTAACATTAAATGGAATAATCATGTTGTCAGTGTGTGCAAAAAAGTGTGTAAAGGTATTTTTATGATTAGACGTCTCAGGTTGATTGTTGATTTTGATGTTCTGATGTCAATATACTTTGCTCACATTCAGAGTCACCTATCGTATGGAATTGTAGTGTGGGGATGTGACAGCAGCGTTAAAAAATTACTGATTTTGCAGAAGAAAGCTTTAAGAATCATTTGTAAAGTAAAAAGAAAAACTCACTGTAAACCTTTGTTTAGAAAACTTGGTGTGTTAACTGTACCTTCATTATACTTACTGGATTCTTTGTTGTACATTAAAGAAAATCTTAATAATATTCCTGCCAACAATTCAGTACATTCATACTTTACCAGACAGAGCCATTTTATCAGAATTCACCAATGTAATTATCAGACTACCATTAAATCTACTTTTGAATTAGGTAAGAAAATCTTTAATTTGCTGCCACATAATGTAAAATGCTTAGATGATAAGAAATTCAAAGTGCATTTGAAATCTCTTTTGATAGAATTAAGTGTCTATGATGTTGACGAATTTATCACTTATTTAAGGTGTCCAGTTTTGTAAATAGAAATTTATTGTAAAATATGACGATGCCATACGTATGTTTTGTATGTTTTACGGCAATAAATGATTTGATTTGATTTGATTTGATTTGTGAAACAACCCCCTGAAAGCTTAATGTTACAGTCTACATAACATTGCTAAGTTGAGGGTAATAATAAGCCAAAACCCCCCATTTGCTACTTCAACAATACAACAAGCACAGGAAATTGGAGCCATGTAGACCTAATTGGACACAAGGCCTACATTATCCTCTATGCTTCCTTGCAGACATGGTCAGTAATACTGTAGTAGATAACTCAATGATTACATTTCATAGCATTCAAATTTCTAAATAATTACTATTTTATATGTTTTAATGATGATAGGTTGGATTTTATAGAAGTAATTTGTATTGTAAATAGGACATTTCATATCATTCAAATATCAAAATAATTACTAGTTTATAAAATATTTTACACCAAGTATCGTCCAAGTAATTAGATAAGTTCCAAGTATCATCGTGATATGATGATATGTTGGATTTATTTTTCAAAACCTTATTGATGAGTATTTTAAGTGTTGTGAAACGAACATGTACTAAAATGAGTCTTCAGACACCTTTTAAAATATTTCTACATTGATCATGGCTTTTAATTTTCCTTTAAATTATGAATTTCTATTTTGTGCTGTGAATTTAGGCAAAAAGTATTTTTTTTGCACAATAAAAACAGCTGATCAAGATGTTTTGATATAAAATTCCACTAGGAAAACTGTTTAATGTTTTCTACTCAACATGGTGAATTTACCCATGAAAGTAGCAATATAGAAATTACAAAGAGTTTGTGCATGCACTGTTTTGAATTTGAAACAATCCCTGAGGGAAAATAATGCAACACCTAAACAAAATTTTAACAAAGATATTTCGGATTTCAACTGCTCAAACTTGGAAACCAATTTGTAGTGACTGCACTTAGAAAACTCATTCACTTTAACAGGAAGAGAATACTTGTAAATGTAGAATCCATGTTAAGAATAAAATAAAATGAATGCCAAGCTAAAATCTGGGTTAAACTTTATAGTGAATCTAGAATTGGCCATAAACAGAATATTTGTTCAAAACACTTCACTGATTGGACTATAAAGCGAGTAATACGGAATTGGCAGAAAACGATTTTGAGCATCCTAAAGGGGTACTTTGAATAAACTGCCATTCTTATTTAAAATAATGATTATTTTAGTTCAAATTAGTGAACTATTCACTCTGTCATTGTTTACTTCGACATCTTCCAACAACACTACTGAATATTTATATTTTGTTATATTTAAATTTGTTTCAAGTAACCAAAGTATTAAATAGAGCACAGAACAAAATGAGAAACACTGCATTAAACATAGTATGGTATTGGAAAAGACAACTTTTTCATTCTAAATATGTTTTGAAATACCTAACAATAATAATAATAGATTTCAATAATAGAGAGGTGCAAATATAAATTCTAAACCTATACTATTTGAACTTGAAAAAGTGACTTTTGTTTAATATTTTGAAGTCAATTTGAAATGAATTTTAAGAAAATTTGTGTTCAAGTAATTTTGTTAACATGACTTGCTTTTAATTGAACATATACCTACCAAACATTTTAAATTTCCATTCATTTTTACTTCATTTTTTTGGAGTTCATTTTTACCGGAAGTATATTGTTAAATATGAATCAACTGACAGGCTAAACTAGCAAAGGTAGAAATACAATATTTGGAATTCATACTCTTTGTTAAGATTTTGCAATATTCTTAGCACTTACGGTATGTTATGTGTTACTCTATAACTTTTCATGTTAAAAAGTTTGAAAGGGTGATTAAAAAGTTTGAAAGGGTGATTGAAACAATGTAAGTATATATTATTAACTCATATAATTGAATGATAAAATATAGAAGTGTAGAAAAAGTACACAATACACACAAATTAACTAGCAAATAAAATCAAATACTAAAAATACTGAATGGAATCCAAACACAAGGTATACATAGTAAACAATAAATTCGATTAAATGAATGTGAAGCAAGATCATAAATAGCTTATAATACTGAAATGAAGAAATGCCCTTTTCAGCACCTGATACTGTCTACGAACATCCGTCCAAAGGTGACCTACAAACAATATCACATTCAATCCGACATCCAACAGTGAAACTCGAGTTGAAATACAAAATAATTGCTTAGCCGCCTTACACAACAGATGTTGGTTTTTATCTCAGATATACAATTTAACAATGTTTTACAAACTATATAGATTTACAAAAACTAAACAATCACTAGTTTGCTGTCAAAACAATAGGTTAACCAACACCTGCCTTAGAATTTGTTTACATATCACAACAGCAAACGGTCACCGCATTAAAATGAGTGTTTCATTAACTCTTTAACAAACAACATATAATTAGAATAATAGGATTTTCGATACATTAACAGTAAAGATGAACACCAAACTGTACAAAACTGTATAGTACAATATATATCGATAAAGGCCTTCCTAGCTCTAAAACCCCAACATTTATATTACAAGAGTCGAACGAACGACCCTCGATAATGAAAATATATCCGATTGTATCGTCCGGATTTGCTCCGTTTGGGAGATAAAGCTATAAAATAATAACACGTTAATTAAATAACTCTATAAATCTGTCGTTTGAATAATCTAGCTGCTATCAAAATATCACTCGCTAAAAGATAAGAAAGGAATGTAATAGAGGAATGAGACTGGCAACAGCGGAAGGCCAAGGAAACCTCTCCTCAGTGCTTGATAAGACTAAAACATAGGTGATAGGTGCGGAATAATATACAGAGACCTACACAAGGCTCTAATATATATATATATATATTTCAATAGTATAACTCGATATATAGGCTATAAGTTACACTGTACGCCTGGACAGGCAGAGTCCTACAACTATCCACTATTCATCGTAGTCGCTAATTGAAAAAATAATCACTTTCGAATTCGACAATCCTGAATGGAGATTGAGCATTTCATCTTTTAAATAATACTCGGGTTACGATACGAGTGCTTGTAGAATTAGAGTCGATACGCTCGCGTGATTCTACGCTAAAGGCTAGTTAGGCCAGTACGAATACGTGATAACTAACGTCTACGCGATGGTGCTAACATGCGATCGTTTATTGTTACTGTACCGTAGGTTACTCGATGAAAGCGTTATAAGCTAAACTATTCTAGATTATCACTGCTAACGGAGAGGAAGGCAGAACATTTGCTGCAGGATGCCGCGCGAAGGAGGCCTTTCCAGTTCCGGTGATGACGTGAGGTCGAAGAGGTCATCAAAGTGGCGGCACCCCCACTCGTGACGTCACACACAGTCTTCTAGTGACATCAGTAGAGGGTTTACGTACTCGAACCCTTCAAACTCTGACTGATCGATCTTGTCAATCACCCTCCTGCAACAGAACATCATTGTCAAGCAGCTTACACACTAAAATAAAACACCCCCGCTGCAGCAAACCTGCACACTGAGCAAATTCCCATTTACCTGGCTGGATTTCTACTACAATATTCCCTGAAAATTGTCAGATTTATTTTCTACTAAAAAAAAAATTAATTTTAATGAGTACCTAGGTTTGCTGCTACAGGGAAGGTATTGAGGTGTGTTTTTTATTTAAATGTTAATAGCTTAGTATGAAATAAGCAAAATTGCTAAATTTGATTAAAATATATCCATAAACAAGCAAAATACAACAGTTTATTTAATCTCCACAAACATAACATGGGAATTTTAAATTTTAAGTTTTTTTAAATTCCATAACTGTTAGGCATACAACAATGCTTCAATATACAAAATTATTTCTTTTTAAGCTCTACAAAATGGTCTGGAAAGAAATTGTGAAATTTTATGTTTTTTTAATAAAAAATGGGAAAACCCAATTTTTACCCCATAAAACCCCCATGAATCCCCGTTCCCAAAGTCTGATCATGCTAGTCGGCAAACTCGTTCAAATATAAGTAAATTTGTACTAAATTTCATCAATATCGTATCAATTTTGCTCAAGTTTTGCTCAATTTTGCTAACGGACATATATTCGGACATAACGGACATAAAATTTATATGAATTTGAACGGAGGGTCGTTTTAACCTCTGGGGACCTCAACACGAAAAAGTAAATCAGTCCCAGGTCTAGGTCTTACCATGAGACCTACGGTAATGGCTTCTTCCTTATATGGGAAATTCACCACTGCAGAATTCTTGCACAAAAATAACAACCACCACAAAATAAATATATGTTGCATTATGTTGTTGGGATTGTGGAACTCAATTCTTGGATAAAAAATATTTTAAGTCTAACTTTTTGATAAAACTTTATATACAACCAAATAAGGCTACATGTGATTCATTTCACTCAAGGGAGTCCACACAAACAGAAGTTCACTCTGCACTCAACTTTTACATTACGCTTGCCACCTGTTTAACCCCACAGATGAAACTTTCCAAATGAATTTCCTGTGACATGACAGGGGAAATATTATATTCCACAACACGGCAGTGTGATTTGCAAATGTTCCTGGGAAAGACTGCTCTATTTACTTATTCGAGGCTGCATTTATATTACAGAGATGCCCAATGTTTATCTTAACACAATTTTTAATTGTGTTGTGCAAAGATAACATGGAACTATTTCTTGACAATAAAAGTCATAGTAGAAAGTTGAACAAACTTATATTTTTACAAGAGATAATTTAAAGACTACACGTCTCTAGTCAAAAATGTGAATAATTAATAAGGTAGATTTTCATATTCACGTTTATTAAGGACAATTTTTTACTAATCTCTAAATTGAAACAATATACAATACCATACCATACTTCAGATTATGGTCCTTATCCTTAATGGTCAGTTAAAATTGTAAAAGAAGTTACATTAATATAAAAATTACAATCCCACATCAGATTTCTGTACATTATTTTCACAGAACATGTTTGCAAAAGAAAGATATTTAGAGTGATAAAATAAAAATATGTTTCTAGTTATGTTTCCTTCAGAATACAACTTTCTCAATAACCAGATTATAGGGAATGGCTCAAAAACTTTAAGAGAGGTTAAGGTAAATTAAGATTAAAGGTTTCCAAATTTATTCATAATCTAAGTAAAACTCAACCAAGTCCCACCTCAGAATTATGATGAGAGGAGTTTCAAAGTAGGAGTAATTCACATGGAAAGTTGAAGAGAGTTCAAAGTTTCAACAAAGAACGTAGAGGGAGTTGCAGTTTAGTTTCAATTCGGAACTCGCTCTTGTGTATGACGCAGGATTATCCGAGCAATTGCATTTTCATTCCCTGCCGCAATTTGGGCCTTCCTTCAGATGGAAAACTTTTCAGAAAACCGTTTTTCTCATTTGGCCTGACTTGCCCTATCAGCATCTGGATTAAAACTTTATTTATAAACTCCCAGAGATGGTTTTATCACTACTGAATTTAGCTCCTGGTTTTTGTAGACATTATTGATGATGTAGTTTAACAAAATTCAAATACAAAATAGTATACTAAAACATAAAGTTTTAAACAAATCAGCAAAGTTTTACCCTTACATTTTTATTTATTTATAATATTTTCAAACTGGACAATCAATTTAAAGCCGTCACGAGATTTAATTTCAGTTTCGAACAGCTTTAAATAAATATAAAAGTAGATAAAATCTGTCTAATGACACACTTGAAACATATGGTTACACTTATACTGTTAACTCACAAGATGGTAAATACATATAAAAGATGATAAGAGGTGATTGATTTTGATTGGACACTCTCCAACCATCATCAAGCCTATTGGGTCGAACACATTTCAATACAAAACTTAGAGTGCGTTTGTTTTCGGATAGCACAGTCAAGGACTGGTAGGTCTGGAGAGTTTAAAGACTTTTGCTGGGACCTTGTGATTTACACCTTGCATGTCAAACTTCAACACGAGTCACAGCTTTTATTCAAATATCCCTGGTCTAACATGTATGGGGCGGGGTACACTCATTTTGTGTTATAAAAACACTTAAACCCATTTGCTGAATCTGAGTTAGGTGACTTAAACTCATTTGGCACAAAAAGTAGAGTGGAGTATTATTTCTCAGATTTTACTTGGGTGGTCAAGATTTAAAATCTTTCTTATATATGATAATAAGACTTTATTATAAGTCAAAACTATGTAAATGTAATTGAAAACTATGATACATATTGTATAGTTGACCATAATAAACGTAATATGAATATTGAAAAAGAAAATTTTGGACTAAGTTTTTCCATAAAAAAACAAACTGCTACATTCGTAACAAATAGGCTCAACGAACTAAAGAGATTTTTTATTTGGCTTTCACTCTCATCGTTGGTTTGATGACCTATTAAAATAGTAGTTTTGTCTAAACGAATAATTAATTGTTCAAAATTAGATTGTTGTACAAAATATGCTTCGGTATATAAAATGAATAACCAACAAACAATATAGAAACCTACCAAGGAATATGGAACCTTACTGTATGAAAATATTTTGAAGATGCACATGTCACGTTTACCATACTAAAAACATTATTTAAAAAATCATTCAAAAATTCTATGTCATGCAAATCCATGCAGAGAAATTCCACACAATCATAAAAAAATAAAAATCATATTGATGAAATAATAGTTACATCAAATATTAAATACAAATCTAAAAGTGAATTTAAAAATTGCTAATTTAAAAAATACTCACTTTCAGCTGTGTAATTTCTTAGTTCAACAATATGTTTAACATTTTTTGGGAAATGTTCTCTTCTTCTGTGGGTATTGAATTTTGAATTTAGGAAATAATTCAAAATATTTCACTATGATACTAAAAAGAACAGACTTGAACTTTTCTTGAGGTGATAATATTTTGCACAGAAATGGACAAAATACTCCATTAATTGCTTGGCACTAACTGAATCGTCAGTTGAAATTTACAGACGTTTCACCCTTGTGTTAGCTAGACTGAGAATGAGGTACTTAAATGCAAAGAAAAAGGGACTGGTGGTTACCTTGTTAAATATGACAACACTATTACTACATATTTACTATTAACAAAGAAAAAATTGATGGATTCTGACACTGTCCGCAAAAGCTTACACATTACGATCAAAACATACTAATAGTGTTTGCAAAAGTCAGTTCTGTAATTACCTCAAGGGTTATTTTATTTCGAGAGTAACTTTACACCTTCCTAATCTTGCTGTTACGAGATCATTAAAGTAATACTCTCGGCCACAACTACACTACGAGTTACTTACTGGTCATCGGGTGTCAAATGAACCGGTTCGTCTGTGAATTCCGGTGGGAAGTTGGCAAGATCACGTTCCGAGTCCAGTCTCGGCTTGTACGGAGGGGGAACCTGCTTCTGCTCCAGCTGGTAACAAGCAAGCGTCACAACTACGCAATACTAAGCAACAGTAACAATGGCTGCTACATTCTCCGTCGCAAGCTCCGCAACATCCCAGGAACCTGTAGGAAAGGTGTCCCTGCCCTACCTTTAAATCTTTTGGGGACTGAAATGTTCATTTTGTTTACGAACCCGTTGAATTAGGGTGTTGAACTTTGGTCTTCAGAACCCGTTGTTGAACTGGTGAAAATAATGGTCAAGTTAAGAATGCGTTGCAGCTGTTCAAGGGTTGCATTTGTAGCCCTGAAGATTGAACGCAGCAAAGCACCCAAAACGTCAGTGTTTTCAGTTTCACCAGTTCATCTCTTCCGAAGACCAAGAATTCAACAGTCTACTTACTGTGGAATCCTATTTTCTAGATTAGATTTGTTTGAAATTTGTATTCTGAATGTAATATTTCATATAATACGTGAATAAACTTTTGGAACTGTCAAATAATTATGTAGAACACCATATGATTGTATTTGAAAAACGTTTTTATTTGGGTTTTCAAACGGGTTGGTGAAGTTTTAGTGGGAAATACCTTTGGCCAAAAGTAAAAATGTTAGATTTTATGCATTACTTGGGATTTGAAATAGGAAATCTGTTACACTACATGTGAAATGATAATTAAGTTGATCCTAAACAGTAATCAGAAATAGTTTAATAATAAAATGTGTATTTATAAATAAATTGAATCGATAAAATATCACTTAAAGGATTTTAACTTTTTAAAATTATCTATTCTCCCAGAAAATTTATTCAACTAACGAAATTGTACTGACAAAGAATAAAACACCACCTGATAAAATTTGAAACACAATTTGTTTAAATGCAGAGTCACATTATGTATACAACTTTTAAGGGTCGAAAAGCTCAGAATCTTACCATTGCCAGGTCCAGCAGGCGTTGTGGAGAAAGTAACATTGCAGCTTGCAACTACTCATACCCTATAAAAACTTAGCTATAAAAGCACTATTGAAAAACATGCTATTCTAGCTAGGAAAATGTAAAAAATCTAGCAAAAATCATTTCGAGCAAGGACACCTTTCATGGCAAACCTTGTAAAAAACAAGACAAAATAATAAATGAAAACAGAATCTGTAACAAGCACAAGACAGTAGCAGGGTAGTGAGGCGACTCACTGGTCGTCAGGTGTGAGTTGTACAGGCTCCATGGTGAACTGAGGATCAAAGTTGTCAATGTCTAGGTCCGACTCTAGAGTGGGCAAAAACGGAGCTGGCAGTCGCCTTTCGTTGAGCTATAACCAGATCACCTGCCAGTGTTTTCATCTAATAGACTGTGGATATGGAAACAGGTTGTTTCGAAACTCTCTCCTGAAACTCCGTGATTTTCATTTTTCTAAAGGTCATAATACAGCTGGTATTTATTAGCAGGTCTGCTAATTTATCGAATTTGCCCAAATTCGTAACTTTAACTTCAGAAAAATTTATTTTTCTCCGTTATTTGTGTTTTTGACCCTATACAAATTAAAATTGTACATTTCTATAAAGAGAATTAAATCTCCATCCGTTTTGACACATGTAATTTCTTTATAAATCCGATGGTTTTTGAATTATTAAGCTTTGAAAAATTAAAATATCCGCCATTTTGAAATTGTACAAAACTTGATGCTCTGCATAGCATTATACAAAAGAATAGTTCTTATTAGTCATCATACAGGTACCAAGTTTGAAGTTGGTACCTCTAGTAGTTCAAAAGTTATGGGAAGTTATGTAAAAAATACATTCATACTGACAAACGGAAAACGAAGTGAGATAGGGCATATGTTTACATTTTTCTGTTTGTTTTGACCTAAGGAACATGTCCAGGAGTTTCAGGAGAGAGTTTTGAAACACTCTGTGTTATAATCTGTCAGTATGTACAGTAGGCCTACATTTGATATTGACTATGGATATGGGAATTATATATAATAATATTGACTTTCCATGATTTGTCAGTGCCACAATGTACATTTAACATAGAGTATGGATATAGTAATGGACATCTGAGGTATATTAGAGGTAGTTTTTTGGAGCCCGTATGTCTGTGTATCTGTTTCAGGTTTCAGGAGAACAAATCTACTAAACCAAATAGTCCTTAATTTTTCACAAAGTTGGATTATGAACCTGGCCAACAGCTTGTTTCTGACTTAAACCTATCAAGCTACGCCCCATGAATGTCCAAAGTTTCAAGGCAGATATTTTGGAAGAAAATATTATTTCAATACAAAAGCTATTCAAATTTTAACTGCTCAGAACAAGTAGCAGAAAAGAAATATCAAAATACAGAATTGTTAAACATTCTGTTTCTTTGACACCTATTCAATGAGATATGTCCCTTACAGGAAAAAAAGGAAATATTAAATTGAAACAAATCAAAACAAAACAGTCCTTTATTAAAATTCATGACTATAAAACATGAAATTGTAAACATTATAGATCAAAAGGATAATGGGGCATGTGTAAATGGGGCTATTTGGCACGATACTACCCGTACTTTGTCATAACATGAAACTGGGCAAAAATTGTTTCAATGTCCATTGCAACTCACGAGTCCTTGTCCTTAACTTTTATAAATTTACGTTGACATAATATTCAATTAAAACCCAATTTAAAAATAGTTAAACAGTTTTCATCAAAATTGAAAGAAGATAACTACACTCCATAGTCGTTTACTTAATCATTAAAAACCATTGGTTGTAATAATTTCTATATAAATAATTATACTTGTGATTATTAGTCAAAAGTAAAACATTATATTGAGTTAAATAATTTTCATTTTGGCATATTACGTAAAGAATGATAATGTAGGCTGAAAAGTTAATTTGGATTTAAATTTTTTATCACAATTAACAAAAAAGTGTACCTGCCTAACAATTTATTAAGATCTGTCTTTGCAAATACTGTAAAATATTATCAGGTAAAAATATCCCAGAGAAAAATTTACATGAAAATAGATAGATAATAACATAAGCAATTGTACTCCTTGTATTGTATGCAATAGTATCCCTTCATTAAAAATGAAGGGATACTTCTTAAATTTAGGAGAGCATTGTATTTAGACACGTGATCACTGGTCTCAAATCTTTCCCACGAGAGCTGTCGTTTCAGTACTGCCCACTTCCTGCCGATCTAGTCCCGTTAAACTGATGCGCTGATAGAAATTGTTCGGTTAAACCGATGTCCTGTTAAAAGGTGTCCGGATAAGAGAGAATCAACTATAATGGGATTTTTATTTAAACATTTTTGAATCTTCTCTTTAAAAAAGTCTAGAGACATTAAAAATTTTATGTTTTGAGGGTCAGAAAAGAAGAAAACCCTTTTACCCCATACAACCCCCTGTAAAACCCTGTTCCCATGGTCCAATCATGTTGGTTCGCGAACTCATTCAAGTTTATCTTGCTTTACACCTTCAAACAAAATTTCATCAAAATCGGGGAAATCGGACAAAAATTACTCAAGTTATCGTGTTTACGGACACATTGTATATCTCTCTCTATATATACATGAATGAAAATTTTAGCGAATGCTGTTTTTGGCCTCTGGGGACATCAAAATGAAAAAAGTAAATCGGTCCCCGGCCTAGGTCTTACTACACCACCTACGGTAACAGCTACTTCCCTATAGAGAAACTCGCTAAGACAGGCTAACTGATCCTAATAAAATGTTCTAAACTCAAAATCCACATGATTCTTAAAGGCCTTAAAGAATCTGCATAAACAACAGATTTTACAACATTACACAGAATGAATTCCATTTATTGCTATAGTAAAGGATGTAAATTACAGAACTACCATATAAAAAAAGGAAGAACTTTAACTTTAAGTTTAACGATATACAATTAACCACCCACATTACCTCTGCAAATATGTTTTGTGTTTTCAAAAGGATACTATAAAAATAAAATACAATCTAAATTCATTTGGAAAATTGGCAAATGCCAATGCAAACATTTTCTAAAAGTTTCAAATGTTTAGAACTGCTACTCATTTTCATTAGTAAAACTCAACTTACCATTTCCCAGTCGATGCTCTTGAAGAAGGCGTGGTTGGCGATGTCAAAGAAACCAGTTTCTCTGTGACAGCCGAGACGATCCCCGGGGTTCTTGTTGAGGAACCCCTTGAGTACCGAGGCTGCCTTTACTGATAGCGACCGCGGGATTCGGATAGTCTTCTCCAGGATAACTGATCAACATACAACAATGTGACATAGGACACAAGTACCTAGTGAGTTAGGAGATTTACGAGGATATCACAAATAGTCCACTCTAGAACAATAAACACAACACTTAGGATACACAATTAGGATATTCTACTGTCACTGACAGCAATTTTATCCAATGAAGATTTGAGTTGTTGCCTTTTTAGGTACAACGGTGAACAGAAAGATGATGTAGACAAATCAGTTTATATATGTCATCTACAAAATTTTCTTTAATTGACTATATAAGTATATGTACAGTAAAACCTCTTAAACCGCACCCGTTAAACCACAACCATTATATCAAGATTAAAATCAGTGTTTAAATGAATTCGGCAACAAGAATTGTTTACTGTGGCACATACGGCCTTGGCCAACAGAATGTAATGGAGTAGATAGCAACATGGATCTCATACTATGATAAAGATAGTATACAGTATGTGGATGAAATAAATCCCCTAAGAAACCAAGACCTGCACCACTACAACACCTGTCATGGCTCCAAATTTGTCCTACCAGTTCACCGAACTACTCTTTGGGAGAAAAAAAACCTTCCTACACTGGCCGCAAACTGAGGAACCATCTACCTGACTACCTGAGAGACCTGACTGGCAACAAGCTACATCAGGAGTAACTTTAACTGTTAAAGAAGTGGCTGACAGCAAGACCGCTCTACACAAAAAAAAATGTATGAACATTCTCAAAATGAACATGTACAATTTACTATTGTATTGACACTATTGTAATTCTTGATGAATGAACAATAAAGTATATTGTATTGTATTGTAAGATCGGAGAACTAGTTTTAAAATTACAGCAATTAAAAACACATAACAACTACTGTTATAGATGTCTTTGAATAAGTATGACCTTTAAATTGCTACCATTGATAGAATAAAATATATAGGCTATATGTTATGAATAACAAATTTGTCCCCTTTTTCGGTTAATCAGTGTTTTGCTGTTTGTGAGCCTGCTTAGGTTGGATAAAGGAATTGGTATGATGAAATGTGTTATCATCGGTTAAGGTTTGGACTCGTTTGGAGTTTTTCTTGATTAGGTGAACAGTCCTTTTCATTGACTTCTCCAAAGCGTACGACTCGATCACTAGGAGAAAACTCTGTAAAGTAATGGAAAAGTATGGAATACCTAAAAAGTTAATAAATCTATCAAATTCAACTGTTTCAGGATCTAAATTCAAGGTTAACGTCAATGGAGAATTCTCAGAGGATTTTGATATAAATACTGGTGTGAGACAAGGAGATGGTTTGTCCCCATTGTTATTCAACCTAGCTCTGGAAGACTCTCTACAAGAATTACAAAAGCTAGAGGCTGGAATTACTATGGGAACCAACATAAATATCCTGGCATTTGCAGATGATGTGGCACTTGTGGCCAAAAACGAAGAACTAAAAGTTATGGTCTCAAAACTCATAAACCACACTAAAAAAGTTGGCTTAAATATCAGTGTAGACAAAACCAAGATAATGGAATGTGGAAGAGCTACCCAATTAAATAATAAATACCCCCGCCGCAGCAAAAATGCTGTCTTAGCGAATTTCCATTTGGCTGAATTGATTTTCAATTGATCTATTTAAATAACATTAGGTTTAACGAGTACCTAGGTTTGCTGCTACAAGGAAACTAATAAAGTGTGTGTTTTAAGTAAAATAATTATTGCTTAGTATAAAATGAATATATTTGCCAAGTTTGATCAAAATATATCCATAAACAAGCAAACTACAACATTTTACAATATTCTCTATAAGAATAACATGGAAATTTTAAATTGACCATTTTTTTAGTTTTCTCCGTAACCAATAACCGAACAAAAACACTTTGATATACTGAATTGTTTGTTTTTTTAAGCTCTTTAAGAAGGTTTAGAGGAAAATTGGGAAATTTTGTGTTTTGAGGGTCAAAAGTGAGAAAAACCAATTTTTACCCCATAAAACCCTGTTCCCATGGTCCGATCATGCTGGATCGCGAACTCATTCAAGTTTATCCCGCCTTACACCTTTAAACCAAATTTCATCAAAATCGGATAAAAATTACTCAAGTTATCGTGTTCACGGACACACATATATATATATACATATATAAAAATTTGAGCGAATGGCGTTTTTGGCCTCTGGGGACATCAAAATGAAAAAGTAAATCGGTCCCGGGCCTAAGTGTTACCATGAGACCTACGGTAATAGCTACTTCCCTATAGGGAAATTCGCTAAAATCATGTAGAAATAGAAGGACACAAATTTTATAAAGTAAACAAATTCTCTTACCTAGGAGTAATGCTGACGAATAATAATGAAGAAGACTCTGAAATTCAGGAAAGATTAAATGCAGCTCATAAAAGTTTATCGGCATGCCACAAATTATTGAGTTCTCGCCTACTCTCACAGAAAACTAAAATCCGTATATACAAAACTATAATAAGACCAGTATTACTATATGGCTCAGAGAATTGGGTAATAAGCAAGAGAACTGAGAAACGACTTATAATGTTCGAAAACAAGATTCTAAGGAAAATCTTTGGACCAACCTTTGAAAACGGGGAATGGAGAGTTAAGCACAACAGGGAGTTGAGAGAGTTGTACAGGGACCCAGATATTGTGGCTGAGGTGAGAAGTAGGAGATTGAGATGGGCAGGCCATGTGTTAAGAAAGGGATCCTTAGTAAGAAACGCCCTAAACAATAATCCCAAGGGTAGAAGACCTCCTGGAAGGCCCAAGTTGAGGTGGAGAGATCAAGTGAGAAGAGACCTGAGAAGAATGGGAAGAAGGGAGGATGAAGCAGTGGATCGTGCAGTATGGAGGCAGTGTGTTGGCGAGGCAAAGTACCTCCTTGGGTACCAAGAGCCGCGGCAGTAGTAGTAGTAGTAGTAGTAGGTGAACAGTCTCCATAAGATGGAGGGACCATGACTGCGTCAAAGCATAACAAATTAGACATAATAATCTACATGTCCATCAAGTATGAATATGGTGTTATCTGATTAAACTTCTGTGGTTGAGGGTGTAATCCCTATAACTTTATTACCAGTTGACAGACGTCTATGGAGAAAGTTAATTGGAAGTAAAAATGTGCATTAGTGTTGGTAGGAGTTTGGAGAAGATCGTAAACGTTTCTATGATAAGGTTGGCCATCGTTGTTAATTTTGTTTGAAACAGTGACTGAATTTGGGGAAATTTTGTTTGGATCAATGTGCAACCGCACAAGAAACTGTCATTGAGGGTCTCTAAGACTATCATGGACGTCAGTGGTCTTACAACTTGCCAATCTGTAAACTTATTTAACTTGTTCACCTGTCTCAAAATATAAACATCTGTGGCTGGCCCCATTGTTAAACTGTTTAAGATGTACAGTCTTCTGCTAACCTCCCTAAACCACTTGAGCATATTTATTAGGTACGTCAACACTTATCTCTACACACATCTGTCAACTAGAAGTGGATTTCAACAGGAGTGACCTCCTTTCTTAAGATATTAAGAAAGGTGCAGTTTTGAGGCAGTATAAATTTTACCTTTTATCGGGAACAACTACTAGAACAAGAATAAACGATAAAATGGACAACATGTTCATTCAACACCACATAATCATATTGAGATGATTTTGAGGTACTGTATGATGCTGTGAACACATTATTATTCTGGGTTTTAGCATAGACAAAAAGAACTAAATATAGACTGTCAGCCGTTCTGTGGTTACCATAGGTTCTGGCGATCCTAGTGGTGTGTGTATTTAATAAATAATTTTACTTGGGTACTAAGTTTATTAATGTTTAATCTTTATTTATATATAGTAGCCCTATTTTTCTATTTTTCATATACATATATAAAAATTTGAACGAGTGGTGTTTTTGGCCTCTGGGGACATCAAAATGAAAAAGTAAATCGGTCCCGGGCCTAAGTCTTACCATGAGACCTACGGTAATAGCTACTTCCCTGTAGGGAAATTCGCTAAAAACAAGAAAATGGGTAGGCCTAAAAATTTACAGGTATAAAAATGACTCGCGGTCACGGTGCGATCGTCAAAATGACTTGCGGTCACGGCAAGATCGTCGGTATGACTCCGCGTTCTTGGCGTGATCATCAGTATGACTTTGTGGTCACTGCATGGTCGTCGAAATAACTCGCGGTCACGGCGCGATCGTCGAAATGACTCGCGGTCATGGTGCGACCGTCGGTATGACTCAGCGTTCTCGGCGTGATCAACGGTATGACTTTGTGGCACAGCATGATCGTCGGTATGTATCCGCGGTCACGGCGTGATCGTTGGTATGACTAGCGTTCACGGCGCAATCGTAGTATGACTCGCGGTCGATTGGCGGGATCGTCAGTATGACTCTGCGGTCACGGCGCGATCTTCAAAATTACTTTGCCTCCTGTGTTCGCGGAACTATCGTGAACATCTTTCGCGATAGCGGCATCATCGTCACTCGCGAAGCGGCAAAATCGCCGACGATCGGACCAAATTCCATCCCGAAAAATTCCCGATTCAAATGTAATCCCGTCCCAAAAATCGGGAATATTTTTTTCCCAAAAATTTCCCGAAATTTCGGGACCCGTCCATCCCTAATTAAAACTCACAGTGATATCTTTGACTATTAATACAACAACTTCTGTATCCAATAGGACTAGTCAATGGTGATATCCAACATAAGATTTGACATGAACAGCATGTGATTTTGTGCTCCCTTGTTTTTTCGATATATCAGTGGTAAAACTCTAATCTTTTGCAAATATTTTTAGCTACAAACATGGAGCTAATGTTTATGTTTATGAAAATGTAAGTAGTATGTTTTAAAAAGAATTTTTACTATCATAAACTATAACAAAAGATAAAGGATTTTTATGATTTTTCATGAACTACTTTTACAAAGTTGATAAGGCCTGCTGATAAGGAGGGACCAGCTCAAGGTGCAAGCTACTGACCTTTGTACTGCGAGATAAGAGCACCTGTTGCTCTAACTCAATTACTTTGTTTACAAACATTGCTAAGGCTGGACTTTTAATTTGTTCCTTTAAAATAGTTTGTTGATTTTGTTTGTTTTGATTTGGTATTTAAAAAATATATTTTCTTAAAATCTGATAATGGCTGTAAATAAAAATACTTTTTCTGCCATGCCAAAAGGTTGGATTAGAGAAGAACATGTTAGGAAAAATGGTCTAAGCAAAGGAAAGACGGACATATATGTCAAATCCCCAAATGGGAAACTTTTCAGGTCAAAAACTGAGCTTGTAAAATACATAAAAGAGAACAATTAAAACTTGAAAATAGAAGATTTCAACTTTTCCACTTCAAAAAAATCTGGTAGTAAAATTAATCTATCACTTAATAGCTCAACAAGTTCATTGAGTGAATTAAGTTTCTCAAATAGTTGTAAACTGAATGATGTATCACTGAGTACAAGTCAGAAAATCCAATTTATTTCAACTGAAACACAGACAGAAAATATCTACAACAACACTTCGGTAACAGATGAGCTACTCAGCAACCAATGGCTCTCTGACTTAACTTTGCAGCGATACTTTGACCTTATAAATTCTAGATTTCTTTCTGTACACAAATGTTTGATCATCAATCCACTAATATGCCATGCCGTGAAAAATATGGATGATTTCACACACTTCTTTGACTCCCTTAAAGTAAAGGACTTTAAAACTTTGATCATGCCAATAAATGATTCAAAGCAACTGGACGGTGTGAGTGGCTCTCACTGGAGTGTTCTTGTGTATACACAGACAAACAACCGCTTCCTCTACTATGACTCATTGGGTGAACATAACTTGACAGATGCTAAAGTCGTAGCAAATAAAGTGTCACAGTATTTAGATGCGCCTGGCTTCCATTTTCAAATTGTCGATGGACCTAAGCAGATCAACTCTTATGATTGCGGAATATACGTCTGTATGTTTGTTGAACTCCTAGTCTTTGGATCAAAACCTATTAATCACAGTACATTAAATTTGAATGAACTCTTTAACTACAGTCTACCTACAGTGTCACCGACTGATCTCATTAAAAAAAGATCACTGTTAGCCTACATATTAAAAAAAAGTGTAATGCTGTCAAATGATGAAATACGCCTACTTACCACCGAACAAGATTTCTCAGCCAGTAACAACTCTACCGCATCTTCAAAGCCTCTTACATGTGATGTAACCACACAAACACAAAGCACAAGTTCTGCAGGAATAAATATTACATCAGACCAATGTGAAAATAATAAACTGCATATGGAAGATAAAGATAACTGGAAAACAGTAGCAACCAAACAAAAACAAAAAAAAGTAAAAAAGTTTGGTCGAAATACAACAACTGCAGGGGTTTCAAACTATAGCAGGTATCATCATTTATCTCCTAACAGTGAAAACAAAAATACAATCAAAGAACCATCAGTCAAGGAAAAAGTTAAAAAGTTTACAAAACCTTATCCCATGGAAAAAGTTACAAGCATTAATAAAACTTTTGATGTAGATCAAGAGGGAAAAATTGATTTTTATGCGGACAGCCAAGGAAGAGGGGTTCCAGAGATTGTTGCTAAGTGCAGCCAGGGTAAAGTCCTGATGGATGGGCTAGTCAAACCAGGAGCGGGAATTGAATTCATATACAATCAAGCTGCTAAATCTCAGAAGAGACCTTTAATTTTGCTGGCTGGTACAAATGATGTAGGCTATCTGTGAACTCTCCTCGCGATGTTTATGGAAAAATGGAAGGTGAATTGAAAAAACTTAGTAAAACCAGACCAGTATGTATAACAACCATCCCTACTCGTTACGATAAATCTTCTGATGATGTCATACACTACAACATAGCTTTGGCAAATAACTACATCCGGGAGTTGGTTGCTCGCATTAACAACATACATATTATTGATTTTGACCTCTTTGATAGACAGCACTTCACACGCCATGGTTTGCACCTCAACAATAATGGAAAAAGGAAGCTTGCCTACTTGATTATTCAATTTGCAAGAAATGTATTTGAATATACAACTGCAAAAGAAAATGAAGGCCAATTTCAATTGCTCACCACTGAAGAGGGGGCAGCTACTCCTAACAACAGTTTTGAGAAGACAAGATCTATTGAGGTGTCTGACTGTCATATGGCAAATACAGTAGAACCCCTCATATCCGGCCTTGGTTTTACCGGTCCTCTGTTTATCCGGCCCCTTCCAGGAAGCCAATAAGAAAATGTTTTTCTCGCATCTTACAGACATTTAGATGCAAGCACTAGTCTTAGCGTTTACTCAAGTCATAAAATGAATTATTCTCACTATTTATCTGTTTGTTTATAATTTATTTACTGTGTCACTATACTCAATTGAGCTAGTAGGCCTAACCTCGGAACAGTTGGTTGATTATTTTCCAAAGTGGGGTTAGTACAGTACAGTACCGTACCGGTACATTAATTTTTGTATTTCACTAAGTGGATAAGAAAGTTGAGTAACTTATAAATGAATGTACCATTTAAGTCCTAATGATCTTCAAGTCCAATTCATTGTCATTTTACCTCCATTATTGTTTAATATTTTTTGTAGGCCTACCTGGAATCATAGTATTTGTACTATCATTACTTAAAGACTTTAGCTTACAAATAATTTTTTTTTAAGTTATAAACATGTTTATTTTTCTAAAAATAATCCCAGAACAGACTTGAATGATACTTTTGACTGCATATATTGATTAGATAATATTATTATTATTAGATCAATGGTCATTTTCGTAGTAGGTTGGTTTATCCGGCCAAATCGTTATCCGGCCAGGGGCTTGGTCCCGTGGTGGCTGGATATGAGGGGTTCTACTGTATTCTTAGACTCAGACATGAAAGAAAAACAGTAGGTTTCGCACACAGCATATCTGCGGACTTCCATGACCCCCGCCACATGACTGCTGGTGTTGCGGTTATTTTCAAAAAATTGTGTGGTAAACCTACGCCATCTCACTGTGTGACAAGACACTTGGCTATACAAGAAAAGGATAACATGGCCTCAATCTTTAGTTTAATTAAAAAACCCACCTATTACAGCAAGCCTAATTCATATGACTACGATGCAGCGTTCCAGGATTTGACAGAGAATTTCAAGAAACGGGGCCTTAAACATTTGATCTGTTCCCCAATAGGATGTGTCCGGGACAATGTAGATCCATCACATTTCATTAACAATATAATAAAATTTCAAAAATCAACCAATGCAACAGTGACAATAGTTTCATATAATCAAAATTCTCACCGGATCTTGAGAAACGGAATACCACATGACATCTTTAATAAGCAATTAGAACAGCTCATGGACATAAACTCAAGAACTGGCTGCGGTAGTCCACACTCTACAGGACTGGCAGTAACCAAAGTAAATAAGAAGGGAGAGCTGGGGAAGCATCAACAACATCCAACTCCAACCAGCATGGCTGCCTTCCCTCCTCTTACAGCACCAAGATCAAGCCAAGAGCCACAAGATTCATCCCCTGGGATAGTCTCGGACCCCATAGTGAGCAGCTGCCCCAACTCCCCATCAGGAGAAACTCAGGACCATCCGGTCACTGCTTCACACACTGATGAGAGCTTTTCCTCCGACAGCACCAGCAACTCTGAGAGCAGCCAACTACCTGTGGTGAATTCAGCTGTGTGTGAAGTTGTTAGGGGGGAAACGGTTGAGCTGGGGAAATGTGCAGTGGAATCAAGTGTGTGTATGTCAAACGAGTCTGAGAGTTTTTTAATGTTAAGTCAGTCCATAGTAATTGTAACAATGACGAATGATACAATAGAAAGACTCAATATTAATGGATACAGCCTTAGTGCTAGTTTTGGCCGAAAAAAGTCAAGGGGTGGAGGGGTTGTTATCCTAACTAAGCCATTCCTAAATTGTAAAACTATCATGCCACCTGAAATCCAAAATCTTATCTCAGAACAAATTTTTGAATGTTGTTTAATTGAAATACAAAAGGCTGTATCAAAGGATAAATTACTTTTAATTGGTTGTTACAGAAATCCTATCAAGCAAAACAAATCAGAGTTTATTAGAAGGTTTAACATTTTAATTGAAGTTCTCAACTTAAAGTACAAATACATAGTTTTTATCGGCGATATTAATATTGACATGCTTGACAAAAATTATAGAAATAGGAACAGTTTATTACATATTGTGAGAGCAAATGGATTTTCTTCATTAATTGACTTTCCAACTAGAATCACAGAATCTACTCAATCTACCATAGATAATATTTTTACTAATTTGGAACCTTATAATTACAGAGTAACAGGCATCAACACTCAGTTGTCCGACCATGATGGTCAGATGCTAGAAATTTTAAATACTTTGACTAAACATTCTTCCCAAAAATTTTATTTTGAGTATAAAAGAAAATTCTCCGACTCACAAATTGACCAGTTTAAAAACTTACTTCAATGTGAGTCATGGGCAGATCTTTATGCCTCTCCAGTGGAAAATAAGTATAATATATTTAATGAAACATTTTGTTATTACTTTAACATATGTTTTCCTAAATCTCTGTCAAGGCAGCACACACAGCCTAACTTGATTAGCAATGAGTTAAAAGAAGAAAAACAAAAAATTTTTAATCTTAGCCAAACAGCCAGAGAGTTAAAATGTAAAACTTTATATAAAAAAAGTTAGGAAATTAAATAAAACATTCAGGTCAAAATTGAAGTATTTTAAAAAGCAATATTACAAAACAAAAATTAATAAATCAAACAATGTAAATAGAACCTCTTGGTCTATTATAAATTCAGAAGTGGGAATAGGATCTAAGAATGTACAAAACATTAATTTAAGGGGAGATGCCCACTTTTTAGATTTAATGCATTTTATATGAGTAAACATCGTGTTGCTTAGGTACCATTTAAGAAAGAACCCTTTTAGCTATGCATATCAAATTTTAACTACTTATTTGTATTGACATTTAAGACAAACTGTACTAATTTAAATATGTTCTACCAAAAAAATCATATTTTATCAAGATTTTTAAAATATATAATTTTTTTCACTATTTTACAAATATTAATTAATTTTATTGTTAATGTTTTTTTAAACATAGAAGCAAACTTTTAGTACACTTTGTGGGCCATGATGTCCTAAGTAACAGAAAAAAATTTGAAGTCAGTGGTACTTATAGTAGTCTGGAAAATGGTACCTAAACATTAAAAAACACAGTTTCGGAAAAACTCATTTAAAGTCAAGCCTAGGCCTACCCTATGCCACATTATTCCTCATCACAAACAGCACTATTATTATATACACATATGTTATGAAGGAAGAAAAACAAACAGAAAAAGATTTTTGTTGACTATTTAACCTAGCAACAACATTAATTCAGTGCAACCATTCAACAAAATTAAATTTCTAACATAAATTTAATTGACGCTAATTCAGCCCATTGTGACTAAAACCGAGTGTGTAGTACTATTTATATTATTTTTTATGATTGTTAGACTGTAGTAAATATATTAAAATTATATATTTTCTGAATCAGGAAAAGATGAAGAATTTTTCAATGCAATAAACAAAAAATTAATTTTTTGACCGAAAAACTGGGCATCTCCCCTTAAAAGTAGGTAATAAGTTGAATTCTGACCCTGTATTTATTTGTAACAGTTTTATTGAATATTTTTCAAATGTAACTAGTATAATGTCTAACTTTGAACCAATGTCTGAGAATCAGGTAGACAATGAAATATTTCAGTTTGGTAAAAGGTTTCGATTCAGCTTTGTTAATGAGAATGAAATAGATATAATTATTAATAGTCTAAAGAACTCTTTTAGTATGGGCTATGATGAGGTTCCTGTGGTTCTTCTGAAAAAAGTCAAGACATTTTTACTAAAACCAATCACCCACCTAGTTAATTCTTCTTTAATATCCGGTATATTTCCTGATAAGCTAAAAATTACAAAATTAAAACCACTTTTTAAAAAGGGGGACAGGCAAATGGTGTCAAATTACCGACCTATATCTTTGTTACCCTCTATATCTAAGATTTATGAATAAGTAATTTATAATCAATTGGTAACATTTTTTGAAAATAACAATCTGTTTGACAACTTTCAACATGGGTTTCGCAGAGGTAAGTCAGTTATAACTGCTGCCACTGATTTTATAGAATCGGTCATTGATAGTTTGGATGGTAAATTTAAGGTAGCGGGTTTGTTCTCAGACCTACAAAAAGCATTTGATTCAATATCCCATGATATATTAATTTCAAGGCTTAGTACCTTGGGTATAGAGGGGACTGCTTTAAATTTGCTTAAATCTTATCTCTCTCACAGAAAACAGTTTGTTGAAATAATCTATCATAACCGTAAAAACTATAAAATTCCATATCAATCTTATACCACTGACTTAAAATATGGGGTTCCACAGGGATCCATTCTGGGGCCTCTTTTATTCATTATTTATTTAAGAGATTTTCCACAACTTAGCAATTTAAGTAAACTCTGCTTGTATGCTGATGATACCAATTTGAAAATCATAGCCTCAACAAATGAAGAATTAGAAAGCAAGGCAAAATCAGACATATGCGTTTTAAATGATTTTTTTAACTCCCAAAATCTAAATCTCAATGTGGATAAAACAAGTATCATAAATTTTCAAACTCGAACTACCAGAAATCAACGTCGACCGATTATTAAATTAAATAATAAAACCATTGAAGTTAAGGATAGTACTAAATTTTTAGGATTAGTAATAGATAAAAGACTCAGTTGGAACTGTCATGTTGAAAAAGTACTTTCAAAAGTTTCTTCTGGATTATATGCCTTAACTAGATTAAAAAACTATTGCGAAATACAAACTTTGAAGTTGGTTTACTTTTCATACATACATTTCATTTGGGATTTCCCTTTATGGCTCAACCAATAAGAGAAACTTAAAATCTATATTAAGAATGCAAAAAAAAAGCTATAAGAATAATTTACAACCTTCCACCTAGAACTTCTGTTAAGAGAATGTTTAAAATAGAAAATATAATGACAGTTTTCGGTATGTATGTTTTTGAAACAGTGGTATCCGTTAAAAACAGATTTCATGAAATAGAGCTTGTTGGAAAGAAACATGATTATCTTACAAGAAATCGAGGCAAGTTAGCATTAAGTCCTCATAAATTGCGCCTTTTCGAAAAAAAACCCAAATACGCCGGAACAAAATTCTATAATAAACTTCCAAAGGACATACAAGCAGAAGTAAATATAAAAAAAATTAAAAATAAACTTAAGAAATTTCTCATTAGCAGGGCTATTTATTCATTTGATGAACTTTAATTGACTTTTCTTTCCCTACTAATCAAAGTATGTTTTAACTGTTTTATGTTCTTTTACAATTTTTCCCATTTACTATAAGCAAGTATGTTTTATTATAACTTATAAAATGTGACACTATTCTTGTATATATTTCTAATGTACTTAATGAATAAAGATAATTTGAATTTGAATTTGAATTCAAAAACCGTGTTTTCGAGTCCCCTTGGATATCACCATTGACTAGTCCTATTGGATACAGAAGTTGTTGTATTAATAGTCAAAGATATCACTGTGAGTTTTAATTAGGGATGGACGGGTCCCGAAATTTCGGGAAATTTTTGGGAAAAAAATATTCCCGATTTTTGGGACGGGATTACATTTGAATCGGGAATTTTTCGGGATGGAATTTGGTCCGATCGTCGGCGATTTTGCCGCTTCGCGAGTGACGATGATGCCGCTATCGCGAAAGATGTTCACGATAGTTCCGCGAACACAGGAGGCAAAGTAATTTTGAAGATCGCGCCGTGACCGCAGAGTCATACTGACGATCCCGCCAATCGACCGCGAGTCATACTATGATTGCGCCGTGAACGCTAGTCATACCAACGATCACGCCGTGACCGCGGATACATACCGACGATCATGCTGTGCCACAAAGTCATACCGTTGATCACGCCGAGAACGCTGAGTCATACCGACGGTCCCACCATGACCGCGAGTCATTTCGACGATCGCGCAGTGACCGTGAGTTATTTCGACGATCATGCAGTGACCACAAAGTCATACTGATGATCACGCCAAGAACGCGGAGTCATACCGACGATCTTGCCGTGACCGCAAGTCATTTTGACGATCGCACCGTGACCGCGAGTCATTTTTATACCTGTAAATTTTTAGGCCTACCCATTTTCTTGTTTTTAGCGAATTTCCCTACAGGGAAGTAGCTATTATCTTGGAGAAAACCGTTGGGAAGCATCGGTCAGCCGATGAACCCGATGGTGACTTCGATATCGTGGACCACCGCCTCTGCGGCCCATGATATCCGAATTAGACCGCAGTTGCTGAAACCTCCAACGCACCAGGAGACGGCCAGCATGGGAGATATACTCGGGACTCCCACCGAACATTCTTCACCCGTTCGACGAACCCTCGAAGTGTTGGTAAAGCTGCTAGCCAACATCCCGTCGCCCTGGCAAGATATTCCGTCGCGCATCACGATCTTCGGTCCAACGACGGAACAGGATTATCGCGTTACGGTCGATAGACGCAATGATCGACCGACGATTTGCCCGACGCCGTACGACCTCCGAGTGGAGCCGTTGGCTCCATTTCATAACGCAATTCACGGGAACCATCAGCCGCGAACGCGCCCCCAGAGATGACCGACCCTTCGTCGACGTGGTCATCTCAGGTGAGACGTTCAGCGCCCTCGTCGACACCGGCTCGTCAGTCAGTCTGATTGGAGATCGTGCGTCACCTTCGGACGTGCGGCGTCGTACCCGACCAGGCTGACGTCAACCAACGTATGGACAACGCAGCGTGTGTTTCGGATCGGTACCGAGTAGACGACGATTGCTGGCCAACCTTATTCGCGGGATATCCACGTCCCGGGCTTAAGTGTGGAGGTGGTACTCGGCATTCGGTGTACTGCTGACCTCGCTCTAGTCAGAGTACACACCGTAGTACGAAACCTCCACAACGACGATGTCTCCCCGCCCTTTCCGGTCAAAAACATCAACCACGAAATCAAAATTTTCAAAATTACACGAAAAACAAACACGAAATTTGCAGAATTTCTGGAACGCCAGGTACCGCTTTTTGACGACGATTAGGGGTAGTCGGCGTTGACTGAGCAGACGCAGTGGCTCAGGGCAATTGCAACCCCTGTCAAACAGAGGTATCCCAGAAATCCTGTTACGCAATCTGTCGAAGTGGATGCTTTCCCGAGGCAACCCGTGGCAAACGAGGGCCACACGGGCCTGGCCACGGTGAGTCACCTCACACCGGAGGTGGCCGACGTGCCTCGTGAACGTTCCAACGTACTAATTCGCCGAGACCGGAAAGATGACGCATCGAGGCCAACCGCGACGAACGACGGCCAATCGGGCCTTGTCGTGGTGAGTCACCTCACATCGGAGGTGGCCGACGTGCCTCGTGGACGACGCCCGACACGACGTAGATTCTTCGAAACCGAAGAGTATCGAACAACGCAACGAACTCCGACTCACGCCCCGACGGAGCTGGTGATATCCCTCCCGTTGGTTGATACGATACGATACGAACGATTACGACTAAACGACGACTTCTACACGCACCTCTTCTTCGAGACCATTCCGACCCCATCCGAACCCCTACGTTTAAGATCTTTTTTTCTTTTTTTTTTTGCTGAAGTTGGTAAGGGGTGTAAGGTGCCAAATTTTAAGGGGGGTAAAAACGTACTACGAATAAATGAACATCAGAACTTACCCGATTTTTAACCACAATAGCCTACTCCGAGGCCTATGTGTTGGCCATAGCTTGGGCTATGGGCCAAAGAACGTAGGCCTATTTTTATTCACAGTGAAGTACACAAACACATCCACAACTACATATTTATTCATAATAGCACTTCGTTTCACATAATAAAGTTAAACCGGCCGATTTTACAGATATTTAACGCCGACGACGACATAACCCCAAACTGGTGTTTATTTGTTGACAGACGACAGACGAAACTAGACCAGCTCAACAAGTGAATTCGATCAGCTGTTATCTAGTAGTACTAAAGTTCGCCGCTTGAGCGCGTAAGCCTCAAGCGGGCAGGAACGAAGGATTTTACTCCAAGACAGGATTATTCGTTCACACGCCGTCTACGAAGTAACATCGTCGTTACAAGACTACGCATTCCCGCCGATCGCCGATATTACGAAGGTTAGCTATTCTAATAGTTAGACCATTTCTACGTTTTACTTTATTTTCGTTTAATGCACGCATTCTCGTTTTACAACTATTCTCGTTTCAGAACTCGATCTTAAACCTCTAAATTCTAATAACTTCGTTTTCGCCGACCTGCATAAAACCCGCCAGTTCCTGCCTGCCAGTGACTAGCGGAGGATTATCTTACGTTTGGTTTTGAATCAATTGGCTACGAAATTACGTTTATTCCGTTCGTTTTAACGATTAATTATTATTTAGAATTCAACGTTTTAATACCCCGAGACTTGTCGTTTGAGTTCTAAACCCCGTCTTTGGCGGGTGAAAGAATCAAGTCTTGGGAGTAGGCTGAGTTGAATAATCAGCTACGAAAATTAATATTAAATTTATTTTAAACCTATCACGATAAATTATCCGTTCAGTTATATTAATTAGGCCCCGACGACTCTGTAGGAATTGTTTTACCTTACATTCGATTTTATATTCTTTACCCACGTCTTCAGAAATTAGTTTAAAATTTAATACGAGTATTTACATCACATTGGCTAGGATTGAATGCTCGTCGGCCCTACAGAGTCATTCCAAATGTTAGGCAAAATTTAACAAAACACTTTAACGAAGGTAAGGATGATATATAGCTCCAACTGAGCGTCTGCAGGATTTCCTGAACGTTTCCTGAGCTCTGAGCCTTCGATTAAATTTTAAATAAATTGATCAGTCAAAGCCGTGACAACTTCGTATCGACCCCTGGATTTTTCTCGGCTCCTTCTGAGCACTCCGGGGAAGAAATTTGAGTGTGGCTGGTTCTAGAGGTAGGCCTAGCCTGACTTGGTGAATACTAGTTTATTCCCCCCCTAGAATTTTGCGTCACATATGATCCTAAGCAAACGGTTTAATTTGGACAATTGGATGTACCACAATCATCAGGTGTAATTAAATATAGCTCATTTCACGTTACTTTAGTGATTTCAAAATTAATAGATGAAAAAACTCAGATAATGGTATACTTTGCATATGTGCACTCTAACATTGGCTATGGTATCGAGTTCTGGGGAAATGCCACTGATAGTAAAAAAATATTTAAAATACAAAAGAGAATTATAAGAGTTATTGCACAAGTTAATCCAAGAACATCTTGTAGAAATTTTTTTAAAAGAATGAAGTTTTTACCTGTGCCCTCTTTGTATATATTCAACACTTAAATCTTTGTCAAAAAACATTTTTCTATTTATGAAGAGAAAAGAACTAACTCCCAATACAGCTTTAGGCCCTTGAGCTCTGTGTTGCAGTACCCCATACATAAATCTGCTGCTTATGAAAAGAGTGCTTTTTATATGGGTCTCAAACTGTATAATAAGCTTCCTGTATCACTGAGAGAGGTAGAATAATTTAAAAAGTTCCGGTTACACTTACTGTCTTACCTGTTAGACAATTGTTTTGTACAGAATTGAGGATTTTTTATCAGTCTGATTGTAGTAAACATAACTTATTGACATTGATATAACTTATTTGTAAACTTTGCTAATAACCTAACTTATTTTATACGTGTTTTTCAATACTGTTCAATACTGTTAATACTTTATTCTCATTATGTTTATTACTATATTTATTATTATGTTGCTTTTATTATTCTATACTAGTACACAATGTATATTTTGACAATTTACCAGCCTGCGTGCAGAAGCACTCCTTAGGCGTTATGTGATGTATTTTAATAAATAAATAAATAAAGTTATGACTGTGAAATGTGAAGAAAAAATGCAATACCTTGGAAGAGATAATCCTCTGTATTTTGATCAGGGTTTTCAGAAGCGCCCGCAATGTCAAAAGGACTTCTGCCGGCCAACATCTCATACAGTAGAACTCCCAGCGCCCACCAGTCCACACTGGAGCAGAACATACATTGACATTAAACTACTTGCAGATCAGCTTGAGCTGACATTAGTGTTACATACTAAAGACAAGTGGATTGAAATATAAAGTTAATTAAAGCTAGTCGAAGAAGTACAGTTATAGAAGTCTTGATTGTTTGATCTTTGTTTATCTGACCTTCTCCTTCTTTTTTTTATATAAGAAGTTGGCGACCTCTTTCCCTGCGGACATTAAGTAAAACCATACTCTATTGCTATGTGAAGTGACTGTATACTGTTAACGTTGTGTTGAATCATTACCTTTTCCACCCCTATCTGTTTAAGATCCATGCAACTTGACTGTACTTTCTGTTTTTAAATGCTGCGTAACACACACATCGTCTAATCCTTATACCCACATGCCTCTCTAGTCTCTAGTACCTCTCATGTCGTAAGTCGTGTATTGAAAGAAACCTGTGACTAAATGGACAAGAATCACTATCCTACTTTTTTTTAGAAAAGCAGTGGTTTACTTTCTACAAATTATTGTAATATTTAAACAAACTCAGAATCAAATTATCTATGTGAAAAGATAGATCTCCTTGTACACCTTGTAGATTTTCTGTATTTTTCAGCCTATCTGACCTTGCCACGACAGGTTTAGATTGGTAAATGAGGCTTGAATGTACTTAAAAATTAAAATGGTAACTAATCATGTATTATGTATTTAAGTCGACATCAGAAGCCATATAATGCAACTGATTAGTCGAGTCAGAGAATAACCTGGGTCTGCTATGCTTTGATATTGAGAAGAGAAAGCAACAGGAAGTCTAAGATAAATAAAATCATATGATTAACACAGAAAACTGTATGGATGTGGCATATACTGAAAGAACCAACACTTACAACAGATCAATTTAATAATGATATGGGGAAGCATTAAATTTGGTAATGTGAAAAATTAGCACTTAGATGCAAGATTAAATTCTTTGTAAATAAGTTAGCTTATTCCCTAAAAATTAGCACTTGGTTTGAAAAACATGAGTAGGATTTTGTGACATGACATGGATGCAAGATCATGATGTATATGCACTAAGCTAAAAAACAAGAGGTTTAGTACCTCATCCAACTGTAAGAGTTTTATCTCATCACCCCTCATTAACATGCATGAATAGTAATTGAGTGCCTTAGGAGTTGCTTCAGCTTCCTGTATAATCTCCCTGGGATTTTTAGCATTTACGTTAATTCCAGAAACTGTAATCAGTAGCATAGTCTACATACAGTGAGTAACTTGTTTATTTATAAGTCTATGGACAAAGCGAGTGTGTGTTTTACAACAAAGTAGCCCTATGCAGTTGGCCGCTCAAACCATCTACTGTATGAGTGCACAATATTAGTTACCTGAAGCCGTAGTCCTCGCCTCTCAGTATCTCAGGTGCGATGTAGTTAGGTGTCCCACAGAATGTAGATGTAGTGTCCCCAGGTCTGATACCCTCCTTGCACATGCCGTAGTCCGTCAGCTTTATGTGACCCTCATGGTCCAGCAGAACATTGTCTAGTTTCAGGTCCCGATATATAATGCCTGGAAACATTTGTGAATAACAGTGGTTGTGTTATTTGTGCACGGTAATTAAATGTAAAAGGATCCCATGACCTTGGCACATTTCAAGAAGATAGGATGATGGTAAAAAGGAATTCTGAAGAAAGGAGACTAAGTTGACGGTTGAGTCAATGGTTAACACTCAACTCAACCAACAACAGGATTTGGTATTTTTGAAATCCAACAGTTGAGAAGTGAGTTGGAAATCACTAGTTGAGTGACTCGTTTGGAAATGAAAGCATACGACCGCTTGAAATTCAGATGACGTCCTTTTGAACCAATCACGGTAAACTGTCAACTCTGTCCGTGAGAGATTGAGGTTATGTCCTTAATCTTAGTGATTACAAAAGTACCTTGTATAAGGAAATGGGCACACACGGGAGGGACTAAGGCTAAAGTTGTATTGACGTCATATCTCTAGTGGCTAATGTCTTCTCTTGAGGCAACACGATTACCTTAACGAAACGAGGTGATTTCAGCAGCGTTCGTGGCATAGTTGGTAGCGTTTCGGATTGGTGTTGAGGAGGTCTCGGGTTCGAATCCCGCTGGCAGCATTAACTTTTGGTCAACAAATTTTTCATATCAGCAAGTTTGGTTGGTTAGGTTAGGTTATGGCAGTTTAATTTTATAATATTAAATTTTAAAATTAATTTTATAATTAATTAAAAATTATAAGTAATCATTAATTAGATTTTTATCTTATACAGTTTTTATATTTTTAGCAAGTCTGGTTGGTTAGGTTATGTTATGACAGTTTAATTTTAAAAATTAAAAATTAATTTTATAACTTTAAAACAATATTTTATAATTAAAAAGTTAATTTTATAACTAAAAATTTAAAAAATAAATTCAAATTTTTTCAACTTAGCAGTTCTAGCGGCGAACGCTGACACTACAAGATATGTTAGCCTTAGTCCCTCCCGTGTGCCCCACCGCTTGTATAAGTATTCAAAATAAAATTTAGTTACTATGGATGCTTGTTTTAGGCTGTAGCTAATTATAGGTATACCCGAAATAAATTATTTGCTTTTTTTGTCTCTATTTAGAACACATCACCTTATTTTAGTTCCCTTCATCGTTTTGTTTCATGTTATTTTTAATTGTGTTTTTATTTAGGTTAAAGCTTAAATGGATATTTGCCATTGCACTGAAAGCATATCGAAACTTGAATTAATTTGATCCCTTTATTAGGTGAATTATGGTATTGAATCAAACTATGATATTGTTTCTCTTTACCACAATCTTTAATAAATCATAATAACAATTATCTAATAATAAGTTCAATTAGTAGGCCTAGTCTATTTCAAAGTATTACAAACATACCAACAAGGATAAAACCCTGATTTGATAGTCTAGTATTGACACAGTAAATAAAATAAAAATGCAATTTATTCTACAGAAAACAATCACATAAAGTATTGGGTGCTAAGACATCGACAACAAATACATAACCTCTAACTAAATCGCAAATTGCAATCAGTAAATTAAAGCAATAACAATATGGCGTCACCTCAAAAAGAGCAATTTTTTTCCGAAAGAGGAAGAAGAAAGTTCAGTCAACCGTCCACTCAACAGCTCGATAGGTGGTGAGTAGTTTTGGTTGGATAAGTCAACTGTCAATCGTTTGAAAAATACGAAACGATTGGAAAGTGAGTGACTCAACACTCAACTAAACAGTCAACCATTTCAAAAATAGGGCCCCAGGTGTGAGGGATTGAGAAAGTTGGAGGTACTTTGTTGGTGTAATCATAGTCTCTATAATCGAAGCTGTCTGCTAACCCTAACTGGAACTTAATACCTGGGATTAAATATCAAGACGTAGAAAGGTTGGGAAGGACGCACTTAAAGTAATTGATTGGCATAGAAATATGTACTGTGTTTCTTGGCAAGGCCTAATATCTCGTCAGGTGTGCTTGAAAATTTGGGTAACAATAAGTATTGTATCTTGAGATAATAGCGCCGACTTTTGTGGGATGCAGCAGCACAGTGCAATGCTCCTACAAAGGTTTCACATACTAAATTTATTTATTCTTTTTGGTAGAAAATATCTGGGCATTAGGCAACAAACTATTATAACTTTTAAGGTCCGATTTCCTATTTGCCAACTTTCGCTGTGATTTTACATTGCGGTGTTCGGTACTGACTCCCTGTCGAATTACGCAACGACTGTACGTCGCAGCGGGGTACAGGACTGACTGCTCGTGGAGCAGTGACCCATCCTGCAATACACATATATAGACATATAGACATAGACGTTATCGTCAACATTTGATATAACTGTTGTGTTTGTCTTTGGGGTTCATCAGTGTTTCTTTTTCTGCTGGTGAAACTGGTCTCTTCACCCGATTGCATGGTTCTTTTAAAGACTTTTCTACTACAAAGCTCATTAACATATAGCCTAATCAGTGTTGGGAAGTAGCGCGCTACAGATGGCTACAGCAGCTACAGCAGCTACAGTAGCGCGCTACTTTTTTTGTAGCGTTAGCTGTAGCTACGCTACTTTTAAGATTTTGTAGCTTTAGCTGTAGCTAGCTACATTTTAAAAATAGTTGTAGCGGAATTTAAGCTACTTTCTCGCTACATTAACATTGATTGACATAGTGATTTTTATCATAACCTTACGTGAAACAACCTTTTTCAAACTGAGATTTTCAAGAAAATTGGCCTACTTTCTTGGCTTCATACAGCTGGTCAAAGTCGTTTCATTGCCTATTACAACGTTGCGTGGACATGGAGGCCATTATCTGAGTGTTATCCACATTTTTGGCTCTCATTTCCTTCATTTACTACTCTATGATTACTGTCAGATTAAATAAAATCGCTAGATGCAGACAACGTTTAAACGTTACCGGTGACAAGAGAAGCTATTGAATGCTTGCAAGTGATTGACAGGGAAATTAGTAAACAATTTAGTTTCTTTATTGTATCAATTTAGTTTCAACTTGGGTTTTAATGGAAACCCATACTAAACCTTAAAATAATGAGAAAGCTGGTCTATCAACCTTTGCTTCAGCTGTTGATTGTGGTTCATCATCACAAGCCCTTCCTTGGTTAGATTACAAAGATTTTTCAAAGGTTTACTAAATGAACGAAGAGGAAATTTCCTGATGAGATTTAAGATATGCCTAGAATACATAATAATTGTAATGAAAAAATCTCCATATAACATGAAACTTGCATTGAAAAAGTAGCATACAGTAGTTTGCTCCTGCTAACAGCTCTTGTCAAGGACTATTCCTAGGCTATGCTATTGGATTAATACGAATGTCGAATACCAAGTTCAATTAATAGGAATTTATCTGTTTAGTCCTTGTAAGAACAAGCCTACTATAGCCAACTTGTTACAAAGCCAAGTACGCCTAAAGATTATTTTTACTTAACAATTTTCAGCATGTTTAAATTAAAAGCCGATTTCAGTATAAGTTGCTGAATACTGTTTTCTGCACCAACGTTTGGTGAAGCACAATTTGACCTATGCATAATGACAAAGGACGATTTCTTGACATTGAAAAGTGTTATTCATGGAACAAGTAACATATTACTATGGTTAAAAGTTATAGCAATGTCGTTTTTAACATTAAAAATAAAGAAAGGCAATAATTTCCAAATTCAGTAGGCTAGGCTCTGTAACACAAAAGAGAATTTTTAAATAGTCGTTTTACAGTTTTATTGTTTTTAATAGTTGATAAAAGACATCTATAAATGAATGTATAATAAAGAAATAAAATGGGCTTTTAAAATATAGTTTGGTTGTATGTCCTTTGAACTTAATGAAATTTACATATAAGATGCTTAAAAATAATGCAATATTTAAAAATAAGTACTAATTATGATGGAACACCCAACTAACTTATTTTAGTTCTGTAGTTGTAATGTTAGGCTTATATAGTTTCAATTAATTTTACATTTAGCTAATGTGCGTGGAATAAAAGTAACGTCTTTGGAAAAGTAGCTAAAATTGTAGCTATAGCTACATTTCATTGTAGCTGTAGTTGTTAGCTGTGTTGTAGCTAGCAGTGTTTGCACCTTATTATTATTGCGTGTAAACACGCATAAACCACTGGACGGATTGGGCTGAAATTTGGCATGATGATAGCTTACATTCCCGATTAACATATAGGCATATTCTTATCTCAAAAATCCTTTCGGGCTCCGCCCCAGTGGCTCTGTAATTCCCCATGTTAACCTTATGAGTATTCATATTTAAAGGGAATTAAAGAATTTAGTCAGCTGTTTCAACTAAAAAAGTTGGTTCTATGATATGGAAAAGCATTAAAAACTAGAACCAATTTTTGAAAGCAGAACTTTAATGTAGCTGGTGATGTGGATGAATAGTTCACTGATTTGGTCTTCATCTTCAGCTAAAGTTTCAATGTTCAAATCATCTTCACTTGATGCACTTACAATTCGATAAAAATAAGAATCAAAGTCTTCTTTCTTCTTCTGGGATTCTTGCATGAGAGTCTTTAAGGCTTCGTGTTGCACAAATGTTAATGTTTCTTCTTGTTCAACAAGTTGATCGATGATGTTTTTTATTTTGTTCATACGAACTTTAACCCATTCCTGACTGAGTTATTTGTCTAGTAGCATGCAGTTAGAACTGAGTTAAAATGGGCCAATGGGCAGTGTTTTAGTAAAAAATCCATAAAAATTGTAATTTATGAAATAAATGGCTAACACTTGTGTTTAAATTGATCTACATAAAATTTCCTTTTATGTGACACTAATTTCCAATCAAACAAATTTTATCGCAATTTTAAAAATATAAATGGATTTTATATATATTTATAAAAAAATATATTTTATGAAAGCATACCTAAAAAAAGTATTTTTAATTTTTTTTTCAATCAATTTCTTGGCCAAATTCATAAATAGTATTCAATTCCTTACATAAAAAACTTTATTTGGTTTGTTTATATATAAAATCCTTCATTTTATAGCTGTTTTTGTAAAACTCTGCAATCAACAAAATAGGCCTGAATAGGCCTAATAGAAGCTTTTCACAAAAATTGCATGTGTACTAAGTTATGGTGTTGTGAGTATTGAAATAAATGGTAAATTATATTCTTAGCATGATTATATCAATTTTTAACTATAAAATGGGTAAAAGTAGTTGTCAGGGAAATTTTAGGAAATTTCAGGGAAAAAAGTTTTGTTCCAAATATCATTGTGGGTACTCAAAGTGTTGGGGTTTTCATTCTCAATATGATTATATTATAATTATTCTTACCACCGGACAATTACCAAGCATATTATAACCAAAAACGTGATTCGTCTAATTTCATACTCGAATACTCAAGAAAACCTTATAGCCTAATATAATAAATATAAGATTGATCACTTACTTTTTTTGCTTATTTGTGAGCTCCAGACCTCTCTGCCACAATATTATATACAGTTTTACACTATTTACACTCTATTTACAACTTTTTTCTGGGTTTCAAAAGTTTGTTTGCGTGTGAAACACCTCGAAACATGTTTCTAAGTGCAGAGGCACAAGGCACTTCCTGCACTCGTAAACGGTTTCACTTCTCCTGCCTTGAGCCCTACATACTCTACACTTCCTTGAAGGCCTTTGCTTAGAAGTGGGCAAAATCTTCCTTATAAAATGACCCCAATGCCTGGCCTGTAACCGCAGTGGTGATTCAGCTGCAACCGATGGCCTTCCCCCTACTGGTCTGTTAGTTAGATTGACACTTTCCAAAATCCGTTCAGCCAAATTTATCCTAAATTTTGACATAGTAGACTTTTTCTTTGTTACAATCTCATGAATCACTCGGGCATTGTTCAATGTAACATCGAAAAGATAAAAAAACAATTTCTTGTACCCTTTCATGCACTTGCGCATCACTGGGAAGCATGAGAGTCGTTGGTCTTGTTTGTCCACACCGTTCATATTGTTATTGTAGTTTATCACAACATTTGGTTTGAGTTGTGGTTGAGGATTTGGACGTCTTCTCTCTCGTTGTGGAATGACTTCCTCATATTCCGGTCGGGTATGGATGGTTGATAGCATGGCTACATCCTTTCTGTCCTTCCACTTTAGGGCTAAGATTTTCTTAGTGTGCAAAAAGGTAAGTTCACCTAATTGGAGCTGTCTGTTTTTTATTTCTTTTGGAAAGTTTGTTCTATCAGACCTCACAACTCCTACAGCGTACGTATGCCTGTTCAAAAGCTCTAAAAAGAGTTTAGGTGAACTATACCAGTTGTCTAAGTATAAAACCCGGCCTTCATCCAACAGATCTGCACAAATTTCTAATACAATTTTTTCACTAAGTAAAAAAGATTTCTCCGGGGTTGCAGCATTTTCTGTCAGATTTTCGCCAACCTCAAGATTTTCTCCATTTTCAGGATCATCTACATTCTCCTCATTTTCTTCTTGGGGCTGTATAATGTGTGTTTGGGTTCTGTCCCTTTGCCAGTATAAATTTTGAAGTCATAACAATAGCCAGTTTTAGAGTCATTCAACTTGTATATCTTTATACCAAACCTGGCTCGTTTTGATGGGTTGAACTGTATATAGCTCAGTCTGCCTCAAAATTTTATTAGGCTTTCATCAACACAAATTTCTTTCTGAGGAGTAAATACTTATAGGATGCAATCAACTTCTCAATAATAGGCCTAATTTTTCTTAGTTTGTCATTAGGGTCCACAGAAGATGAGAAATGTAAAAAACGAGAGATAGTTTTGAATCGGTCTCGTGACATCGTTTCGCCAAAAATAGGTTGATGCAAAACCCTTCTCGTCGACCAGTTGTCATGGATATTAGCTTTCACATTTTGTGCCATGAGTACCACTAAAGCAAAATAGGCTTTTAGTTCATCAATGGTCAAATCTACCAATTTCACATTAGGCATGCCCTCATCTAGGTATTTGTGAGCATTCCTGTTTGTTTCGTCACATACCTGTTCCCAAAAATTATTTCCCAAAAACTGATCTAGCACATCCAGTTCATTGCTCTTTTCTGTCAGTTGTCTAGATATAACAGGATTTATCCCGTGTTTCCCTGTAAAAGGAATATTTTCTACCTCATTTTCACCCTCAAACCAGTCCCAGGGCTTTGGTTTTGTTATGCGTTTTCGAGGCCTAGGCCTACGAACGGGTTCATTACGGTTCACACGGTTACGTCTGCGAATAGGTTCACGCCTAGGTCTACGCCTATTACGACCAGGATTCAGAGCTCGATTTTCAATATTTACATTATTTTGAATATTTACATTATTTTCAATATTTACATTGTCACTTTCTTCAACATTCGGTAAATCAACGTCATATTCATCAAGAGTAGGATTCAAGGTTGCTAGGTTAGCCGAACTACAACTTGGCAGACTAGACACACTTGGAACACTTACGTCTTCATCACTGATAATTCGTTCGTCCTCTTCATCACCACTCACTTCACAACCACTTTCCGCTAAAATATCATCAACAAACTGAGCAAAACGATCACTTTGTAAGAATAAATCATCGCGACGAAACGCCATAGCAACAACAAAACGAACCGCTGTTGCACAACTAAGGTTAGAATACAACGTCATGACAACAAATCAATAATACAACAAAAAAAACATTACAGGCTACCAGCAGACAACGCATAGAGTATAAAAACAAAGTATAATAGTGAATAAAACATAGTGGATGGTTATTGATCGTTTTTAATCATGAGAACAAAATATAATAATGCATTATGCGTGAGGACGGGCGCTGCCCGTCTTTAGTCTTTCATAACCTGGCGCGCTAGGACGGGCGCCGCCACATATGTGTTGTTTTCAAATGGGTTAATAAAAGATGTGAGTCGTGTATGAGTTTCAATTTTAAAATCACTATTTGGAGATGCCATTGTACAAAGATGAGGAGATAAATGTAAAAAACTCAGAAAGTGTAAATGAGTGGGTTAAGAGTACCAATGTGGAAATAAAAGTTCAAATGGGTAAGAGTTCAGAGGCACAGAAAACAATGGGTAAAATGAGGAAATATTGATGTATGAAGAGTTTTAGTGGATGTGTGTAATATTCTAAATCGCTTAAGTAATATCTTGGATCGAAGGACCATTAAATCATGTGGAGTGTTTGTGAGTAAATGAAATATTAAGAAAAAAAAAAAAATAGTAAACCATGTTTACAAGAAGAACAGAAAGGAATCTTTATTTTTACAGCATTATAAATCCGCTTGTTTTAAAAAAATTAAATGTGAAGGCTAGTAGGAAAAATTATCTAAAAGAACTGAACAGGTATTACCTTTTTAACTACCTACCAACTAACCCTCTATAACTAACTTACTCTCTGCATTTTCAACTCTTTGCAGGTAAATGACACAAATACGCACCAACCCCAAACCGAATATCACAGTTCTAGGAAAACGGCGAAAACGCTTATGATAATAACATAGTATGATATTTATAACCCCACAACCAAATTCAGCAGTGTATTTCGGCAGCTTGGAAATCGAGCCTTTGGCGTTTTTAATAAAACTTACCGTTCATGAGTTTTTGCATTGAGTTGGTAAGGACAGTGTACATTATTTTGTAAAACGATCATGGTTTTCACTATAGTTAACCTTTTTCATGAAGGAAGTTGAGTGCTAAGCTTATCTCCGCTGCGTAGAACCTCGCGTGTTCCTCGGGTAGCCTCCTCTGCCGTTGCATGTGGAACATGAGGTCTCCTCCTCTCACAAACTCAATCACAAAGAACAGCCGAGACGGCGTCTGGAAGCACGAGTGTAGCCCAACCAGGAATGGGTGGTTGGACGCTGTTTCAAACACATGTTTCTCTGTTTGCACCCAGTCAATGTCCTGAGAAACAAAGAACAGGTTAAGTTTGCACAAGAAAAGAAATGTATTATGCACATTTCAAAGAGCAACTAAAATACTAATTTTCTAGAGAGAAGCCAAACAAATTAAAGTATTTGTCACCGCAGTAGATGAGCTTAGAAATTTCTTTGCCGTAGGACTCCGTCGACCGCAAGTTCACCCTCCCGGTGACGCGCAAATGGTGCTCATGATCTTCATCAAAATGATGAACTGATAACCAAGTAGCCTAATCATTTTGGAAAACGAGTGAAAGTAATCCCCAGACTACTATTACAAGACTAAAGATGTAACCTATGTAACCTTTTGTGTAAGTGATAGTAACTCTAGGTCTGAACTATACAGTGGTTCAGGGAATATCTCCCATTTGAAGGAATGGAGGAGATCTTGTGTGTGTTTGCTTTGTAAGGGCATTGTCATGCTAAAAAAAATTGACATCAGCTTTATTTTGGCCATTTTGAAACTTGATACAACTTTTTCCAGACAGAACTTTCATTACGTTGCTTTAGTACACCTCTAACGTCAGGTACATGAAACACCGCCTCTCTAGATCTAAAATTCAAAAATTAAGTATCTGAATACAGTGACTGAATACATTGACATTACTTAAGTTGCGTTACTGAATCTTCCTAGTACAGCAATACAAGTTGTCTCACCGACCAGTGGGCTAGTTAAGTTGTTTCGCAGACTTTGGAAAGGACTGTGAAAGTTTGCATGAGCTAGGTAATCTGCTGGTGAACTTCCTTGTAGGCTAAGAAGAAGTGAGGCCTCAGAACTCTCAAGTCCCCCACCTCAAGTTGTAAATGGGGCGACTTGAGTCAGAAGTGAGATAAAATTCGAACCCCCAATCTTACTCCGCTGTCTCCTGACCAGAGACAACAAATTACACCGTTCACAAATGGATAAAAACATATAGTTTATCACATGAAGAATAATGATCAACAACAAACGAGCCTAGACGTACACTAACCTCATCATCAGTGACCAGTGCCTTCTTGATAACCTTCATCGCGTATATTCTTCTCGTCTTCTTCAGTTCTACCATGAGCACCTTGGCGTACGACCCTCGTCCGATCACTCTGATCAGTTCAAAGTCGTTCAGTGAGTATTGTCTCTGTGAACCCGGCTCCAGAGATTCATCACCTGTTTGCCAAATCATATAAAATATTTTAATCAAAATTAAAAATGAATCTACAAAAATTACTAGAATAATTATGCTAACTTTTCAAATTTTGAACAAATTAATTCATTTTTCATGGCAGGAAAAACAGCAAAAGTTAATTATAATTGTAACCTAACCATTGTGAAATTAATAACTGGTCGGGTCACTTTTACAAATATTTCGAGTTTAACATTGAATGAATAACATTTTATCCACCTGCTTTAATATATGGGGTGAATTGGTAAAGTTAAGGTCTCCAAAACATAAAAATCGTACATTTTTTGGCTGACTGTACTTTTGTTGCTATCAAAATTCTACCAAGTTAAAGTGTTCATAGACTGCTCAATATTGTCCAATATTAAAGCTAATTTATCCAAATTATGAAAGCTTTTGTCTTGCTAGATCTTGTATATCTGTTGGACAATTGACAGAAGGTCTAGATCATGACGATATATGTTAGTTATTCACATCCCTTTGTTGCTCAGAGCTTACTTGGCTTTGTGTGATCTTCAATGGGGACGGACTCGGGTGAAAGATCAAGCGGAGGTTCATGGAAATCTTTCAACTCAGGTAACAGTTCCGAAGGAGGCGTGCCTGCAATGATACAAACAAAATTGGTTTTCTTTCTTTTTAAATGGGCACAAAACCTTAAAAGAACAATTAGTGAAAACGTATTTACTGGAGGTGATAAATAGTAAGTTAAAGTTGTAGTAGATATAGATTACTCATGATAATAAACTGAATCTGACAAGATTAAATAAATTCTATACATATTACAGTTATTTAGGTAAACCTTGAATCTAAGGTATGTTTAAATAAACCAAATAATTCACAATCTTCCTAGTGGTCTTGGAAAGAATTTGGTCTATCCCTGCTCACTGGTAATGTTGTGTTTATGTGATAATCCTATGATATTAAAATGATTTATTTCTATGTGGTCATGTGTTGAGTGTATGAGATTATTCAAACCATTAATACAGCTGATCAAGTATTTTCTTAACTGATGTGTCAAACAATGGCATCCCACAGAAACAAGTAATACCTTAAACTAGAGAACCCGTGCGGCTCAATGAGCCGCATAGTATGAAACATAACTCCAAGGAAAACGTTATGCTTAAATTTGAATAATTCTAGTTACATCTTAGAGTTGTTTAAACCCTTGTTAGAAAGTAATTTTAAATATCTCTATTTGCATCGTAAAAGGTTTACCTAGGCCTACATTATTTCTGCTCTTAGTTTTAACTGATAACTTCTAATGAATGCTAAGCGATCTGCTTCAATTCGAGTTAACATGTTACAAAAACGTTTTTCCAGCATTGAGAATTAAAGAAAACTGTTGCCTTACTGATAGCCTGTGTTAAGTAATTTAAGTTTGGGTAGTGATGTGGGCCGGGTAAATATACCCAGTGGGTAGGTAAATATAAATTGGGTATTTACCCCAGGCCCGGGTAAATACCCAAAAACTGGGTATTTATAATTTGTATTAAAGTTAGAAAAGATTGAGATGTTTTTTTGCAATTATTACCCTGTAAGGATAGTAAAATGATAATAAAATGTGTTAAACAACATTTCATATGGACACTACTAGCATTTTACTTATTGGTATTATCGCCATAAATACCCAGGTCTCAGCATAAAGCATAATCGGCATAAATACCCTTGTCGCATGGTTGCACTGGCCCTGACTACTTATGATTTTTTAATTTCTATGATAGAGAGATGAATTTATTTTATTGAAAGCGAAGAAAAATAATTTGTAAAGTAATAATTATTATTTAGAAAGACAGGAAAATTTAACCTAGTAGTGGCCTATGTGTTAACAACTTTTAAGAAGAAAATAATTAAAAATCAATCAGTAGTATGGCAGGACTTAATCATATTTTTGTTCCAGATCTTTTGTTAGTATCAATGGTATCAAAATAAAAAAACTAATTTCATAAACTTGTGATACAAAACATTTAAATCTGTAGCACAATAAATCTTTCAAAATTATATTAAGTTAGGCCAAAAAACAGGAGATACATTTTTTTAGTAGGTTTATCCAAATATATTATTGTTTCCAGCCAAGCGGTAACACAGAAAAGTTTAATTATAATTACTTTTAGTATTCTGCCTATGTCAATCAGGCCTTAGGAATTTGGAGTATTCTAAAATGTTATAGGCCTACGCAATAATGTATTGTTAATAAAACTATTCATGGCAAGTTCAACTGTTTTTATTGCATCATAAATAGGTACCCAACAATTCCTGGATATGTATAAATTAAAATAATTTTGTTTGAATGTTATTTAATTGGTTATAAATTTATAAAATGATAACAATTGAAATAGTCACAGCCTTTTTTAATGTACTATCTTTTAGCAAGTAAAAAAAAATTTAACTGATGTTACTCGATTTAAGACACAAAACTAAATGCTTATTTAGAAACTTTAAATGTAATATTTTAAAAAAAGTGATGAATCATTAAATAAAAGGTACTAGCAAAGCTTAAAGTTACTGTAAAAGGTGTTATAGACTATCCTAATTTATCATGTAATAATAACAATAACATATTTAGGGGTAAATATAAATGAATTTCAATCGATTTCATAAATACCCAAAATACCCGGGTATTTATGGATTTTGGGTATTTACCCGGGTAAATACCCAGGGTATTTACTCCGAGTTTTAAATACCCGGGTATTTTACATCACTAAGTTTGGGTAATTTTATTTCTTTGATTTGAGACTTCCCTCTAATCAAACAAATTTTCTCCGTAGAGAATCCTGAAAAGTTGGGTGATATAAACCATTTCATGTACCCCATGTTTTACCCACAAACTCTGGGTTACCAACTGGACAGCCATAATATGCTTTGAATAGGCTAAAGCAGCAACATCATTGAAAGTTGGTTAACATATTTTAACGTGTTGTCTGTCAGTCATAGTATGTGCCCCGCATCAGAACGTTCTCACGTTGTTCAGTGGAATTCTTCTTTTAATACCTGTCCCAAAGTTTTGAAAGTATGGATTCATATGTCGAAATAGGTTGGATAACTCTTCAAGCTATAAGATTTGGATATCAATTTTCATTTTCTCTTTTTGAAATGTGTACATTATTTGCCTCTCCTGAATCATAAAATTAAACTTGACTGAATATGACAAACTTTAATATTTACTCCCAAAAAGCTAATGAGTTTCTTTTTATAAACAGCTGTTTTTGTTTTTAAATTTGTTCTGTGTATTTCTTATGGGAAAACTCCGACCTTTGAGAGGGTCTCACGCCCTTAAGAGTAGGAATTTTATAATTTTAAAACCTTATTGCAAAACTACATATAACGAATCTGTTGACACCTTAAAAGTTGAAATTGGTCCACAAATAAGGGAGGAGTTGCGTTAACAAAAAACGGCTTCACGTATTATATATATAGATGTAACATTTGAAACTGATGACAGGTACTGTAAACCCCATTAGTTAGAAATAACCTTTATTCAGATGATATTTAAGGTTTGTCTACAAATATGCAAGGAACTTCAAACAGTTTAAAACTAAATAGTCTTCATGTCTGATTCAGATAAGTACAATGAACACAATGTTGTGATTTGTTGATTCAGTACGGAATAGAAATTCAACATTTTTGCAAAGAAGACGCTGAGACATTTATATTCATTGTATTATTCAGGGAAGGTCCCTATGGAACTAAAGAGAGAAAGGGACTTATGATCATTTAAAAATACATAGCAGAGACCTTCCCTTCCGTTTTAGTATCTCGAGTAAGAAAGATATTTTATAAAGTGAAAGACATTTTGACAAGAGAATTTTTTAAGGTCGTGTTTCTTATTTACATAAAAGTTTTAAACACATTATTGTGAAGGAGAGAGGTTTATTAACACGTTATGCACGGTTTACTTTTAACTGTTTAAGAGACGTTTTTCAGTCAAAATGTATCTAATTTCGCAACACATTTGGAATGAGTCATATATGTGTTTAGCAATGTCCACCTGTTGTAGTAATGCCCAGTCACGTTAGAACGTTTATTAGGTTGTTATAAATTAACAAAATCTAGCAAAGTTAAATATAAATTGACGATACAAGATTCAAAAATCAAGATACAACAAGACGTAGTATATGCTTCACTCTCATGTCACCAGGAACTTATGAATGAAAATGTGATCTTAATTCCTTAAGAATGGTGAGCTGAGCATTAAAAGTAATTTTAACATTAATATCACATAATTTTTAACCAAACAAAACTGCCAGTTAGAGCGTGTCTCCATATAACTAATAAGAATCCAAGTTTAATTTTGTATTATTATTTCTCAAGACGAATATTGGGCTATTATGATTTCTTACTATACCTTAGTGTAGGTTTTTAAATGTAAACAAATTAGAAAACTATTGAGGGATAAATTTCAGTTATCTGTGTGTGATGTTAATCGGTACTCAAATAAAAGTCCACAAAACACAGTCTAATAGAGGACTTCATCAGAGGGCAGATTGAATAGAAGTATGATTTTTAGTACAAAACTGGAGTAAGATAGCTGAAGTCTATCTATAATGTTGAAAAACATTTATATCTACGAAAAGTACTCACAAACGGGCGTACCATCGCCATTAGACTCATCCCTGACGATCGGTTCCACTGCTTCGTTGCTGCAAGGTTTTTGTACAAGTTTGTGACATTTTTTGTGGACCAACAGTTTGCACTGGATGCATTTGAACCCCTGTCGACCGAGTCCCCAGATGCGGTCTTGACAGAAGGCACAGAACGCTCTCTGTAACATACATATCAAATGTCAAGTAGGCACTGTATGCGACATCAAGTAAAATTTCACAATGTGACACTCATAAATCAATCAAGTAGGCATTGGCTTATCATCCCAGGGTTATTACTCACCCGAAAACACTAATACACAGAAATTAAATAAAACTAAACTACAACGATGTCAAACTTATCAAAAATACCTTCACAATGTTCAATACAACTGCAAGTATCAATAAAATCAAAATTACTTTGAGATAGTTTAACAGATGTTCTGAATCTATGAAATACTTCCACCGAGTTGACATCTTATCTCAGATTGACCTCAAAGAATGAGTAAAGCATGAATAAATATTAAATATAAACAAAGTGCAGCTTAGTGACACATCTAGCCTATTATCACACTAAGATACAAATGATGGGAAATGTGATAAGATTGTAATTATACTGCTGATCATTATTTAAATGGCCCATCTATCAGTGAGAAGAGAAGTATTGAAAGAGGATCATTATGGTATTGTAGAGAAAATTATTCAATAACCAAGAAAATTTAAACTTACAAAATATCTTTTAACCAACTATATAGGCGTGATTGTAGCTTTTTAAATTTAAAATAATCAAATAACTCTATAAATTGTTTACATACTCACATAGATTACAATTAATGTCTGCAACTGTAGTACAGTAAATAATTGTTACTAAAGAAAACTGTTTTACTATTTTGGAGGTTAGCTATTTTATCCGACAATAATTTAACAGACAATACTTAATTACCAAAGAAATGTGACTTTTATGCATAATCATTTCTGAAGCTACTGATAAATATCTGTCTAATTACATTTCTCCTCAACTAATGAAAATCTATATTTTATAAAGTTTATTAAAAAAGACACTGATCAAAATTATTTGATTGCGAATCCACCATATTTAATAGCGGTTTAATTTTCATCTATACAGATAAAAAATAAAATAGGTACACCTAAGGCTGATTAAAATATGTCTCAGGTTAATAGGCATAGAGTGATGACGTGTGCATTTTGGGTAACAATGTAAGCTTTTAATTATGTTTAAACAGCTGTAAATGCAGGAAGATACTATTGGAATTTAATCAGATGTTTAATTAAGGTTAGATTGGTTCCATTTTATTTTGCTGGATTCCTGTGGCCACAATACTTCACTAACGTTTGAATTTCCCTACAAGTTTTGTTAAATCAAACATAAAGCCACAAACCACCCAAAATTGTTTGTAAAGGCGTGAAGTTATTTAGTGGTGGGAAATTTCCGTAAAATGATTCACAGGCATAAAGAAAAGCTGACTGAAAGGCTTACAAGGGAGCACTAACTGGTTCACGCTTCATTTACCGCCGATAATTACACTCAGGGCGAGCCTAGGCTTTTGGTTTTCAGACCTATTCAAACCAAAATGCAGTAAACATTGCATTTAATAATTGAATTCATCACAGAAAAAGGTATTTTAATCAACATATTAGATCAGTAGATGGTGCTGTGCATGGACCCACCTAAGCAAAGGTTATCCACAATATTTATAAAGTAGGTAAAATTAAAATAGGCCACAAATTATAGCTCATAGCCTGTGACTATGTTGTTGTATTTAGCTCTTAAAAAGTTTGACTAAAGCACCAGAGACTTTAAAGCCAGCCAAGTGGGTTTTATCACACAACTAAGTTTAAAAATATCATTCAGTTATCATGGCGTAGGTCCTTTTCATTATCATATACATTACTTTTGAGTCAGGAATGCCCTGAGGTGCATATGTTATATTTATGAATGCAGTGGAGTGAGATCTTCTGAGTAGCTTTGCTTACTTACTGGTACAAGAACTTTTTAACATTATTTAAACTCATCAGCTCAGACAAATGGTTAGTTTTACTCTAAATTATAGCTTTCTAATAGAATCATTTTTAGGACTGTCATTAGTTATTTTGTAGCAAACTAAATAAACATAATAGGCCTATGCAATTAAAAAGTAAACGCATATCTTCTCAAGCATTTTAGGACTTAATTTAGTCAATGATGTTACTTATAGACCACATTTGGAGACTAAAATGGAAAATAGAAAATACAACTTTAAAAATCTGTCTGCTGCGTTCATAAAATCAGATTACATGCTACAAAGACTGTTTGGTTCATTTCAAAAGTAGGACATCAAAGGATAGATTATCAAGAACGTTCATCTACTCTACTTTGGTCCACGCTGCAGAATCAGTTGTTTTCAATGCCTTTTAAAGCTTTGCATCTTAGTTTCCTCTTGATTAGCGTACAACAGGAATATTGAAAGGATAAATGATTTATGGTTTTCAAAGTAAAGTTTTCTTCTACACAGAGAATGTAGGACTCTTTACCTGAGAGATCATTATTTTCTTTGCAGCTTGGTGGATTCTATTATCTATCACATAGCTAAATGATTGGCGATGAGCGGGATTTGAACTCCTGTCCCTCACACTATTCACAAGATTGGCCTTGCCCCATCCTCCGTATTTATCCTTTTTGATTTATGGTTTAACACAGCAAGACAAGGAATAAAATCTGCTGATTTGCATTGTTTTACAATAAGGGATTTTTTCATTCCTCTTATTTCACTACTTTTAATAGTGGTTGAACAGATGGTCTTATTCATCATCCCAAACTCATCCTTCATAATTTGCTTGAATTAATTTAAGCTGAGTCTGACTGGTGGTGTAAACTTTAAACAACTATTTGTTAATTGCATATTATCGGGGTTGGTAGAATAAATATTCCAAACGAGCGATAGGCAGTTGAATACCTCAATCACTTTTGATCTGATAACTGATATGGGCATAAACCAATTTCTGTGGCCTCTGTGATTAGCCAAAACTCACAAAACCATAAAAAAAAACAAAACTCATTGTTACACTAGATTAATACTAATATGAACTATAATGATAGTTTACCCCTTTCAATATTAAAGAAATATTTTGGATGAATCAAATTATAAAATAGTCAAATTGCAGCTCTAGAACTGAATGGATGGGGATGGGAAGTTGCCAGCAGTGTTTGCAAGAGACGACTTTACAAAGTCCCAACTCAAACATCACAACTCACCTAAAGATGTAATTAGCGCTTCAAGTTGTTAACGTTTAAAAGACAATTTGAATGAGAATTACAGCTATGGGTAAACTGCCTTATGCAGCTGCCAAGCAGAAGTTAGTATGTGTTTGAATAGTGACTTAACATTTTGTTCAAAGTCTAAGAAAAACTTAATTGCTTAACTTTTATAACTGGGAGTGAAATATTACCCATCCAGTGAATTAAAAGAGAAGAGAAACTTCAGGAGACTTTAATTAGTAAAACAAAATCCCACGCAATGTTTGATTAGAGAATCTTCATAAAATCTTTTTTCATTATAAGTTTTAAAACTAAAGTGTTTTAGAGAATTGTAAACTTTATTTCATAATTAAGACTTTCCCCCTAAGGGTACTTTGATATTTATTTTCCACAGAACACATAGGAACTGAAAAAACTTATTTTAAATCATCAAAGTGATTTCTTGATAAAGTTGTTTCGCTGAATTAAGGCTTAGTTTTTGTCTAAAAACTTCTAAAATAAAACCTGAGCAATATTTATTGTTTCACAGTTGGATATCTTCTTTCCGTTGATTACCCATGTAGTTCTAAATGAGAGGAAGATAGTGATAAATTACTTCATCACTTACTTATTTTATTTTACTACTTATTATTACTACTTTATTTTACTTACTCTATTAAACCTCTTCGCTTGAAAAATATGTCCATTGACTCTATAAAGTTTCCTCCATCTACGAGCACCACGTCTGTATATACTTCCTGCAAACATAGAGAAAAATGTTATTTCCACATTACTCTTTTGAGGATACATGTTACAGTTCCTTCAAAACTAAGCTAAGCAACTTTATGGTAACTACACCAAGTCAGTTTTATCTTAAATACAATGTCTTATAAAGGGTGATCCATAAAAACCTGATAGTTTTTATATTGCTCAGCTGTTATATTATCACAGAGTTCATTGTTGCAGACAGCTGTTGTTTTGTTAATGCCATTTTGATGTTAGTTACCATGGCATCAGTGGCTAGTGCATCATTGTTCTTTAGTGATTGAAACCATTGACTATATATATCTACAGATATACCTCCTGTAAGTATATATAGTCAATGTTGAAACATAAAAATGAGTCTGTTATTGTTACACAACGACAGTTTCGTGCTCACTTCAACATTGGTCGTAATGGCACCTTTCCTTTTCAAAATACGATTTTAAAGTGAGTAAGTAACTTCCGGGATACGGCTTCTGCTCTCAAAATAAAGCCAAGTGAGAGGCCTCGTACAGTTAGAACACCGGAAACTATTGGAAATGTTCACGCAAGTGTACTGCAGAGTCAATAACGTTCAGCATGTAAAAAGTCTGTTGCACAGGTCTTAGATCATGTGACTTTTGGTATGGTGCTATCTGAAAAGTAAAGTTTTTTTGTTGAAGCCTGTGATATAAGTGAGCTTAAGCAGTGTATAAGAGATGAGGTTGCTGCTATTCATCAATCAATCTTAGGCAAAATAATGGCAAGTTTATAGAAAAGATGTAAATGGACATCACTTGAGAGAAATCATCAGCCTTAAATAAAATAGTAAAATCATGTAAAGATTTTAGTTAAATTTGCAGTAATAAACTCTTTTTTGCTATCAAGAATTTCATTTTTGAAGTGTCACATTTTTTTGGCTCACCCTTGTACTATGGAATCTCTATACACCTCCGAAATTCCATACAACTAAAGACTATAAATATAAATTAAGGGGTTTGGTATAGTATTTGAGCTAGTACAAGTATATGAATCTATAACATATTGTAACACCATTAGTATTTTATGTTTTTTCTTCTTTTGTTGGAGGATAGTTCTAACCCATATCTTGTTATTGTTTGACTTCAACAGTTCTCAGACAGCATTGATTGAAAGCCGCATGAAAAACAGTATCTGGGAATCAACACTGGTTAGGATCAAACCTTCAGATTTTAAGGCTAACCACTCCGCTACAGTTGGTACCCTGAGTTACAATAAATGCCAATGTCTCATGAAAAAACCACTCTAAACTAAATCATTGTTTAGTAGCTATTTTTATACTAAATGAAAACAGTGAAAAAGACAAGTTCTGATAAATTAAAAACTGACATGACCTTCCTTAATATTTTTAAGCCTGAGTCTCAAATTCGAACTAGTTGGAGACATTAGTGGCGACAATGAAAATCGACCATCCTCATCCATTTCCTATAATGGTTTATTTTGTTGTAGAATGAGTGAAATTTCCTTTACACAAATGAAAGGATGAAACAAAAACGACAGTTTCTTTTCGGACATTACAGAAGAGATTAACTAGAATTTCTGTCTGCATTTTAATCACTAGAAACAATTAAAACGTCGGACGCTGGACGCAGGTATTTGTTTTCAATGGCAGACTCTTCAACACTGGCTCGCTCTCCGCTCTCGTTATTGAGCACAGTTCCCAACTCCTCTTCAACCATCATTGCATTTCCGCCCTCATCGCTTTTTACAAACTCGCTCAGTTATTTACTTCCTAACTCGTATCCCACTTTTTATTTTGCGTCGTCCGATCATAGATAAAGTTGGCAATCGATAGATCATGGACTAGATAAATCTCTGTTGAACTACGAATTTGATTTCATACATATTTCACTTTTTGGTTTGGTACAATTATACGCATAGTAAACTCCCTTACATAACTGACTCATAGAGATGCAAATTTGTTATACCTCATTTCCACATTGTCACTCAAACAAAATAAATGTCCTCAAAATAGTGGTACTGTATTCACAAACAACATATTTAGTAATGGAATTTAAACAGCTGTTTACTATGGTGACAAAAATTCACAGTACTGTATATTAATACATTTTGAATAAACATAATGGTACACTTTTTTTAATCCAGATTAAAGTCTGGCCCTATAGTGTCCAAAAGGGAAAAGGTTTTAAACACATTTTGTTTCAATGTACAATTCTATGGACTTTTAACTATCAATTACTCATTTAGTGATTTTTGTATTCTTGCTAGCTTCCCGTATAACAGCCTATTGATTATTGGATTATATCCTATACTCTTATATGAGCAATGTTTGCTTGCATGTATGCTTGTATGCTTGCTTGCACAAAGATCTCAAAAACGGCTTTGACGATTTCCTTCAAATGTTGTAGATAATTAATTTCTGGCAAAAAATGTGTTTAATGCAGTTAAAACTGCATAAAAAAATCTAATTACATAAAAAAATGAAATTAAAAGTCAAACCTTTTTAACATATGGCCTAATGGGTTGCTAAGTTGGTTTGGGTGGCTAATGTTGGTTGAACAAAATAACAAGGAAAAAGTAAACAAAAGACATGCAGTTGTAACAATGTGTTCAAAATAAGCCATCCACCCACATTATAATAATAAATTACAAAATACAGTACAAGAAAAAGGAAACATCAGTTGTTACTATTGAGCAAAGATTACACTGAAGACAACTCATTTGGATGAAAATAGTTCCAAGTTCCGATCGAATACTGATTACTTAACATTAGGATTATTATGTACAAGGATAGGGATCAGCTAGCTTACCTGGTAGATAGAGTCCAGATTAGCCTTGATTACACATAAAACACATGACACAACACAGAAAAACTTAATATTTCGCCCCAGTTAGGGACTTCATCAGAAGGGAGAAGAAAGAAAACTGGCAGTTACAGTTCAAATTCAAAAGTTCCACAATAGTGTTGCCAACTGTTGTTTAAAATTACTGTTGTTATGTACATCTATATACACATATACTTCTATATATACATATGGTGGTTGATTTTTATAAAAATGAAGCTAGCTGAGGGAATGGTTGGGTGAATTATCTGATGTTAAGGTTAGGAGGGTTTCTGGAATCAGTGATGTATTGGTAGGCTAGTTCCCACCTTCTGAGTAGGGAGCTGTTACATTGGTCTTTGGGGAGGGATTTTATGGCTTTTGTCGTGAAACATGTATCAAAGTCTAAGTTGTGGTTTGCTGCATGTATTGCAATGGGTTTGTATTTGTTTGTTTTAACATCCTGTCTATGTCCATTCATCCTTTTCCTAAGAGTTTGGGTGGTTAGGCCTATATATTGAGCTTGACAGAGTTTGCATTGTAGTTGGTAGATCAGGTTTTCGCTATTGCATGTTATGTGGTCTTTTATTTTGTACTCTTTGTTGTACGATGTGCTGGTGAAGGTTTCTGCAGGAATGTTGATGCCACAGGTCTTGCATTTGGTTTCATTGCATGGGTAGGAACCTGGGGGCAGTCTTGGAGGTGGTTCAACGGACGGGTCGGGTAACTTGGGATGGACTAGGATGGTTTTTAGATTGGCAGGTTGTCTGTAGACTATGGTGGGGGGTTTTTGGAAGAGATCTTTGGTCTGGGTGGAGCTTCGAAGCATGTTGTAGCCGGTTCTCAAAAGGTTATTGAGCCTGTTGAGGCCTGGGTGGTAAGTAGTCACCAGGTTGACATCGTAGGTGGTTTTGGTTTTCTTAGGTGGATTGTCGGTAGCATTTTGGGCCGCTTTTATTTGCGAAGAGACTGTTTGTGTCGGGTATCCTCTATTTTCAAAAGCAGTTTGGAGTTGTTTGTTGTAAGTTATCAGATTCTTCTTGTCGGAGTTTATTCGTTTCCCTCTTAAGGCAAGACTGTAGGGTAGGGAGCGTTTGGTGTTGTTGGGATGGCAGCTGTTGTAGTGTAGGTACTGTTGGTGGTTGGTGGGTTTGGTGTAGACAGATGTGGAGATTGAGCCATTTTTCAGTTCCACCATGACGTCAAGAAAGTGAACCGCAGTTTCAGATAATTCCCAAGTGAATTTCAATGTTGAGAAAGTGTTTAGGCTATTTAAAAAATGGTTGAGGCTATTTTCTCCATGGGGCCAAATGACAAAGATGTCGTCTATGTATCTGAACCAACAAGTTGGTTGTAGAGTCTGTTTTTGCAGAAAGTCATTTTCAAGTTTTCCCATAAACAAGTTGGCGTATGAGGGGGCCATCCTGGTACCCATGGCAGTCCCTTTTATCTGCAAGTAGTGGCGGTCCAGGAATTGAAAATTATTCTTTTCAAGGATGAATTTGGTGAGGCTGATGATAAAGGAAGTCTTAGGGAGTTCACCTTTAGTTCTTTTGTCAAGGTAATGTTCAACTGCAGCAAGTCCGTGGGCGTGGGGGATATTGGTATACAGGGATGTGACATCTATTGTAGCTAGGATGGAGTTAGGTGTGAGCTTGTTTGTAACTGAAGAAAGTCTAAGAAGGAAGTCTGTTGTGTCTTTGATATATGATGGGAGATTTTGTACTATAATCTCACAAAATCTCCCATCATATATCAAAGACACAACAGACTTCCTTCTTAGACTTTCTTCAGTTACAAACAAGCTCACACCTAACTCCATCCTAGCTACAATAGATGTCACATCCCTGTATACCAATATCCCCCACGCCCACGGACTTGCTGCAGTTGAACATTACCTTGACAAAAGAACTAAAGGTGAACTCCCTAAGACTTCCTTTATCATCAGCCTCACCAAATTCATCCTTGAAAAGAATAATTTTCAATTCCTGGACCGCCACTACTTGCAGATAAAAGGGACTGCCATGGGTACCAGGATGGCCCCCTCATACGCCAACTTGTTTATGGGAAAACTTGAAAATGACTTTCTGCAAAAACAGACTCTACAACCAACTTGTTGGTTCAGATACATAGACGACATCTTTGTCATTTGGCCCCATGGAGAAAATAGCCTCAACCATTTTTTAAATAGCCTAAACACTTTCTCAACATTGAAATTCACTTGGGAATTATCTGAAACTGCGGTTCACTTTCTTGACGTCATGGTGGAACTGAAAAATGGCTCAATCTCCACATCTGTCTACACCAAACCCACCAACCACCAACAGTACCTACACTACAACAGCTGCCATCCCAACAACACCAAACGCTCCCTACCCTACAGTCTTGCCTTAAGAGGGAAACGAATAAACTCCGACAAGAAGAATCTGATAACTTACAACAAACAACTCCAAACTGCTTTTGAAAATAGAGGATACCCGACACAAACAGTCTCTTCGCAAATAAAAGCGGCCCAAAATGCTACCGACAATCCACCTAAGAAAACCAAAACCACCTACGATGTCAACCTGGTGACTACTTACCACCCAGGCCTCAACAGGCTCAATAACCTTTTGAGAACCGGCTACAACATGCTTCGAAGCTCCACCCAGACCAAAGATCTCTTCCAAAAACCCCCCACCATAGTCTACAGACAACCTGCCAATCTAAAAACCATCCTAGTCCATCCCAAGTTACCCGACCCGTCCGTTGAACCACCTCCAAGACTGCCCCCAGGTTCCTACCCATGCAATGAAACCAAATGCAAGACCTGTGGCATCAACATTCCTGCAGAAACCTTCACCAGCACATCGTACAACAAAGAGTACAAAATAAAAGACCACATAACATGCAATAGCGAAAACCTGATCTACCAACTACAATGCAAACTCTGTCAAGCTCAATATATAGGCCTAACCACCCAAACTCTTAGGAAAAGGATGAATGGACATAGACAGGATGTTAAAACAAACAAATACAAACCCATTGCAATACATGCAGCAAACCACAACTTAGACTTTGATACATGTTTCACGACAAAAGCCATAAAATCCCTCCCCAAAGACCAATGTAACAGCTCCCTACTCAGAAGGTGGGAACTAGCCTACCAATACATCACTGATTCCAGAAACCCTCCTAACCTTAACATCAGATAATTCACCCAACCATTCCCTCAGCTAGCTTCATTTTTATAAAAATCAACCACCATATGTATATATAGAAGTATATGTGTATATAGATGTACATAACAACAGTAATTTTAAACAACAGTTGGCAACACTATTGTGGAACTTTTGAATTTGAACTGTAACTGCCAGTTTTCTTTCTTCTCCCTTCTGATGAAGTCCCTAACTGGGGCGAAATATTAAGTTTTTCTGTGTTGTGTCATGTGTTTTATGTGTAATCAAGGCTAATCTGGACTCTATCTACCAGGTAAGCTAGCTGATCCCTATCCTTGTACATAATAATCCTAATCAGCCAATTGGCCTTTCCTTAACTCCTAACCTGATTACTTAACATGGCTCTCTCCTACAAAAACTTAATCCTCAAAGTAATCAGCTGTTTTAATTTAAACTAAATGTCAAAACAATGTTCATGCAAGTATAGGCCACAACGACAGTATAAACGAGCGACCTTCCATCGACAGTAAAATAAATAAATGTCTTGAGGATTGCCAGGTTAAAATTTCCATCATAATAAATTGAAATTCCACTGTAACTTAAATAATAAAAGCCAAAATTAGTTGTAAATAAAACGTGAGTTTCCCTTACATTGCTTTTACAATTGAAATAAACTACACCATGACTCGGTCCCCAGGTACTTTTTATCATTATTGGAAGAACAACAATATAAAATGAACTTGAAAATTTTGTGTATAATCATGCAAAATGTTACAATTTGGGTATTTAAGAATCGTCAGTTACCAAAAAGTATCTGTAACAATACTACTAAGGAAGGTATGAAGTTTTTAAAACAAAAAAAAAACTGGAAAACTATTTTTACAATCTAACAAAACAAGAGTCCTGGCCTCACATATCAAAGGAATGAATAAACATAAATCTGAGTTGTCTGCACAAGCATCCAAATATTCTCTCTCTGTCATAGATGAAAAGGAAACGAATATTGCTGGCTATTTTTTAAAACAAACAAGAGACGGTTATTTTAAATTAACACATGTGTGTGTTTATATGATGTTTAAATTGTAAAATAAGGTTTTGTGAGAAAATAAAAATAAAAATTTCAGGATTTGACAATTTTTGCCTGAGACTAAGGTTATACCTAAAATAACATATTGACCTTTAGGACGTTTGTGCTGTTATTTACATTAATGCAACTACAAATGGTTGAACAAAAATTAACTAATACATTAAGAGTGAATATATTTAACATATCAGAAAACAAAAAGAACCATTGTATTTAGTCAATGGTTTAAAAGTAAAGTATCGTATAGTTTTACTAAAGATAATAATACTTTCATTCCATATGTAAATGAGTTTAAGACGAAATAAACAAAGAAAATAAAGAGGCGAAAAGCATGGATTAGCTGTGCTTTGTCTAAAAAAAGAAAATTTAGTGGTTAAATTTTAAGTTTTTACCATTAGTTAAGAATCTTAGCATAGAAGAACTAGGCTATGATAACAATTAGTATTACTGAATGATAGTACAGCCTCTTAAGCATTGAATTATCAGGAATTATGTTTAGGAGTAGAACTGTAATGCATTCAATGAGAAAAGAAAACAAATTGTAAAAATGGAGATGGCTGTTAAATAATTAGTGGAGGGTCAACTTTTAGCGAATTCCCTCTAAAGGAAGAATAGCTAGGTAGGTCACATTGTAAGACCTAGACCCTGAATTGATTTATATTTTCATTTTGATGTCTCTAGAGACCAAAAAAATAGTTCAAATTTGTATGAATTATATATTGATCATGTTTGTGAACTAGAAAGATTAATGATGAAAGAGTGTTATGGGAATTTTTTTTAATTAGCCCAATTTGTATTGCACCCATGGTGAGGTTGTCGTAGAGCTTAAAAAAAAACAAATAATTGTTTACATCGTAGCATTGTTGTACATCGTTGAACATTTAAAAGAAGTACATTTAGAATTTTAACTTTATTATCATGAGGAAAATGAAAAATTTTAACAGTTGCAGTTTGCTTGTTTATAGCTATATTTCTATCTAAATTGGAACATGTATTTTTTCATACTTAACTATTCAAATGTTCAAAATGTTCTATTCAAAAACCATTTTTTTCATTTACCTGTAGAAGCGGACCTAATAACTCATCTTAATGTTATTTAAGAAATCTATACTCTTATATAAAAATTTAATGGTGTCTGTCTGTATGTGTATTACTAATAGGTACAAAAACTACTGAATCAACTGGGCTAAAATTTTACATAAATATAGCTACCATACCAAGGACCATTATAGCACTATTCACACTTCGATACTGACCGTGGGCTTTGCCCCTTTGGCTTTAAAGGTTCTGAAGTGAGGATTTTAAAAGTAAATATTGATTGGTCTCCATGGCTGCAATGAGAATACTCACAATGTTTACATTTGCTTTGACATTTCAATGTAAACAAGAAGAACTGCCAAATATTTTACAATTTAAGACAGCTGATCCAATGAAACTAAATTAAATATTTCACACCATTATGTGGTTGGTTTATTTAATCTAAAAATTTATGGAAGATCATTTATTCAAAAACTCTGTCAATGATTATAGAATTAAAAAAATATTCTAAAAGAGTTACTGTATCAACTCAGGATCTGCTTTCGATTATTTAAATGTCTTAGGCCGGGGCCACACTCATCTTATCTCGCTGATTTTTTTCCACGGGCGTTACCCGTGGGTTTGAGAGATACATTACGGTATATGGGCATAGATGAAGTTATTTAATCTATGATATGGGGCAGGCCACACTAGAGTAAAAACGTCCGTGAACGCGTTTGTCAGTCTCGCTAGTTTTACCAACTAATGTTTTCTGTGACTATACTGACAAACGGAATTGCACGTATTCTCTACTAACATTCCACGGGCGTTGCACGTAAAACTAGTCGCGGGGCATTGGGCTTAAGGCGGGGACACACTTGTCATACACTCTTCCGATCCTACTACGATCCGATTTGCGGGATTCCAGAAGGATCGGTGCGGGATCGGAGGGGGTGAACACACATGTCATACACGATTCCGACCCATCTCAGATTTCCTCCACCAGTCGATCAACACTTGCCAGTCTGATTTGTAAACTACGTGCAGAAGGTGGTTAACATGTTCAAAAACTTTGGACTTAGGGATTCAGCCATGATGGCGGTTTGTCTAGATGAAGAGGAAGAAAGTCAGACATCTCTGAAGAGCAGTGGAAAACAAAGAATTTGGGTTCATTCTGTATGGAAAGAAAGTTAGGTGGTTTACTTAAGTGCCCATCTTATATATTAAGCACATTGGGTTTTCTCTCTCGAGTTCGATTGGCTCTTCTACCCGTCCGATTTTCATGATCGAGGTCTCAAATTGAAGGTATGCACGCACAGATTTCTCATCAAGCATCGGCATATATTTATCTTAAACCATTATTCTTAAATCTTAAGAATAAAGGTGATTCTAAGAAACAACCCATCCTGCATCCGACAAACGAATAGACTGCAGTGTCGGTGCGTGATCGGATTCAAAATCGGAGTAGGATCGGAGTATGACGTGACGCGTGTCGGAGAGGTGTAAACAACTGCGTTCAAAGTTAAGTACCATTCCCCTCTCCGACAGTCGTACCACAGTATGATCGGAGTCGGATCGGAAGGGTGTATGACAAGTGTGTCCCCGCCTTTATGGGAGTGAACACACTCATCTTATCTCGCTGATTTTTTTCCACGGATGTTTCTAGTTTTAACCTGACTGTTGTGCAGTGAGTGTGGAGGAGGGGAGCCGGAACACGGAAACGGACGATTTTTATTGCCAGTGTGGCATGCTCTATCAGTCTCACTGGTTTGCCCGAAAAACCTATCTCGTAAGACAAGTGTGGCCACGGTCAAACTTTTTCACGTGAGTCGCTCGTGAAAACGGAAAAAAACGGTCTCGCTGGTTAAAAATTACAAGTGTGGCCCCGGCTTTAAGTGTTATGAAAATAATTTTATTGATATGTTTTCATGGAAACGGTAAAAAAATTATAATAGTTGTTTTGTATGAATTTTGAGACTACTTTAATTAAATTCGAACTGTTTAACATGTGTTAGATTAACTTAACATAATTTGCACATCACATTGTTTTTTTTATATGTATATTTAGGTAAATTTAGTTATTTTGTTTTGCTAAACCTATGCTTAAATTTAACTAAAGAATATCATCAATAACTAAATTGAACGTCGTTGATTTTTGTGTTCTAAAATCTGTTGTATATGTGTAACTATATTTAATTATCAAATGGTAATACAAAATAATCTTATTTTATCTTAAAATAGCTTTCAGTTCACATTTAATTTATTTGATACATTTATTATTTGTGATTTGCCACACCACTGATTAAATTAAACCAAGGAAAATATCATAAAACTAAGCAGTACACAGTGTTTTTTTGTTTCTAAAATCAATGAAATATCTGTTACTATGTTTACTTAATGGTACGTGTGAAAATGTAAAGGCAATAGACGATGAAACTGATTAAAAGAACTGGTTTGCATATTAAGTTGTTTCTTGATATTTTTGTAATCAGAGATGCAATGGAACATATATACTGTTTTTGCTATTACATTTTTTAGTCCTTGATGCTTTAATAATCAAATTAGATTTGTCTGATGTATTTAATGCTAAATTATTTGTTTACATTTTTTTAAAGTATGGTTTAGTTTCTTTAATATTTCAAAAGACTATTTGATAAGGCACATCAATACTTCAAAGTTTATTACAGCTGACATTAGTTTTGCTAATTTATTGTGAATGAAGAAACTGAAGATGGAAGGATTTGTAATTTAATATAAAGAAGAGTTAAATAAAAAAAATGTTCATTTAAATTTAATAATTAGTATTTTTACAACTTCAAAATATAAATTTAAAATGTCAAAAATAAAGAAAATACCTAGATATTTAATTAAGGGAGATGAAGATATTTACCTTCATCTCCCTTAATTAAATATCTAGGTATTTTCTTTATTTTTGACATTTTAAATTTATATTTTGAAGTTGTAAAAATACTAATTATTAAATTTAAATGAACATTTTTTTTATTTAACTCTTCTTTATATTAAATTACAAATCCTTCCATCTTCAGTTTCTTCATTCACAATAAATTAGCAAAACTAATGTCAGCTGTAATAAATCACGTATGTGAAAGTTTTATTCGAAGATTTGGTCAGTTTTTCTCATATCAGCATAGACAAGATTTAAAATTAATCAATACCAAGTGGTGGCATCCACTACTTACCGGATTTAAAAGTCATAACTTAAAAGTTTCTATTACGGCCATAGAAGTTGAATTTTGTTTCTAAAAGCGTTGGCGGATGTGTAACTATTATATGCAACAGATGTAAAGATTGAAATGTTTATATTTTGTGTCCTCTTCCCGTAAGAAATAACAAGGCACACGTGACAATGACTTCAATACACGATTAATCACATGACAACCACACCCAGTGAATGAACATGATCAAACAGAGGATATATATTGCAGCCCAATCAACCACCACTGGCCTTGTATGGGGCCTGATTGACATTATCAGCTATTGTACTGAGAAAGCATCTGCCACACCACCATAGGTGAATGGCGACTTAATAGTAGATAACACTAACATAATTTGTCTATAGTTGTTGTGGTATTTTCAGTAAACAGATTATTTCTCATATTTAGTTAACTCTCTCCGAATAAATGACAGCTTAACAAAACAAATAAGGTTAAGTTTATTTTAATCTACAAGATAAGGTCCGTATGTATCCAATAAAAAAAATTATACAAGAAAAGTTTAAACTTAAAGTATACAGTAAAACAAAATTTGGTTAAGAAACAAATTATTTATGAAGATACGAGTACAGTATATATACAGAGAATATTTTTCGTTTGTCTAGTTTTGAAGTGCATAATGACATTTATTCCTAACCAAAACATGCTAACCTCAATGTTTTAAGAATGTTTGAGGAGCTTGTGCAATTTTTATGTATTGTGACTTTTACTTATATAAAAAAGTAATGGACATTTCCGAAAATGTAACATTTCAAATACTCTACCGGAAATAGCGGGGAAAGCGCAATATATATATTAAACCTATAACATCTAAAATATAGGGAAAAGTGAGAAAGATAATATGAAATGTATATGCGATGAATGAACGATAAAACGATAACAAGACTTTGTCACATAATAACAACTGTATATGATAACTGATGTGCTTTTGTGTAACAAATCGAAAATCAAACCAAAATAAGCAACATTTTTCTGATGTTAAAAAAGTACCAATTTTCTCAGTACATTGTAATAAAAAAAACAAGCTCAAAGTGTTATGGAGCAAGTATATTTTTTGTCAAAATTTTCGAGTTTTGAGTGGATATATCTGTTTTTGGGTCCTCCTGAACAAAAAAGTGGTTTTAGAAGCGATGTGTCTATGTGAATTTGTACAGAGTTACAGACCACAGCTATAGTCCGATTTTGATTAAATTTGGTATGTAGGCACTAATCAATCTATGGCATCTCCACACGTTTTTTTTTTCAAACGGAAAATTCAAATACCCTGCTGCAGCAATCCTGCAGACTAATCGGACTTCAATTTACCTAATTTGAATTTCACGAAAATATTACATAAAATGTCTCATTTATTTCCTATTTAAATAACATTAGATTTAATGAGTACTCCAGTTTGCTGCTACAGAGAATGTAATACAGTGTTTTTTTCAGCGAAATGTTGATAGCTTAGTATGAAATAAATACATTCGACAAATATTATCAAAATATAGCCTATCCAGAACCAGCAATAAAAAAAAACATTTCACCTAATTATAAAAATAACTGGCAATTTTGAAAATTACATATGCTTTTTTAAATTTTATCCATAACCGTTAGTAGTACCAAACGCTTCAGCATACTAAATTAATTTTTTTAAGCTCTACAAAATGGTTTATAAACAAATTGGAACCTTTATATTTTGAGAGTTGAAAATGGGAAAAGCCAATTTGACCCTATAAAGCCCTGATCCCATTGTCTGATTACCCAGGGGTTCTTCCCCAATAGTATGGGCAATTCACTAAAACGACAAGACAGTAGAAAGGAAAAACAAAACACAGAAATGCAAAGGAATACTGTATTGGTGGTCGTCTGTTCTTAAAAATGAAACCACCGCTTTTACCTGTACAGTATTACACAAAATTCAAATCATAGAATAAAATAGCTTCTTATTCTACACTACATTCAAAACAGTAACTTTGAAAATTTTAATTGCAAATATGTACCAACAACATATGGAATACGAAATGGTTAGAAATAGGTAGTTTAATCACAAATTGGTTGATAAAATCAATAACAACAATAAATTATGCTTTATGTTTTAAAGTTGGTATATGTGTAAAATCCAAATTAAAAAAGACGTATGCAATTTTGTATTAAGATATAAAAATCAAAATAATCAAACAATTAAGTAAAACAAAATTAATTACAAAATTCAAACCAACAAATAGAATTGCAATAACCACATGATACAACATATAAAGCAAATATCAAACAACAACAAAAGGAAAGTAAAGCTAGGTAAGTTAAGCAAAAGCCAAACAAATATAAAGTAAAAAACTTACTATCCTCTCCTTGACATGGCATACCAGGAGCAGGTGGAACATTGGGGAAAACTGAAACAGACAAAAAATTACATCAGTGATGTGCTTAATGCATCTTTCTTCCTATACGGAATACACTGAGTACAATAAATACAATGTAATAAATATAAACAATGTATCCATACGACGAAAAAAAAACTTGAAACAACACTGAATCAAGTTTTGCCGAATTTCCCTATAGGGAAGTAGCTATTACCGAAGGTGGCACAGTAAGACCTAGGCCTGGGACTGATTTACTTTTTCATTTTGATGTCCCAAGAGGCCAAGAACACCATTTGTTTAAATTTTATATATGTGTCCGTAAACACGATAACTTGAGTAATTTTTGTCCGATTTTGACGAAATTTGGTTTGAAGGTGTAACCTAAGGCCAGGGCCACACTCATCTTATCTCGCTGAATTTTTTCCTTGAGAGATACATTACGGTATATTGGGGCAGGCCACACTAGAGTAAAAACGTCCGTGAACGCGTTTGTCAGTCTCACTGGTTTTACCAGCGAGACTGACAAACGGAATTGCACGTGTATTCTCTACTAACATCCCACGGGCGTTGCACGTAAAACTAGTCGCGGGGCATTGCGGCTTATGGGAGTGAACACACTCATCTTATCTCGATGAACTTTTTCCACGGACGTTTCTAGTTTTAACCTGTACAGAGAGCGTGGAAGGGGGGGGGAGTGCGTATCACGGACACGGACGATTTTTATTGCCAGTGTGGCATGCTATATCAGTCTCGCCCCGGTGGCCCCGGCCTAAGGCGGGAGTTTATCCCGTTTATATCAGTTTTAAGTTTAATGACGTTTTTATTGTGTCTGTCAGCTCATAGATTGTCTTAGGTAAACATGTTGTAGTTGAAAAAATTATAGTACGTTTCTATATCATACCAACTTGTACCAAAATGACAGAAAAAATCACTCTTTAAAAAATCACGATGACCTAGAGATATTTATTGCAATGAGACACTATTCTATTGCAAGTGTGCCCAAAGCTATAATGTTTAGCCCAAACAGTCGTGGGAGAAGTTTGTGCGGCTGTCGGAGCCAAACAAGTTGTAAACAATATTTGCGACTTACGCCAACTCCAAATACTGTCCGATTAATGCTACAGGGATTGCTTTGACCCAACCCTCACACAGTTAGATACAATTTGGAAATCCTTAGTTTAGTTAAATTGTACACTACATTTTACACATTACTTGTCTTTCAACTGTAGTACAAATTGATTAAACAATTCATAAATGAATTCCTAGGTAAAAAAAAACAAACAATAGCTTATTACCTAAAAGTTTTTAAGAGAAGTTTGATCAAATTGATACAATTTTGCCCCTTAAAAGCCAACCTTGTTATCTAAGTCTTTTGTAATTTGGCTAAGCTTTTCTCCAAAATGTTTAGCTTTCTTTTCGGATTTGACGGTAACATCTTCAAACTGGAAAAAAAAAACTTACGCAGAAAGGTCGCAGAATGGTTATTTATGAATTTAAAATTAGTTTTATAAATAATATGGTGAACAGAAGAAATGCATTTTTTCTTGGCAATATTTACTTTAAGATTGATTTTTTTTAGCTAATATTCATACTTTCTAGCGGGCTTAAGATTCAAACGGAAGATTTGTATTAATTTAAATATTATTTAACAACAAAACACTCAAGAAAATTACGTACAATTTAATACGACAAATCAGTTATTTTTTTATATTAAGTTTTATCTGGTACTATAATTTAAATCATAAACTAGTTAAAAGTTATTAAAATACGACCCTAAAGTTACAACTTAATTAATAATTGTTAATAGTTTTTTTATTCCCGCAGGAAATCTACTTACCTGTCTACGCAGAATTTCGCGAAAATTCTATTTAATAATATTTTTAAACAATTTAAAAACGTTTCTTTTGAAAATTATTACCAAAAAACTCTGTGCAGTTTAACGAATTTCCCAGCGGGATGTAAAGCGTACCCGCAATAGTTGTTTACTGCATGTAACGGAAAAGCACTTAGACCCACTTATCTCGTCATTTAAATTAAACTCCGTCAAACTGACACTAAATAGAAATCCCGCAGCGCAACCAGTGTAACTAGACGACCATTGCACCATTCGCATCAACCATCAACCGGTGACAAAATAATAGTTGTGTGGTTGTGTACGGTACTGATTAATTTGCGTAATATGTTTTTGTTGTCCTAGGACGCTAGGAACGAGCCCAGAATCGTTTTTCACATTACTTCAGACTAGACCTAGGGGTTACGGCAATAGCACTTAGATAAAATCCATTGGTGATTTGGCAGGGTTTGAACCCGGGACCCCAGGAACCGGAGTCCCGCGCTCTAACCACTAGACCAGCTCGCTCCCCACCTCATGCGTACATTAAGGCATAACTCAATGAGTAATTTGCGTAATAATAAACTGTAATAATAAACAATACAACATAGATACATTTAGAACCCAAGATAGTTATTCCATATTATCTAATCCTCATATGGATTTTAGAGAAATAGCTTCTCCAACCTAAAAAAAACTCTTCATCTAACTCTATCGTTTCCTTGGTCTCTGGGTAAGTGGAGGACAAATGTTTGAAAACTAAAATCTATTGGCGATTGGAAAGATTTGAACTTGACGGTGGACCAACAAGTCCAGCACACCACTAGATCATCCTAGTTTCCACTATTACTGAAATACAATTTTGTTAACTTTTAAGACGATTTTATACAGACGCTTTTGATCGAATCTCATTTTGTGTCAATTGATAAAAATATTGCCGTGAAGAATTAAAAGTATAATTCACATTCTTAATCTGAGCCTGTCCTCATGTTTGTTACGTTTATAGTTTGGTTCATGTTTATCTCATATTTTAAGGATAAAACGTGTAGTTTCCTTTGCTTTTTAGTTATCAATATTAATAACCAAGGAAACGTGGTATTTTGCACGTAGATATTTTTATTTGTTAAAATAGTATAAAAATTGGCAACATCACGGAAAATGTAAGAAAACTAATATTTAAAACACTCCACAGACAAAAACATAGCTATAACAGTAAAGGTTGGCTCATTACTTAGGATATGGCTTGCTTTAACAATAATTTATGATGTTACATATACCAACTTTCATGATGTTACGATGAGCAGTGCAGTATACCACACAATCAAAACAGTTAAAAAAATATGACGGATCCATTAAATAGTTCGTGAATTCTACCTTCATGGCATGATTCGCTTGATGGTCAGCTGGGTGGTTATAGGTTACATCCTCGTTTGGTAGTCAAAAGATCACCGGTTTCGTCAAGAGATTTTTGTTGGTATAAAACTGCATTATGGTCCTGGCTAAGAAACAACTGATCATAGTAACAAAGCAACAAAGATTATGAGAAAAATCCAATAGTTATTTGTGTAACTAGTGGAAGTTTAGTGCAGCAAAAGCAGTTTGCAATCGTGTTACACAATATATTTGTCCTACAGTTACTATAAATCATTTATAGTCTTTCAAACAAAGTAAAACACGTTTTTAGGTTAGGTTAAATCCAAACATTGAACGAAATGGGAAACGCTGAACCAGCTGATCGTAGTCGTAATGTCTTTAAGTGTTATTTTCAAGCGTACACGGATTACGTGCATAACAAAAGCACGTTGTTTTGTGTTTTTTGGTTGGAATACTGGTGTGCGCCAAAGTAAGGCTTTATGTTCTAAAATCTGTACAGGGAAGCCCACTTTGTCGGGTGACTGAATAAAAAAATTCTTTATGGTTCCAAACTGAACCCAGATGTGTTCGATCATTGGGATTTTACTAAATCATCCTGCCCAAGTAACCAGCTGATCTTAGTCAGTTACAAAGCTGTCAAATAGTTTATTCAATGATTCAAGACTCATACCCTTACATGACGCACCCTGTATATCGGCAATGTAATCTAATCTTTACTTTACAGATTCCATTTCAGACTCACCCTGCATATTTGGACTCAAATATATAATTTCCGTATCAATCTTAATTGGAAAGCGTGTAAATAACATAGCATACCTTACAAGCATAAAATATACTTAACATAAAGACTATTTATGGTGGTGCATTTTAAAACACCATAATTCCTTGAAACGGTTTAAAATAATCAAATATAAATTTGATGTGAGTGATATAAGTTGTTGTCATAACTGAGTCATACTCACAAGAGAATTTTAACTGGTTAAATAAAAGACAATCGTGAATAATAAAATTAAATACAATACTCAGCAATCTCATAATAATCAATAAATGATCACAATCTAATCGACAGTTAGTCAATATACAATGTAAATATGACTAATTTGTAATATCCTATGAAATGATAGATGAAACAATATTGGGACACAACAGTGCTGAGTTGGCAAAGTAATTAGCAGAACAGTGTGACAATTACAATAAGGGCTTGTTTGGTAGTATTGGTCACATTCATCGTATATTGTATTGGTATAGTTCTGTGTTAATGGTGTTAGTGTGTATTTAGTATGTGGTCATACGTTTCGTGGTCTTAGGTTTACAAAACAGCTAGTCAATACGTTCTGAATATGGTTGTAGACACTTTGAGTCTTATTTAATTAATTGTTGCAACGTACTTAGTTTTTAAAATAACATATACAGGGTGAGCAAGATCACCCGTACACATACATTTACGGGAGAACACTGTCACCTAAAAACGTTAAATAAAACTATTCCCCCTTAAATCACACAAAAAGAATCCATTTAAAATACTTAGAACATAATCAGCACAGGGTGTTCCAGAAATGAGGGTAACGGGTTCGAATCTCGAAATTTCATTATGTCAACCTATATCCCATTGTACATTTTTAGAAAGGTCTAACCTAAATTTATTGGAACGAGTTCGCGAACCAGCATGATCGGGCTATGATTACTGGGGTATTTATGAGGGGTTTTATAGGGTAAAATAGGCTTTTCCCATTTTTGACCACAAAATCCCTAAATCACAAAATTTCACAATTTCTTTCCAAACCATTTTGTAGAGCTTAAAATAATAATAATATTTTAGTATATTGAGGCGTTATTATGCGCCTAATGGTTACGAATAAAATTCCAAAAAAAAAAATTAATTTTAAATTCCTATGTCATTTTTTATGGAGAATAAGTAAACTGTTGTAGTTTGCTTGTTTATGAAGATATTTTGATCAAAATTTGGAAAATACATTAATTTCTTACTAAAATACTAACATTAAAAAAAAACACGTTTTACCCTCCATGTTGCAGCAAAACTAAGTACTCGTTAAACTAATTCTATTTAAATATGGAATAAATGTGATATTTTTTAAGGAGACATTTTAGTGTAAATCCAATCAGGCAAATGGAAATTCGCTTAGTCTGCAGGTTTGCTGCGGCGGGGTATTTGCCTATTTCCATGACCAGAAATTTTTACAAGACTATCACTGACTTTCTAGAATATGCCTTACGTCTTCTTTATACGCATTGCCAATATCTGTCTCCAAACAGCTATTAACATTACTTTTTGAAAAATTTTAAAGTTTTCATTTATTTTTTAAAATAAACTTAACACACACTTTTTAAAAAAAGTTCTATAAAAGTGTGTGTTAAGTTTATTTTGGAAAATTATTTAGCCGCTTGGCAATATTATGAAGAAACAAAGTTTTCATTTAGTTATTTTTTACTAATGTTATCTGATAAAACAAAAAATCTCAAAATGCGACACACAAATACCACAAACGTAAAAATTTACAGAAGTAACCCGATTCGACACTTATATACAGTCGACAAACACGCTATACAAGCGTATAATGTAGACAAAAACAAGCAATATAATCGCACTGTATCCAGCGACAAAAGGTTGTTATTGGAGGGACGAGCGAATATTGCATTTGCTCCACTGCAGCAACGCCCCTCTACATTGTAAAACGACATTGTGATATTGTCAGGCCAGATATCGCTACTGTGTAAATGCTGTATATACTGCTATTGAAAAATGCCATACACGTTTTAAAAACCGTATCAACGTGTTTGGCGGAAAAATCTTATAGACATGCAATAGTGGAAATAGACGGAATCCTATATAAATATTAAACCGTCCACTTTAAGAGGATTTTCAATTGCTTATATACACTTGTTTATTACTGCTTGAATGGCCTGTAAATGCTACACAGATCATCAACTAGCCTATATTTAACCCTCGCCCTGCACTCGTATCCATATAAAGAAAATCTCATCTTTCTACCAAATTTAATCAAAATCGGATCATTTTTGCTCAAGTTATCACCCAAACGGACACATATAAATAAATATATATATCTATATGAATTTGAACGTAGAGTGTTTTTGGCCTCTAGGGACCTCAAAACGAAGTAAATCGATCCCGGGTCCAGGTCTTACCATGAAAACTACGGCAATAGCTTATTCCCTTATATGGGAAATTCGCTAAAAAGAGTAAAGCACAACTAACTGTAACAATCACTTAACAACGAATGAGGAGTCCACGTGTGGTATTCATATTGATTGTTAAAAGTAGATATTGGACAAGAGCTTCATCAAATGTTAATTTAATTTGTAATCATTAAATACTACGTTAATGTATAGCGTGAAAAAGGGCAACAAATAATTATCTAAATACATTGCAAACCATTAAAAATATGTAATATTGGTTACTATTTTAAACTATTGAGTAGAAAAGAAGAGTCAATGTACAAGGCCAGGTCAAGAAGTGGGGAGAGATGTTTCCTCGCACAGTTATGTTGGATGGTCGTACATTAAACATGAATCTCAAGACCAGCAGTTTCAACTGTACAAGTAAACCCACTCGCGCTTTCCATTCTGTGTAAGTTGTACTTCTGTTACAGTCTTGGTTGCGAAATGACAGGTTTTTACATTCTTAAGTGTTCTTGAATTAGCACACGTTGATGTCTGACATTTATGTCTTGAGCTTAGTGAAATAAAAAAGCTTGAATCTATTTTTAGATAACATTGAATACAGCTATTTGAATTTTCATTTTGGATAGCAACCTTTTTTTACAAAGAAACATGATCTGTTGTAAAATAAGTTTTAATAGTTGTACCTCCGTTGTTCGAAACTTTAACTATAAATTTTTGAATTGCATGATGTATTGTGCTTAGTCACGTTGAATATACGTAATAGCACAAAATTTAGTTCTGTATCCTGTGGCAACATATTCGGGTCTTTTGCAGAAAATCCAGCTCGTCCATTGTACTCTGTCTGTAGTTGTGAAGATGTTAAACATGTACTTGTATTTTTCCAGATCATAGTTATTTATATAACATTGAAGTTATTTAATTTCTTGGGTAAGTAAAAAAGTAATATGAATTATTCAGGCAAAATTATTTTTTTGCCTCTTCCCGTTCGATTAGATTACGATAAAAGACTGTGCATTATGCATTTTAACTAACTTAAATCGTTATACTAGAGTTTACAGGTCACTCAGCTTGTAGAAATTGTACATAGTAGCCGGAATAATAAAACTCCTAGCCGGTTTTCCAATTTTTGTTTAACAAAAATGCATTTTTCGAATGATTTTCTTTGTATAATATACAGTTTTGCACGGAAACCCTTTACATCTTTATAGCAATATGGAAAGACAACATATATCTGTGACAAAAACAACGTTGAGTTAAGTTGAGAAATTTCCTTAACAAAACGACAATTTCATAGATTTAAATTAATGATATTACGTTCAAAATCAATGGTTATGTTTTAACTCTGACTTTACATTGAAACCTTTGTCCCATCAAAAAGGTTTCAGTATTAAAACCCCTAAAAACCTTCAAATTTTCTCTATACTAGCGGGCATGAATCGCACCAACTGGCCTGAATCAGGCAGTCGGGTATTCCTGAATTGCGCCAACTAATCCAGGGAGCCACCCGAAGACTACACAAAGTGGCGTCCCTCTTTGACTGTATAATTGAGTAGGTTAGGTTAGGTTAGGTAAACAAGGATATTCCTCCTGACAGCAACTCACCTCTACCTCTGGCTTGGGCTTGGCACAACTACAACATTTTTTGGGACCATTTGAGTGCTTAGAGCAAATAACACACGTCTATAGACACCGTTTTGCACAGAAAACGTTAAAAACTCAACCCATAAACAACAAATGCCCGAGACACAAAAACATTGGCGTGAGTAGAGTTGAGAAAGTTAACAGCACGGTGTTTGTGTTACAAACGAGGGTCTGTCGCGGGCTAATGATGACGTCATCAATATCGGAGGGTTATTGTTTGTGGACCAAACTCCGCCCAACATACGTCTTGTTAACACGGAGCGACATAACCACAATGTTGACCACAGTGAATTTCATTATTGGTAAACTTTTGTTCATACTTTTATGTATCAAGGCGTCAAGTAGCAGATTAATTAAAAAAAATCAACACGTTTGATATAAAAAAACCCCAAGCTAATTAGATGCGGGTTATCATTTTACAACATCCTTCGAATTCCAAACAGTTTTTAAATATACGTAATGTAATTGGTGTAATCAAATTAATGAATCCAATCGTTGTAAGGGTTTGGTATAATTCATTCGCTTATTTTGTTTATTGTTTCTACGAGACCGTATCCATATATTATGTTTCTTAAACCATAGCGTCTTTAAAGTGCTGAAATAAATTAACATGCAATGCATATTTGTGATTCAAGTTTATGTTAGAAACAATACTTTTTTATGAGGAATCTTCACTCTCAAAACATAAAATTTCCCAGTTTCTCTCGAAACCATTTTGAAGAGCTTAAAAAACAAATAATATAGTACTGTATATAAGTGTTTTGTACGGTTATTGGTTACAGAGAATATTCAATAATTTTAAATATAAAATCCCTAAGTTATTCTTATAAAGAATAAGTAAACCGTTGCAGTTTGCTCGTTAATGGACACACTTTGATCAAACTTGGCAAATTTATTTATTTTATACTAAGCTATCAATATTATTAAAAAACGCACTTTATTACTTCTCCTGTAGCAGCAAACCTAGGTACTCGTTAAACCTGTTATTGAAATGGATTTAAAATAAAATCAGCCAAATGGAAATTCGCTTAGTCTACAGGTCTGCTGCGGCGGGGGTATTATTTTATTTACTACCTCTCCAGATGTAGTATAAACCGTACTGGGTTCCAATCGCTCTAGGCAATGTCAATATCGAGACAGATGTCTCGTGGATCGAAGTTTTGCTTGAGATTCAGATTGTGTCTGGTTCGTTGGAAATTCACACAAAGTTTACGTTTTAAATTTAAAAAAATTAACATTTCATCTTATTTTCAAAAATGCAACACCTTTGCTTAATGACTTTACCAGAAACAAGTCACGGAAATAAAATCACTTAAATAAATCAAATTCCAAAGTTCTGTGATAAGAATTCGTTGTTCACCGGTGAAACATTGTATAATGTTTTGGCGGATAATCTCTTTCAAAAACTCATAAGAAATGTTAAATGAAGGAATCTAACACGGTTATTCAAGCCGAGTTATTAACAAAGCAATTTTTATGGTGAGGACTTTTAAAATTTTTTTAAAACATTTATATGTGTTTAGTAATTAATATTTAACTGTGTGAGGCTATTCCCCATGTTGTATTTAGCATTAAAATATATATAACTGCCTATGTCTTTACTCGATAACAATATCGAGTTCGAAAACATTGGGCCTAAAACTCTATGGCAAGGATTCTTCAAGATCTGCAATTTTTGTCTAATTTTACTTTTTATAAGCATGTCAATGTATGAATTACAAAAAGTACAAAATATAGGCTATTACAAAAATGTACCTTAAAATGTTTTTTGTAATAATTCGTATAGATAATTTTAGTTCTTTGTTGCTCACTGTAATATATGATTTTGAAACGTGATCGTCGTCTAGCGCGATCGCGGCAATATGACGAACATTCCCAACTTTGATATAAAATAAAGACAAAATCCCGTATTTTCAAGACCATTTCGAAATTCAAAACTAATTCCCGACTTAACCGTTTTTCCCGACTTCTAGACACGCTGGATTTAGAATCAGGACGAACCGTTTTCCCGACTTCTAGACACCCTGGATTTAGAATCAGGACGACGGAGGTTTTTATTTTAAATTTCGTGTATCTCATATTAGTACGTATGTACTTATTTTGTACGTATCTTAAGCTGAACATAAGTCCAGAGAGATCGTAGAATTGAGTGAGATCTGTAACTGTGCAATTTAGTCCGTTCACAAAATAGCAGTTTAAGGGGAATTGTTCCTGGATTCCCCAACATTTTTTTTTAGTTTATTGTATTTATCAACTGTGTGTCTGGATGTGTACAGAGCTAGGGACTACACCTTTGGTCCGATTTCGATGAAATTTGGTATGTAGGTTCTAATCCATGGTATCTCCAGGCGTTTTTTTTTTTCATTTTTTTGAAATTTCAATTTTTAATGGGGATTTTCCCCACACACAGCTGTAAGAGTGTGTTTAATCCATGGTTCAAACATGTGACAACTCTCCATCGAAACTCAACCTTTGTACGAAAACAACCATATTCACATAACAAAAACATCATAAAACAAAGCGAATGACATGACGGGGCGCCGCATGCTACAGCCGTCAAAACAAAGAACTTAGCCAATAAAGTAAAACAATTAGAGCGTGACGACGGAGAACAAAACGAGAAAAGTGTTGAAGTGAGAGCGTGCTTCCAATAAATGATGGAACTTGCCGCAAGTCTGACGTGGAACTTGCCTTTGAAATGTTTAGCAGCTCCGTACATCGGATGTGGCTGACAGCAGCTGAGAAGTAGTAATATACTTCAGCTGAAATATAAAACCATTTGGGCACTTTCCACTTTTAATATAAGACTAGCTTCACGACGTTTTGAGATATGAAATCTGTCACTACCTGTAGAAAGGAGGAGCGTAGAACCATTGACTATTAGATAGTCAAAAGTAGAATTAAATTCCATTTTGTAGCCCCTGAACTGCTTAGTACAAACTAAATTAAAACATACCTCGTCTTGCAGTTCAAATAAATAGTGGCTTTTTCAATCCACTACATGTTTCGCCATGTTGGCATTTTCAAGTGGTATACAGAAACATTGAAACTTGAAACATTATAATATCCGAATTGGACTCGTCAAATTGTAGAAATTTGCATTTAAACACAAAACTGTACATACATTTGACACGTACGAACGAAACATTATCATGTAGGCCTACAACCTAAAGTAGAACATTACAAAAGTAGCTGAAAACAACATAAGATCAGCCAAATTAAAAAAAGAAGAGATCAATCAGAACTCAAGTTCTTGATCGGTGCGATTGTGATCTTGTGTGGAGTAGGATCCATCGATCGACCTTTTATAGTTTTCCAAACTTGTTTTTGTTATTTCCTTTCAAATCCACCGCTTAAACTTGTGTGGTTTACTTCAAATTATTGTATTCTTTAGCGTTGTCCGGTTTGTGAAGTAATATTGACAAAATTTTAGAGGGTTTCTCCCCACCTTGAACAAACGGAACGGACTACATGAAGCAAAATGTCTCAAAAACTGTGTTTGTATGTTTTTTCCGTTATGAGTAATGGAAAAATGATCACGCACGAAACTGTATATCCTTAATCAACACAAACATAAACCAGGAACGCAAAATTTAAGGACTTACATCACAAAGCTGAAATTCCACCCAATGAAATACGTTGCACCTAAGTAAAGATGTGCCATGTGCAGAGCTTGAAGAACAACGTGTGCGCGAAAATTTGGGGTGGAATGATAGATACAAACATTTAGATGAACTGTACCCAACAAAAGTTTTATCAAATGACATATATATATCGTTTGCAATTTTGAGAATTTCTGAGATGTGTGTTGTTTTTTTATTAAAGAAAAATCTACATAAGGCTGGTCCATATGTATACGATGTTTCACAAAGTCATAAACATTATGAACTGCAATCGGACAATTCACGTGTCAACGAAAAGCTATTAGTTCACCTAAAACAGTTAAGTTCCACAAAGTTCACAATCAAAAAGCATTAGGCCCATTCCTCCAAATAAAAGACGGCATAAATCTTGGTTTAGTTATTTATAGGGCCCGGTGCGGTTTGTAGTGTTATCCGGGCTACGTTGCCAGCAACACTGATAACTGTTTTACCCTACAAGAAATAGCTTTAAGGGATATTTGTGCAAGACATAGATTAGCTATAAACTAACACATGGCATATTTTAAGGCAAGAACTGCACTATTTTTTTATACCCATGTTACGTTTCAAAATATAAAAAAAACTAGAGCAGTATTCAACGTTTATTTAACTCAACTAAACATCTTTTCAGTTGGTATCTTAAATTCAATGCTGATACCGTACACTTGTTACATACACACAAGTGGGTATTTCGGATAAAATTACAGAGTCTCTAGTAAACAGTTTAGAATAACAAGCAGGTTAGAATGCAGCTCAGAACTCAGCAGAGGCTTGTATAGCCACGAGGTTTATTCAGATCACGATGTGCATGTATCAACCTTTACTATGTTAGTTACACAAGACTTGCCAGTAGGAGCCCTTATAATACACCAATGGAATGTGAATTGGTCTAGACCATATATCAAACATACTCTCTTATAGTTTTATCCCCCTTGTAGATTAGCTGGACAATTTCAACTGTCAAATGTTTTTCAAAGTTAGGGTGAGGTGAATGAGTGTAAGACAGTCTGCCAAGAGTAATTGTGAGAAACAAACCCTTCGGAATAATCAATAGGGCACATGGACAGCAAACTCATTTAACATATTTGAGTTAATTGCAGTAATTGCGCCAACTGACCTGAGTCAGGTAATCGGGTATTCCTGAATTGCGCCAACTAACGCAGGGATCCACCCGATACGTTCATTATCGGCTGGCGGCCGTCTTTGACTGTATAATCACAGAAAACATACTACTATAACCTTATAGTACTACTGTATAAGGTTATAGTAGTATGTTTTCTATGGTATAATTGAGTAGGTTAGGTTAGGTTAGGTAAACAAGGACATTCCTCCTGCCGGTAACTCACCCCTGCCTGGTTTGGGCTTGGCGCAACTACCAGGGTACCCACAGAAAATTTGTCATTAATTTCAATGACTTTTTATGACTATCCATGACCATTTACCATTAATTTTCCTTGACTCACGAGCTTTACTCGAAAATTATAATATAGCATACTCACATGAATAATACTACCTAGACAAATTATTTCACAGAAAATACTGAAATATGTATTAACAGATAACAATGGAGAACAATAAGTACAAAAAATATCGAATACAACTCAAAACTCATAAGCTATTGACTGTAGTAAATTGAAATGTTATACATTTGTGAAAAATCCTGAAAAATTCTATAACAGTCGGGGTTACGGCCGACTAAGACATTGAAAAGTCCCCTCAAATCCATCCATCATTGGCGATTTCCATGACTTTTTGCATATTTCCATCACTTTCAATGACCATAATTTATTTCCATGACTTTCCATGACTATCCCTGACTTTCCAGAATGTGGACACCCTGACTAAGAAACATTATTGGAGCCCTTTGAGGGCTTGGCGCAATTCAGGAACTCTTTGGCGCAATTAATACACAGCTATTTTAACCACAAATCGGCAAAAATCATAAAAAAATATTTCGCCAACTCATAACCAAAGCGACAACACAAGACAAGTTTTGCAGCATCATCACATCCACATCGCATGCAAGCTTCAGCAGATATTCCAGCACTGAGATTATACAAACTACCGTATTGACATATAAACACATAGAACCGCATACAGATCGGGTACCGAGGGGTGGAGCGGAGCCAAATGTTGTTGTTAAATAATCCATGTAGTTCTGTCCCACATACCCCCCACCCCTACCCTAACCAACCTTACCTACCCAAGCCTTGCTGAATAATTACACCTACCTACACGCCCAACATGCCATCTCGACCCTGTTGTGGTGGGGCTGTGAGCTACAGCTTTGGTTTACAGTATCTTTCGGTACATTGAGATGATAAGAGAAAACATACATACATTCACATACATACATATATACATTCTTCATTTGAACTATGAGCCACTATTTCTAATGTTGAGTTAACATATATGTATAACATTCAAGCAAAAGGTATATGTATGCGATATTTTCAATTTACACACAATTTGGCATACGTTGTTTTATTGACCCTTTTTTGGTACTGCAAGTGTGTCAAACTCAAGAATGTACTCGTCCACTACACCCGCTTCAGGTATTACTCCTTTTGGTACAGTATTTTGAGTATAAAACTATATAATCAAACTATTACTGATTATTATAACTATAATTCATAAGCTGCATAACTGAACCTCGATAGAACAATATAATCTCTCAAAATGTAAAATGTACAGTATTGTAGGCTACCTGCTAATCTAAAGCGTTGTCAGCATGTCAAAAATAACACATAATCACAAAAACTTCAAAAAAAAAAGAAGCTATTCGTTACTTTTTAACATTTTACAGTGCGATTCTCACTCTTTATGTGTAATGGAGGGTGAGAAAAAGTTTATAATAACGAGTTTTCTTTGGTTAAAACTGTTTGAAATTACGACTACTAACCAACCCGGTTTGTCTAGATATACCGGGTAAAAACACAAAGCCTTTAGTCGATCCATAAGGTCAACCAATCTATAAGAATGTATTTTTATTCTACAATTTATTGTGCTCAATAAATTAGTTATGTAAGGAGCTTCCCCCTGTATGTTTTGAAAGTGGAATCTGGAAATTAATTTCCAACGTCATTCTAACAAAACGTCACGAAAATATTTTCTTTTATCCAAAAAGCAAATGTCATCGCGCGTATCTCTGTCTGTTGAAATTTGGCAGGGTGGATACGTTCCTTCTCCAGCAATCAAAGTGAGATGGGCAGAGTAGCACTCAACAATATTGAGAGGAAAATGTTTTATATTTATATTTTATATAGGGTTTATTATGTAAAAAACATAGGTCAGCTTTACCATTTGGTTTTTGGCGAAAATAAAACAACGAATGAGTACGATGATAAAATTTAAAAAAAGTTTAATATCTGGTTAAATAGTTATGCATATACAAGATCAATATGCAGACAACATACAAAACGAAAAAGAAAGCTTAAGAGACCAGATACACCAATAATTTGTATAAGTCGAATACCTACGTGAGAATTTTAGACTATCTAGACTTACGAAATATAAAGAGTAGATACATAAAAAATATAAAGCCAAAAAGTAGTTTATGTTAGAATTCTGCTCATTATTAACTGAAACCAGTTAAAATCTGTAAAATATTCAAGTTTAAACAAAGGGTGCTCTTTTTAGGTCTTTGCAAACACAATTATCGCAGATAATCTAAAACAAATAATTCCATGTTTTAAGTTTTTGACAAAATAATGGTAGAATACTTTCATCTGGAATACATTTTTTCATGATAATAAATGTAACACGTAAACTAACTCTTACAAGTATAAAAAACCCAATTCCTAGTAAGCTTTTAAAAGTTAACTGTGCAATGTCACACTTGAACACAAGGTTCAAACTCACACTTAACCTTTTAAAGAGTTAAAATACCATTTAATGTATCCACGATATTATTGTAAAGGTCAAGGAAAAGAGTGAAAAGAAGCAAGGTCAAAAATGGGATGTTTTCTCAACTCTGCAATGTTAGTAAGGAGTCATCCATTATACATGAGCCTTGGGCCTACTGTCTACTGCACTACGGTGGCTTTTACTTTAAGATAAATTATTCATGTACAATAGCATACGTCGTTTAGCGTTGAAAAAATTAAACTAGACTTTTTAACTATACAGACACGACTTTGTAATATAAAACGCGATTAAATGCATTTTAAAACTTACTAAAAAAATATTTTACTATCAGCAAAAAAATCACAAATTGAAATGATATTGCGTTTAGTTAACGGAAGTAAATAAAACTGGAACTGTGGCGTTGCCCTGTAATCCATCAACTAGGTTACGAATTGTGGATATTTATAGGCATGCACTGTGGATGCGATGCTCCCTGGTGTGGATTAACGTCCGCACTCGTGAGTATTACTATACGCAGTACTATCCTGATAATTAGACCAATTCGTTAATTACAAGGCAAAATGTGTTTCGGATTCCACTATAAACTGTAGGTCCCTTAGTTGCCATACTGTATGGACAATTAATTAACAGCTGTGTCTAAGGAACATGTCATCCTTAAGTCCCTAACAAGAATACAAGATCGCGCCCCTCATCCTACACTCATTCTTCACTCATATTTGGGTTAAAATACGCACATAGTAGCGTTTAAATCTTTTATAATTAATTGATTGATTGAAATATATCAGAGCTAACGGCGTAATATGCGATACTAGCGCGTAGTAATCAGGATTCGCCGCTGTCACGGCTAACAGCTGTGTCACAATCGCGATACCAATCATCGACAGTGACAGTGATGGTACATTGACAGTCGCGACACTGCGCTGTTATACGTTATACAATCCCTTGTTAGTTTACAACCTCGAACCTCTATAAGACGAATTTCAAGGAATAGGGTAAACATTCGTATTACGAAGTATTTTTAACAATGAGATTCGTTTTATCGAGGTTTAATACTGCCATTATATGTCTTATAGAGGTTTCTCCTTGAGGAAGGAAGAGGGATAGGTGGGGGTTTCATGATGAGACAAGCTTCTTTTTGTTTTGAAAACTACGTACTATAGAGGTTATGATGGGAATTCGTCTTAGAGGTCGAATTCGTCTTGTAGAAGTTTTGTGCAAAGTATTCGTTGTATAGAGGATAATCTGTCCTAGCCCATGTCACAAACAAATTCGTCTAAGGAGGTTTTAGACCTAATTACTACGTTGTACAGAGGTGTTTTAGAATTGACCTTTATGAAAGTTTCAAAGGGATTTTAGTAAACTCGTCTTATCGGGGAATTCGTTTTACCGAGGTTCGTACTAACTCGACTTTATAGCCAAACGTTATTGGCATCATGTTCACCCTATTACCTGTTTTCAAACTTTAAAATACAAGTGGAGATGTATTTGTAAATAATTCCATCTTTCTTTGACCAATAAGTATAAAAGGATGCGTGACCTACGGCAACCCTGCTAAGTAACTGGTTGATCGTTGTCCTAATGCTGACATTATGGAGCCGCATATTGCTGTCAACCATGCCAAGAGTCGATAACGAACTATATTTTTATATTTTCATATGAACCACCTAGCCATTGTAAAGAAAAAACTCAGACTTTGACTCTCATATATTTAAATATTATATTTAAATATATTTACTCCTTGCAATGCTCTTTAATGAATTCTTTACAAATGTTGGTTGCCCCTAGGTTGAAAGAACTCTAGAAAATAAAAATATCAGACAGAGCTTTTTGGCAGTGGAAGCTTGATGTTATTGAAAAATATGAGTGGACCCTGCAAAATATAAATATTCCCCAAAGGTCCTTAGGGGACGCCCCTGGCACTGTTTGTAGTTCTTCCAATAAAGTAATACCTTTAATGAGATCAATTTACCAGTCTTAAATCTACACTGAATTTACTTGCTCACTACTACACTAGTGACTAGTGTTGCACTTAAAAGGTGAATCTTTTGTAGTGGCTTATGATTTACTGAATTACATTTTGTTTATCAATTAAATACTATTGCATATACTAGAATACCAAGGTTATTGAGAACTAAAAGTGAGTAACAATTGGAGTTTATTGCACAGAATTTAATAATACACTTATTTCAGTTTACAGTCGTTGTTGTGTTCTTTCAAGTAAAAATGACCTTGAGATACACAATCAGTCAGAAATTTATTGAAACTGTTGAATGGATTTATCAAAGGGGAGGTATGGTGCGGTTTCACACCGATCTCGAAAGTATCAATGGAAGAGTGGTATTTAATCTAATGGTTGAGATGACCTGTACCAAGCAAATCCTTTCGTTGGCCAACGATTAAAAACGAAGGTCGTCTCGCAGTCCAACTGATTGAACAATATTGTATTCAATCGTAGTAATGTTTATCAGAATGTTGCTTTATTATTTTATAGCTAATTTGGCACTTTGGTGGTTCATCTATGTTCAAACTGGCACAACTTCCAACAACACTTCCGTATCAATCGAACCAGCTACCTGCTCCCTTCTCTGATAATAATTTGTTTCCCCCAAAAGATACTGACTGTGACACTCTTTAAAAGAATTGTACCATTTGCTCAACAATGAAAATTAACAATGACTCTGTGTAAAATTCCAACACTATAAAAATCTTATCAAATAACTCTGAATTGCCCTATAAAAACATTTTTACCTATTTATTCTTAATACTATAGGGTTGTTACAATCTAATTAATAAAGCGGATTGCTACAATATGAATGGATGTGAAAATCAGTGATTTGAATTTGAACCTATGAACATGTGCTTACTCTGCATGAAATGACAAAACAAGACAGGAAAAATTTTCAAAGGTGCGACTCACTGAAATCTTAAATTAACAAATAAATAACACAAATTACTTACAGTTTGGACGTCCACAAATATGACACAAATAAAGGGGAAGGGATTGGGAAATGTAACTAGCCGGTATTCTACAAGACGCGATCAATTGAACTCGTGAAACGAACGTGTAATTTTCAAATGGCGGAACTGCGTTGGCCGGTAACGAACTTTTTCACTTTCTGACAATGACACTGATACTAATTTCCAATCGCGGGGCAATTATATCCCTTAGGGATATAGGCTGTACGATTTTAAGGAAAAATAAGATTGCCCGACCAAACGCCGCGAAATGAATTTAATTTCCACGAACGAAAAACAATTTTACCGAACTAGCTACGATGAGATTTGGATAGGAACTGGGACTGCTGGAAGCAAGTGACCATCCGGCTAGACCTTATTCCCCCTCCTACTTTAGTGCGTGGTGCATTCTGGTCTATACTGATCTATTGTTTAAACCAGCTGACTGTTCTTCGCGTTACCCTGTATTGATTTGTTGCCTTTTTACAACAAAATCGGTACACCATGCATTATTCTTACACAGGCACCTGACAAAGTGGGCTTCCTTGCACTGATAGTACAGCAAGTTGCTGGGTAAATGCTGCATTTACTTTTACTAAAAAAAAAAAAAACAGCACAAAACGGTGTACTTTTATTAGGCACGTAATCCGTGTACGATTATAAAGAGGTTGGCAACACTTAATGACACTACGACTACGATCAGCTGGTTCAGCATTTCCCATTCCGTTCAACCATAGATAAAAGGAGTATAGACATTCTTTTAATCTATGGTTCAACCTTTAGATTTAACCTAACCTAAAAACGTGTTGTATAGTGTTTGAAAGACTGATTTTTATATGATTTTTAGTAACTGCAGGGAAAATATAATGTGTAGCGCGTGTAAAAGTGTTACACAAATAACTATAGTATTACTGCATTATATAGCCCCACAGTTTTACATGTCGTTGGCTAAATTATGATTCACAAACCAATTTATCAACAAACTACCACGAAGATTACGGTTGAAAGGTCTTAACAGCCACAAAACAATGCAGCAGACCTACTGTGTTATGTTTATACACGTTTGAGAAGCGGTAAATACAGAATACAAAGTCAAAACAAACACAAAGCCTCCTGATAGTGCTGACACGTCGTCGCAGCATAATATGCGTCTTCCGTAGAGAATATCGCACCACTATATGCGAATCTTCCAGGAAGACAAACATCACAGTCTCCACAAAACACACAAGCTGCGTAGGCATGCACTCCTCATATCAATACATTGTAGCCGCGTTTTGTAACGGTATGTAAAAGTATTTTTTATCACTATGAGCGAAAGTGGCTCTTTTTTGATGATTAAGTACCAAAAATTCACATTGGCTCCGTGTGATGAACAACTTTTTTCATCATACTGTGTAAATAACCTTCTAATTATTGCTACAAAATGTGAGGTTATTACAAAGTCGTCATCAATGTTTACATTTATGTTGTTTGCAAATATAACTCAAAATATCGTTTGATTAGCAGTTTTTATAATGCACTGATAACATTTTAGGTTAACGAACCGAAATATTTTTTTGTTCCCTACTTGAAGTTACCCGAAAACGATTAATTTGCGGACGATTTAGAGAACTAAAAACGGCTGCTTTCCAGACAGTATCATGAAACCCCTTTATTGACCTTTCGAAAATAAATTACTCCCCTTTAACAGCTGATTATTGGTAATGTAGGCTTATATCAGACGAACTTAGGAGGAAATAACTGTGATAATAGATGTAACATAGGATAGCATAAAATCAGTTGCTCTTTCTGTATGTAGTATATGGAACTTGAAGATGATCGGCGTATTTGACTTAATTCAGAAATTTAGCCAACATCAGCCTACTTTGTCGATGGTTTTTCTACCAGGCAAACGTTGATTTCATTATAAATCTAGCTGTGGTTTTAACATAAGAATATTATGTTTAGCACTGTATCAAAGTAACTAAACAAACTTTAAAGATATTACACAAACACAAATTATAAGTTCCACAACTTTTTTTAGTGATTCCGTTTTGTTTCATAACAAGTTTTATTGTGAACATAAATACGAGTGCACTTAATTAGAGGTTAATTATAGTTCATGTAATGTATTCAATGACCTCTGAATGGATAATACAAATTGTTCAGGCCTAATTGTAACATTATCCAATTCGTTACGTCATTGTGGTCCGCTGACATCCCAATGGTCCAATGCCAGCTAGGGTTACCTAGGTTGTAAACATGTTAACTACTACAATAGCGTTAATAGACACAATAAACGGCTAACTATCCTATCCCTCATGAAATCTCCCTTCTTCGATAAACATTGCTTACACACTACTAGTTTACATGTTTTACTGGTTGAGTTATCAAGCGAATTTCAATTTGTATGAAAGGATTTTAACCAAAAGCGTTCCTTAAACATGTCAAATGTATTCTCAATTTAATAACAATATGTTTTACGAGAACCTAAAATGTATGTGTTACAGAAAGGGGAAAATGTTTCTTAGTAACATTCTAATAGTATAGTATGAAAAACAAAGAACGACAGTAAAGTTAAATCTAGTTTTAGAATTCATGGCGAATATAGGATTCATGGTGCTAACGGATTTTATATGAAATTTCGGACTTTGAACGGATGGTGTTTTTGACCTCTAGGGACCTCGAAACGAAAAAAGTAAATCGCTGCCGGGTCCAGGTCTTACCATGAGTACTACGATAATGTCTTATTCCCTATATGGGTAATTCGCTAAGGAGTCGACTGGATCGTTTTCTGTGTTAAATGTTGTAAAAAACACCAAAGATCCTGTTTTTATTATTCTTATTCAAATGTAACTTATTGTACAGACCAGTTGCACACATTGTGTAAGTAACTGTGTGTTTTACAGAGGTCCAAGACACGTATATACACGGGCAAGTGTCAACCTGTCTCTATAACTCACAATATCCTGCCACCACACAATGTAAAGCCTCTTACACTGATAAAACTTAACCTTGTGACCACGCAGTTGCACACGTTGTGTAAGTTACTGTGTGTTTTACAGAGGTCCAAGACACTTATATACACGGGCAAGTGTCAACCTGCCTCTATAACTCACAATATCCTGCCACCACACAATGTAAAGCCTCTTACACTGATAAAACTGTACCCTGTGACCATGCAGTTGCACACGTTGTGTAAGTTACTGTGTGTTTTACAGAGGTCCAAGACACGTATATACACGGGCAAGTGTCAACCTGTCTCTATAACTCACAATATCCTGCCACCACACAATGTAAAGCCTCTTACACTGATAAAACTGTTGTGTTTTGAGGGCCAAAAGTTAGAAGAACCAATTTTTACCCCATAAAACCCCCCGTAAAGCCCCGTTCCCATGGTCCGATCGTGCTGGTTTGCGAACTCATTCAAGTTTATCCCGCTTTACACCTTAAAACCAAATTTCATCAAAATCGGACAAAAATTACTCAAGTTATCGCGTTCACGGACGTATATATATACATATTAGTTGATGTTGATGTTGATAGTTGAGTTAAGTAGTAGCCAAACACGGGGGTGATCCCGTGACGTCATAATTAGGTAATTGGTAAGTATTTTGTGATTGTGGAGCAGCGTGAATTACGCAGCGACTCTGGCGATGTATGTTGTGGATTGGTTGGTATTGTTATTAGGTCAAGGTCATCTGAATCTGTTTTTAAAAAATATTCTGCACTAATGGATAAATAGTGCAGAATATTTTTTATTTTATTTATTCATTTATTTTTTTTACAATCAACAATAGTAATAATAATGTAAAGTAGTTAAATCTAAGTTAAATCTAAGAAGTGTTGGAATCGTTCTTCGTCGTAGAGCTGCTGCTTCCATATATGTTGAATGCTGAATGGTCGGTTTCAAATTTTCTTCGATTGGGGCATGGTGGTTTGTAAGCTCCGTAGTCTGGAAGCAGAGTGCTGTTGGCTGTTGTTGTTACTGTAACTGCATACCCACTTGCAAGTAGAACTCTCAACTCTTCAGCAAAAACATCTATATCATGGTAGGTTGAAAGTTGAACATCGTCGTACTGGACAAACTTCACCTTGAGAGACATAATTGTTGTATTGAGCTGAAGTTGCCTCTAGGAAGTCCGCAGAACGATTGAAGGCATAGGACTATCTTCTTGTATTTATAGGTAAAGTCCATCCCCCCCCCCCTCCTAGCTACCCCCACCACTAATCTTTTTAAAGGGCCTCGTATTACACCATAAATATTTTCATCACAGAAATAATAGGGGTTCTACAATAAACGCAATTGTCAACACTTAGGCCGCACATGATGCAGCTGCAAAAATGTTTGCAAGGTAAAAACACAATTTCCCTCTCTGCGGACAAACATACTATGCACTCCGATCCTTGTTTTTGCACAGGTTCGTTTGTTCCTACGCCTTTGGTTGAGCTTCTCTTTTTAACTATCACATTTTTATTTATTCGCTTGGAATATTTGTTCACAAAGTCTTGCCCCTTGTTAACAACCACAAAGGGGCATCTTGGAAACCATCGTGCATGTTCTTGCCACGGATCATCTTCTTCTTGCCAATCCTTTAATCCTCCTCCACAGTAGTAACATATAGTTTCATCATTCTTCCCAGTGTAAAAAAACCCTGCTTCGGATAATTCCCATTTGGAATTGTTTACGACAGAGTTATGTAAACTTTTTTCAAAAGAATTTAGCCTAGTTTGAAAGTGAGTATAGTTCGGAAAGGCAATTTTAATCTTCAAAATGGTTGCGGACATATTAAGAGAGTAGATGGCTCGCTGCAATCCAAATGATTAAAACCCAACTGTTAGCAACGTTTTATACGCAAAGAAGAGGGGTGGGGGTTAGCTAGTTTGTAATCGATTGTAAAAATGTTGTTTCTGATTTAGGTCAAGGTCATCCATATCAGTTTTTAAAAAATATCATGTTAGTATTTTAGACAAAATACTAACATGATAATTTATAATATTTTATTTATATACAATCATTTGTACAATATTCTTATTCTAACAACAGTGCAAAGAGAGTTCTGTAGAGTTGTTCCCACTAACTCCATGAGATACCAAATAGAGAGAGCCCGGTTCGATGCTGCGTAGATCCTCATTTTGTAACATGCTGACAAACCGTTTTGGAAGAAACATTTGGAACTTTGGTTCATCTCCTGGAGTAAAAGGTGCATCGCTTAAGGAGACTAGAATAGCGTCCCCAATAGATGTTTCCATTTTCTTCATTCTATGCACAATATAATGTTTTAGTTCCTTAAGTTCTGAACACTTTTTAGTAATTAAAACACTTGACTTTGAATGAGTGTTGAACTGATCAACAAGGTTCTGGAGTTGAGATGCCATCTTTATTGGTCAAGCTGTAGGTGTTTTCCTGTCCTAGGTTGGAACAATACTGATGTGTTGTCTGCACACTTTCCTCATATTTATACCCATCGATTCCCCCACTACCGCAGCTCTCCTTTTGGTTTAGGAATGATGCTATACGGTATGCATTTTTTAAAGCACATTGACCTTGACGATGACATTTGTTTTTGCCTGCAAGACAAATACCGTCATAACACACTTTAAAATTTGAGTCAATCGTTACATCAATCACGTTACCAATGGTATATTTTTGAATCCAGCTTCGTTTTTCCAAACCTTTAGTGTAAATACGGTTGAATTTCGCACAAAAGTGATACATTACATCATCTACAGTGTTGTAATCTAAAAATCCTTCATTCCATGCAATGTGATGAAAATTCCTAGTAACCCACTTATTAGTTAACTTGGCTTTAGAATTTAGTTTTTTAAAAGAATGTGGTGGTTTAAACATAAAGGGATAGACAACGTACGTTAATAAATCTAAAATTACTAACTCCTTAACAACATATTCATTTGTATTTCCACGAAAAGCTTGGAACTCAATCACACAGGGTTTCTCTTCTATTGTTTTAACTTTGTCTGAGAACCATACCCTCTGCTCCATGGTAAGAATGTCAAGTAACTGATTTCCACACCACGGTAGGTTTTATATTTATACCAGGCCGTACAGTTAAGGCGCGTTGATGTATATTTAACGTGGGCATCATCCCCAAGTAGGCCTACCCCACGAGTTTAAATTAGTTTTTTTTATTTCAAACTAAAACACACTTAGATTGGCTGTGTTTCTTCAATATTTTCTTTTACGTCATCCGTTGTAGTCTTATTGATCTCGTAGTCTTTTATACTCCGCCACATTTCAACCTCATAGGGGATTCGATTAAAAATTGATGTATCGATCGGTCCGTGTAGAATCTGGGAGTCAGGGTATTGATCCATAGCATCCACTAAATATTCTTTTATTACAGAGCTTGAAAATGTTAGTTGTTTCATGTATCTAGTTACAGGTGAAGCGGCACAACCCAAAACATAAAATTCTTCTCTTGTTAGTTGAATCTTAATATCGTGTTTTGATAGGTCTCTGAAACGTATTTGCTGTCCTCCACGATACTTATAAATATCTATTTCTATGTCACAATCCAATAACCGAACAGCCGTTTTTTTACCAAACATGTTTTTAGCCAAATAACATTCGATTAAGTGCAAATGTTTTATGAATGAGTCCCAAGCATGCTCCGAAAAAAACAACATTTTTGCTCCATGATTTAAAATTGCGTTAGGTGCGTATGATAGGTCCTTCACTAATCCGATTGCAATGCCTTTAGACATACATCTTGAAATGGGGTAAAATATACGGAGGAAAATATCCGTTAACATATTAAGAGGAAGGTCGTCTTCGGGGGTTTTCTTCCTCTTTAGCGCTGAGTTAGTTACAAAAACACTGTTTTCACAACTGTCCATATCATTGTTATCTTGAGTATGGAATTTTAGAAACTCTGATAATTCATCTTCACAAAGCTTAACTTTTGCGTCATATTCTTCTTCTCTAACAACCACCTCTTCTTCCACTTTGGTACTGCTTTTATCTTTGTCCGTTAAAGAATTCATGTCTACAGTATCATATGTTGCTTCAACCACTGACAAATATAAACTGAATCCTTGCTTAAGTGACTGCTATTTATACCTTGTCTTGCTGAGGCTTATAAAACCATCTTTACTATACCGGTTAAAGGTGTGTACGTTACAATTTTGTCATGAAGAATCAAACAGTACGCACTTGTATTAGAAGGTATGTTGGATTCAAACTCCATTTCTAATTTAATATCCACGCTAGAAGATTTAACGGATTCATTTTGTTTTGAACAATCAATAACCACGATAGGTGCTTTTGAACTAAATTCAGTTGGTGATAGTAATGGTGTGTTTGCCTTGCCATAATATGAAGATTGAAATCTTGCATACATGTCGTATAAAATACTATACCGCTTCTTTTCAAAAGAAACATTTAAATTGTCGTATGGAAAGAATTGAGAGTTAAGGTACAGTTTACAGTTTTTAAGTTTACAATGATCGAATAATGTTGCATCAGCAGTTATGTTACTTCTTCTGTCCGTTTGCAGTCCAACTATCACATATCTAGGTTTTTCCAAATGATTAGAAGTCTTTACAGTCCATGTATGTCTTTCTGTCTCCGGTAGAATAGGGTATTCATGCAATTCCCAGCTTCTGAATGGTAGAACGATATCACGATCAGCTTTCAACTGCCTTAAAAGTGTAATCCTGTGTTCATCTGCCAGTTTCAAGTGTGGGACTCTCCAAACTATCTTATTCAAGTATAATTTCCATTCCAGAGCTTCTTCAGTCGTTGATTGGGGTGCTATAATAAGGTCTTTGTCATTTGAAGATCGCAACAGAACCAATTCTTGTTTTACGTTTATCAATATCTTATTGTAATCCTCCGCAAAACCTAGTAACAACCTTAACGGCACAGAAAAATCAAAATTACCATTTGCATTGGGTTTTATGGAATCTGAACTGGGATTAACCCACCCAGCAACCGCTAGTAGATTTCTTGCGTTTGGTGATAATGAGCATAGTCCTTTCAGTGTACTAGATATCCCTACCCTTTTTGTAGAGTCTATGGTAACTCCTGAAATTTCATACCTTATTTCATCAAAAAGAAACGCCATCGGGTTACTAACGAAAGGAATGGTTGTTCCAATAGTGCCATCCTTTTTTGTTACTGTTCCTTCGATGTACAAACAACTCTCAGAAGGAAGGGTGTAGACATCTTGCTGTTGGATTGGAATTCTAATTTCATCGTTATTGTTTAATTTCGATGAAGCGTAGGGGTTGTGGGTGTGATACTCTTTTTCTCATAGAGTCTCGTCGAAAGTTGGACCGTGCGTTATATCCAGTATATCCATTATTATTTACATGCAGACCAATATCCTGTAGAAATTTAATGTTTTCAACTGTTAACTCTTCTGATGCAGGTGGCCTACTAACTCTTAAATCACCAGTGCTCTTCTTTTTAAAGGATAATCCCATTATTCATAAACTGGGTTAACATAAGAAAATGAACAGAAGTTTTTCTTACCCTCTAGAGTCAAAGGGGTCCTGGTTTCATCTAAAATATAAATGAAGATGTTTGATATAATATAACTACTATTCATTCTGTAAAGTATCTGATTTTTTCTACTTATTATCAGGATATGTCAAGAGTTTCCCTAATTTGATATCGAGGGTTCAGAATGATATTTCGATATATTTTTAGTTTGTTGACCATCATATTCAGGTTTGATCATGCGTTCTTCTTCATTCCAAACAAACTTTGATCCCATGTATGTTATAAGCCGATCTTTTACCCGATATACATGTGTGCGAAATTTGTAATCTCCACCACGATAAGATGCAAATCCACTTATACTACTATCTTTAGCTATTATTACAGGAGTTAATGGATTATTTACAACCAAGTCGAATTCCTTATCACCGCATTTAAAGATGTCTTTTTCCTGATCGTATGTCAATGTTTGGCTAACAGTGCTTACATCATCTTTGTTGATTCCTTGAGCAACATTAGTGATTCTCCTATTTTTAGCATCAAAGCAACATCCTTCAGGAGGAGAAATTGTCTTTTTTACTTCTTTTACCGCTTCCTCAAGACCATCATTAGAAGATTTCAAGTTTTGTGTTAATGTGGAAAATCGATCGCTTAATTCTTTCAATTTGTCCAACTTTTCATCTATGTGAACAAGTTTTTCTTCCACACTTTTTAAATCTAGTTTATTAACATAGTAACGGTTTAAATAACCTTTTGTTACCGGTTGACGTGCTGTTTCATAATCAGATGCAACCCTAAATCTTTTAGTATCTTCTTCATCGTTATCATCTTCTAGCTCTACTTGTCTCTCACGTTTTTGTGTATACAAAGAGTGGCCGAATTTATCAATTATGTGGTGCCTTATCATTTCAGGTGTTCAACTTTCAACGTGTACAAACATAATAATGATTTTCCAAAAGAAATTTACTTATATATTAAAACACAATTGAAAAATGTTTTTTTCACACTACTTATTTTTCTTTAAGTGTAAACAAACTGTAATTCTTTCATTTCTGAAATCTACCAGTCTATTGTCTTGGTCCATGATTTTTAGTGTAATGTTGCTGATTGTCCGGGTAGTGATTGGCAAGTAAATTACAGGATTAGGTATCTCTACCAGTTTATAACCAGGTGGTACAGCGGGAAAGAATTGGAAAATCATATGACCTTGTTTGTTGTTAATGAATGATCCGGTGGCTATATTACAGTCTATTCTTACTGTGTTTACTTTAAAGATGTCTACAACGTTTTCTGAGTAATAACTGATTCCAGGTTCGGCTTTAATACTACCGAATCCTAATAGTTTTCCGATGGAATTAGGCTTAGAAAAATCTACTTCCACAGTACACTTTAACATAGATTTTAAAGTATTGTTGTTGGTTCCTAGTTGGATATAGTATTTCTTTTCCTTTGTTGTTATTTTTTGGAATTTTTCTTGTATATAGTCTCTTATGTCCTGCACCTCATACGCACCTTTCGGAATAGTTATTACTTTATCTTTATCGAAATGAAACAGGTTGTTTGTTTCATCAACGTTTGGTATTGAGTTGTACGATTCAAAACTGAGAAGACCGATTTCATACTCATCAAGAGAACTCAACTCAATAGGCGGGAAATAATCGATAGAGAGCACAGAGCTCCTACCTGATAGTGTTAGGGTCTGAGACATAACTGAATGCTCATAGGTTAATTACCACTTATTTATAGACAACTAATGCTTTTCTTTAAAAATTCTAAACACAAATGGCCGCATATTGATGTATCTTCTGGTTGTTGTCCATCATAGTTAAAGTATACAATTTTTGAAGATTTGAAGTATTCAAGAAGTTCCTTCGGAGGCGGTAAGTTTCCAAAACTGTCAAAGTAGTAAACTATTTCACCGAGTTTTTTGTAACAAACCCAATGAGTGCCAGGACCGTTAGCATTATCAAGATTCACTATACCAGTCTCGTTATTATTTACTACGGATGGTAGTTCATCCTTCATAAAAACACCTCTGAAGAAAGGTATGCGTAAACAGCTAGCGTATCGTAAAAGTTCAATATTGCTTAAGGCTTTATCTGGAATTATCAACTTATTCCTCTTGTTTAATAAACACGGTATGGCTTTAGGTATAACCCTCCTCCGTTCTTTATCATAGACCAAATTGTAGGTTTGTTCTTTTTTTTTCTATGAGAAGTTCTGTTTTTTTTTCTTCTTATATTTCCTCCACGTTTCTTAACATTACTATGTCTTCCTTTTCTCCTTTTTCCTCCACCAAAAGCTGTTTTTCCTTTCATTGCTGCCGCTACTGCTAACGCTGCTGCTTTCTCTCCAATACTACTATCACTTGCTTTTACACGTTGCCAAGCTTTCTCAGCAAGTATTTTGTCTGCTACTGATCGGTCTTTTAAATTACCAAATTTTGAATACGCTATATCGTGTTCTTTACAAGCTTGATCGAGCTTATTTATTCCCGGATCTCCTCTAGCAAGGCGTTTTTTTAATTTTGTTCCAGGACCACAGTACTGATAACCACCAATTAAATGCAATTCCACAGGCAGTAAATCAATCGCTTTGTTGACTAATGCTCCAACTGGTTTAGTCAATATAGAAAGTGCCGTCGATGTTATTCCCCTTCCTCTCTTGAAGGTCTCTCGATTGCGAATGGCACGGTTGTTGTATAACATTTGTTTTTATAGTAAAATCACAAATGAAGAGTGCACTCTATAAATATGTTTCAACGAATGACTAATAAATAGTTTTTCCTTTTAATTTATACGATTTGTTTAATAAACACTGGTAATTGTATATGAAAGCTCCTTACGCAAACAATACAGTGTAGTAACACAACAAATACTTCTTTGTAATTTTAATAAATATATAGCATTTATTAGTATTAATCAATTATCCCTCGATTGCGCAGTTCATCAACCAAAGCTACCCATTCGTTTTCTAAACCTGAATGACCAGCTTCAATAGCTTCACGTATCAATTTCATTCTATCGATTAATTTGTTTGCATTGTTGTAATATATTACGTTAGTGTTGGAGCAGTCTTTAAATAGTCCTTCTCCAGAATAAGTTGATATATCATCTTTCCTTTTTCTCTTATGAATTGTATCAATGTCGATTGATGAGATTGCCCTTCTTTTAACTCTTCTGACTTGTGACGGGAATAGTTCTGATATGATAGTTGTGTATTTAACAGATTGGTTTCTATGTATTGGTAAATTTGAGTTGTAACCTTTTCTATGAAGGTTTGTTTTAGCACAAATGTTTTTAAATAAAACTAAATCTTTTTTATTATATTTACCAGGCTTGTTTTTAAATATAAGTTCGAATAAACCAGGTGTCCCCTTATATTTTTTGTTTCCTACGTGTATAACATCATTTTCATCAATGTCTAGCTTACTATTTCCAATCATTAGCCCATTGTCTTCAAGTCTAGCACCATAAACATGGTATTTTCTGTTAGCATTTGTAGAATGTAACATTTTTAATAAGTACTTCCTTCCAAGCACAGATTTTGAAGTTATATCTTCTCCCAATTTACTTATTTCAGATGGATTAATATCCGCATTCTTAATACTTTCATATTCTTGAGGAATTTCCAAAGTTTTGTCCCCTTCTCTGGAATCTTGATCTGATTCATCAGTCTCCTCAGCGTCCTCAAATTCTTCTGAATCTTCGTAGTCATTATAGGTCGTTAATGGTTCTAAACCATCTTGTACTTCTGATTTCGATACAGGTAGTAACATTTCACTATCTGTAGGTTGAATTGATTTAGAAAACGTGTGTGACAGGTCTTTTATGGGTTCAATAATAGGTTTAAATGTTGTTTCTAAATACCTATCTCTTTCACTTATACCCATTCTTAGAGCCCTGTTTTTTCTTCTAATGGAATCACTTAATGTTTTTATTTCCTTTACAAGCTTTTCTTGGCTACCCATGTTCTCATCATGAAATTCAATCTACTAATAGATAAAATGTGTTACTGCTGGTGCATTATAACGAACCTATCAAACCCTATTCGGTATCGCCCGTTTTTAATACTTTCATCCTTATCAATTACAACAAATCCATATTTTTCATCCCAAGCCTTACAACATATTTTTTTAAACATTTCAAATGACATATCAACACCAACATGGTCATTATATATATGTTTTAAATTCATCTCATCTTGTTTAAAAATTATAATTACATTTGCATTATCCCTTATTAATTGTTTTGGAATTTTGCTATATGTTTGACCAATATATATACAGTCTATACTGTTGTGTCTCCCCATGGAAAAATAGTTTCTTATCGTGTCATGGTTTTCACATGACACATCATCGAATATGAATACTGAATGAGGTTTAGCTTCACCAGGTTGTAGTATTTCACTGCTTGCATCGAATTTAAATAAAGATACCTCTTTAACGTCCGATATTATTTTATCTAGTAGCTGGTATTTAGGTTGAGCCAATGATTTGGAAAATATATACACATTATTAAACCGCAAACCATGTGGGTTTGTTAACAAGTTAAATACAACATTAGTTTTCCCACAATTGGACGGTCCACTTACTATAGACCTTACACTGTCTGGTAATAATTTACCATGTTTACCTTCTTTGAGTTTTACATTATCCACAGTTAAATTGTCTATATTTTCAATTTCAAAAGAATATCCATTGTGTATAATGTCCATGACATCACTCTGTGAAGGTTGTTTCATAAATGACGTTTTTTATATAATATTTTCTTTAGACACCCAAGAGTCTTCACTTTTATCAAAACCAAGCCAACGAACCAAAACCTTATCTTTTTTACGTTTTAAAACTTTTTCAACAAGGTAAATATTTCCTGTAGAAGATTTTAACATCTCATGACCATAAAAACCTCCATGTAAAATTTGGCCTTTATTGTCCTTCAAAATATATGTTTCTGGGTACGTTGGTTGCACTCTATAAACAGTGAAAACTTCGTTCGTCCAGTTAGGTAGGTATTTCTTACTAAATATCCCCTTATATTTACTTATACGGACTTTGTCACCTTCAACAAATTTATGTGGTAAAATCTTTTCAACCTTTGGACGTGTGCTTCTTTTAATGTTGTTCAAAACTTGTTCTGAATTATTTTCATTTACTTCACTTGGGGTCATACCTATCGTTCTGTGAAATCTATTGTTGTAGTTGTTCAACAATTTTCCAAGAATATCAATCCACACGTAAGAACCTCTATTTGAAAATTCCTTAAACAAATCTCCTTTTATCGTTCTATTAAATCTTTCGATAATTGCGGCCTTTTTTTCAGATTTTGTTGAATAATGATTTATATTATATTTTTTCATTAACACTGAAAAGTCCTTATTGAAATATTCTTTTCCATCGTCAGTTTGCAAATGTTTGATAACGTTATTATCCCTCTGGATAACAGTCTCCATAGCCTTGGTCACACTTTTTCCGGTTTTATCCTTCAAAGGCATGGCATCAGCAACTTTTGTGAAGCAGTTTATCACGGTCAGTATATATTTAAATCCCTTGTTAAATTTACTGTAAGGTATCATTTCAATTAGATCTGCTTGGTATAAGTCATTAATTCCTTTTAGAACTGTATTCCTCCTTGGAAAGTTTTTCCTTGCAGGTTTATGAATTTCAGATACAATTTGCCATTTAGAAACCATATTCAATCATAACATCCGTCGTACGGCTCAGTCGGAGTAATGGATATCTCTGATATTTATCAATTATTTATATTGGTCAAGGTCATTTTAAAATGTGTAAAAAAGAGGGGGGGGGGAATAAACCCCCCCCCCTCTTCTTTACGGGGAGGATATTGGGACAGAGAAATGTGATATATAGGATAAGCTAAGAAACAGCTTGGATTTATTAGGTTAATTAGTTACAATTGAATAATGTCCAAAAGGAAGTGTGTCAATACCATTTTCCAGTATGTATCTTTTGTTATCATTGGATGTTATTGCAATCTTCTCTTGCACAATCGTATATAGTCTATGGTTGAAGCTTCTAATGGTTTTGAAAGTTGCAATATGAACTTGGTTTTCAAATAAACACTTTTTAAAATGTTCAAACTTGAGTTTCTTCTTCAAATATGAACTTTTAATTCCTTTCGCCTTTTTTATTACACCAATATCGCTGTCGGTGCTTTCAGTGTATAATTTTAATGAGTATAGTTTTGACATTAGTGCTACTACTTCTTCTAATGGGATTCCGTTTGTTTCATCTTTAAATTTTCCTAACACCTTTTTGTGTTTACCATTGTCATAGTTAGGGTGATCTACCGGGTAGTCGGAAAAGTCGAAATCGTCTTTATACATAAATGTTCGTAAATCTTCATACATATCATGAGTTTTGATCCAATAAAGATATGCGTCGGTATCCATATATATAATTCCAATATTGTCTCTTCCGTAAAATGAAACCATCTTGTTATAATGAAAGTCGTACATGTGTGTTTTTGAAATGTCAAGTATACACATACCAACATACATAGGTCTATCCATTTTAATAGTAGTTTTGTCCATTGACACACAAACAAGATTTTCATTTATGATAATAGATGATTTAAAATTTGGTTGTCTTACAAGTTTTTCTACCTTTTTGGGATCCGACACTAACTTAACATTTTTATGTTTTCTTTTATTTTCTAGGGTCTTTCCAAATATTGCATTATTCATCAGCTTAAAAAAGTCTTTTTGGAAAGCCGATGATGCTGCAGCTCTTCTTTTTGTGTTTGAGTCAATGTATGTTTTTAACCAACATGATTGATTAAACTGTAAAACACGGTGAACCTTTTTTAATTTTAGACCAAGTTCGATGGCTTGTTGGACAACCCAAAAATGGGCAACATAGCGTTCCTTGTCGTTAAGCGTCATCATCAGCTTAGGATGTTTTCCGTCTGGTGGTATTTCAGATTTAGCTAATAGAGGTAAATCATAGTGATGATCATGAAGTGTGGATGGGTATTCAAAATCACACTCCATTATGAATCCGGTGTCTCCATTTTTTGGGATACTTGTTACATCACCTAATAATATTGGATCAATCCATTGAAAATTACCATATGGAAGTGGGTTTGACATTGCCCACCCATATAAGTTATTGGCGTCAAAATACCCTAAATAAACTGATGGGTCCTCCTTCTTGAAGTTTGGAATGTGTTTATTATTTGCTTTGACATGCCTTGTTACACTCTGGGTAAGTCCCCCACGGATACTAGATTCAATCATAAGCACCATATCAATGTCTGTTAACAGCTGTAATGTACATTTTGTTTCTTTTAACATAGCTTGCCAAGCTAATCCAGGCGAGGTGTATGAATGTAGAGGGTCTAATCCGTAGGCCGCTATACAGGTGTTACGGAATTCCTCCATTATATCACAAAGAAGTGTTACATCTAACTTCACATAAAAGTCACTATACTCGCCTAAGGTGTTCATGTTTAACTCACTCCATACCTGACAAGCATGTTGATAGTCTTCAGGGTCAATATTAGAATCATTTAACTGACTGTAAAATGCCTCAATGGGTGGTAGTGAGGTCTCGTTAAATCTTTCAGGATTATCAATATAATCATAAGGGTACACTCCTTTACGAAGAACCAAATCCATGTGATCAGATGCGACAATCTTTTGAGTTTCAATAAAATGTTCTCTTTGCAAATTAGCTGTCAATTTCTCTAAACTAGAAGCCATGAATCTGAAAGAGTCTACAAACCTTAATTTTATTTTACCCACTTTTTTCGAAAAACTAATAAATTTCTCCGTACTTGTAGCTAAAACATCAATCGCCCCTTTGTCTCTACCTAATTCAGGAATTATGAAATGAGAGTCATATCCACTTAAATTGTGGAACACTATTGGGATAAACTTTGGTAATTTAAAATTAATGTTACAACTGTTGCAAGCAGGGCCTTTGTAAAAACCAGTCAGGTGATCATGATCCCGAACACGCCTGTTGTCTTCTGTAAAACTACAGTCACAAAGGTAACATCTATCCGCACTTTCATGGAATGTCAATTCATCATGTGTAAGATTAATCATTGGAACTACATAACTATACAGTTTTTCCACCTTATTAGCTATATCATAAAGGTTATCTACAAATGACTTAGCAGCATTTTCACCGCGATATACAAGTGGTTGGGTTGTTAACCCGTACTGACGTAAATGATCTTCATCCAAAGTTGATTTAAGCATTAAACAAAAGCTGTTTGGTTCATGAAATTGAATTTTTTTAATTTTGCTTTGATCACACTCATCTAAAACTAAAGGAACTAACGATGACTCAAAGTCTGCATATATAACAATTGGTATTCGATATTGTTGAGCCGTTTTGTTGAATTTAATAAAAGCTCTATTAGGGTGAGGTAATTTAACCCTTACTTCGTCCTTACTATTGCAGAGACGTTGGTGGTCAAGTAACCATTCCTTACCCCCCAAATGAAATGGTTTGGCAGCGTAGCAAAAACACCGTTTGCAAATGGTGAGACTCATCTTCCTTTTGGATAACTGTCTTGATAAAAGTGCGTAAAAGTTTTTTATGTAAACATAATGTGAGATTTTACCATTTGTAAGAAGTAAAAGATCTGTATGGTCTCTACGTTCATGAGATGTAATCTGAATAGGAAACACATTATTAGACTCATCCAATCCATACACATTAACGGATGAATTAAGATTTTGTTTTTCGAATTTCTTGATATCTTTTAAAGACACTGGGTAAACCAAACCTGTAAAATTATATTTATGAGCCACTTCACTATAATAACGGCTTGGTCTATAGGCGTGCCTGTCTTCAACAAACTTTGCTAAAACAGCATACTTAAAACACTCATTGTCTTCATTTTGAACATTTATGCAAGTTCTTGTATTAGCAATCTTTTTGGGCAGTGGGATGAAACTACTACCTCTATCACCATACCCATGTTTATGTACACGTATATCTAAGCTGTCTACGCTTAACAAAGACCACCCAGATCCTCTTCCTTCATGTTCAGATATTTTAACAACAATTTCTTCCAAGCAACTGTCGACTTCAGCCTCCAGATCAGTGGTTACCATGATGGATTTATTTCGTGTTATAAACCCCCGAGGGGACACCTCATTTTGTACATTTGTAAATCTAGTGTCCAAGAGCAAGCCAAATTTGATAAAATTAAGTCTGGTTAGTTCCTGTTGTAGTGTTTTTATGATAAGGGGTTTAGCTTTTAAAATAAAATCTGACAAATCATAATTTGTATTAGAAATTTTGAAATGGTTTACTATGGCTTTAGGAAATGCTTGGGCTAATATTTCTACTGATAATTGTTGGTTTGGTGGTGCATACTGTATAACTGTTGGTCTGTTCTGTTGTAAGAAGGGGTCTTCAATCAAATCTTCATATTCCATAGGTGTTGAAGATTCATTAGACATATGTAAGAGTTCATTATGAATATTGAGGAGAAATTCATCCTCAAAAGACTCATGACAATTTTCACATTGATACATTTTTGTAGTTTAAGACACTACTAAGGAAACTAGCTACATTACACACTGCATGGTTGTGTTCATAGGAATGATATCAGTTGCGTGCGTGACTTATATATATAACACAGTGTATAACCCCCCACTCTATTTATTCAATAAGGGGGAGGGGATTAGACCCCCAACCCTTTCCACCAATGGCATAAGTATTTTATGGTGGTGGTGGGGGTCGTGGGCGGGATTTTATAATAACGCAGGAAGCAGCATTATAGCTTACATATTCGCAATGCCTCCTACAGACCACACGAACCTTACTGGAGTAGAGCCTCGAATCTGGGAGACTGATTTTGATGAAGCACAAAATGAAAGTGATACAGAAAACGACGAGGACTTGCAAGAGATGCTAGAGGAAGAACAACTGGACGAGGATGTGAACAACGAACAAGGTCAACCCACACCGAACAATGAATTTCATTCGGACTACTGTGAAACACCAAAGATTCCAGTTCAAGCAGATGAAGTTGAAAATGGAGAAAATAAACTTTGTCGAGTATTACAGTTTTGTGGCAATGTTCGAAGAAGATTATCCTTTAGTTCAGAGAGTGAATCAGAAAATATGTAGCTTTTTACCATTTTTTAAAAACTCTTCAGTTTAACCTTGACCTAATTGTTGGACACAGTTAATCAAGCTAATAGCATCATTACATATTACATCTTAGCAATTTTTAAGTCATGGTAACGTAGCAGAACAAACTATTTGCAATGTTAAAAATATAAAATTCTGGTATATTTATTCCTATTCTTGCTACAAAACGAATGTAGACAAAGTATTATGGCTACTAATAATTTATATATTCATTGGCTATGTCTAATAAAATTCAACACTACTTAAGTATAAATTTGACAACAACTAAAAAGTTTTGTGGTAATTTTCGAAGAAGTTTATCCTTTAGTTCAGAGAGTGAATCAGAAGATATGTAGCTGATTTTATTATTTTTTAAAAACTCTTCAGTTTAACCTTGACCTAATTGTTGGACAAAGTTATTAAGCTAATAAAATTTCCGCAACTGTATTGATCATAAAAACGATACATCTTTACGTCTTAGTAATTTGCAATATTAAAAATGGATCAGTAGGGGTTTTAATAAGAAAAACCAAACATAGAAACTTCTATCATATTTCTTTCCATACTAAAAAACGAATGGTAACAAAGTATTATGGTTGCTAACCATTTATATGTTTGTTTTCTATGTCTTGTAAAGTTCAACACTACTTAAGTATAAAATGTACAACTACTATTCAAGTAAACCTTTTAACAAAGATGAAATGTAAAGGAATTAACCTTAAACAGTTAATGCAAATAAATTTTGTGTTTGTATGCCTAGATGCCTTTGAGGATTATGAAAATATATTGAGTTATATCATAAAGTGTTACACTTAATTTATACACAATGGCAATGAAGATCTTTTTGCAAAACACGAGATAAACATAATATATCTTTTAAATGTCCTTAGAATAGTTAATTTTACAATATAGAAAAATGTTGATGTAATATTGGACAACTTGAACAATCAATATGTTTTCTAAAATAACTTTATCAAAATATTTTACATGAAACTTTGCGAACACATTGTTAGGATATAACAAATTTGTTTCTAATGTTTTATGAATAAATTAGATGGAAATCTCTGATTAAAATAATCTATTTCTAAAATCTCAAGGTCACTCTTTAAATGCAAAAATTGGGAACGCATTTGTTAGGCTATAACAAATGCGTTCCCAATTTTTGCATACTAAAGGAGAATTTAGAGGATAATTAAGATCAATTTGAAACTAAACCAATTTATAATGTTACAGATGCCCATCCCGAAGACCGATCACGAATTATGTAGTATCGGTGGGTTGTATTCGGGATGGTCATGCCTCTGGGTAATTTAAGTCGGAACCTGTCATTTCCTTCTCTTAAAATGACTTCACCGTTTGGTGTCATCAGAAGAATTTCGAATTTACGATTTTTGGGTAGCCTATCAATTCTGGTTTTTTTAGCTTGAATTTGTGGTGGACGACAGGGTCGAGCAAAGCCTGACGTTCGTGGTTGGCTAGGCAAAATCTTGTCTATCACAACAACACGTGAGGTGCTCGGTGTTGGATCAGATGTACAAGATTTTTCCTGAGCCTGGCTTTTGACGATTATTGATGGTCTTTCAAATGACTGAGGATTGGTAGCGACAGGTTTGCTGCTAATAATTTTAGGTTGAGTGGGTACCATCCTGCTTTTCCCCTTAGTGTGGAGGCTGCACACATTAGCATCAGAAAAGCAGGACTTTTCACAACGCTCACCTTTTTTCACCCCTTTTTGGAAAATATAAGAACATTGTGGCTTGGGCTTAAATGCAGCTCGTCTTTTGGCCATGAGTTTTACCAATTTTTCAGAAGGGTTTGAATGGGGGGGAAGGGATTCTTTTGAGGATTCAGTTTTAGTAAAGAGTTTTCTAACAACGGTGGGTGCAGCAGGGAGGGATTTGGGTGGGGGGTTTGGAATGGTAATTTCAGGAGAATCTATGTCAGGCATTTGGTTCGAGGAGGAATTTAAATTAGGAAGAGTTAGGCTACGTGGTTGAGGTTTTGGAGATGGCTTACGTTTGGGAGTGGATGGCTTTTCTGGAGATTTAATAGGAGATAGCAAGGAGAGAATTATGGGAGAGAGAAGCATGGATAGAGGGGACTTAATTGTTTGATTTTTGGGCGATGACGTAGAAGAAGAGGACGAGGACGATGAAGAAGACGAGGAATATGATGACGAAGAAGAAGAAGAGGAAGACGATGAATCAGACCGTTTCTTCGACGAAGTGTTACCAGAAGAAGGTTTCTTCAATCTATCTTCAAACAAAGCAGAAGAAGATCCTGGCTGCGAAAGAGTCTTGGCGGCAAGGGAAGATTGAGTTGATATTGTAGTTGTTTTCTTTGCATCGTCAGACAAAGCAGATGAAGAGGATCCCGGCTGCGACAGAGTCTTGCCTGGCTGCGAAAGAGTCTTGGCGGCAGATGAAGAGGATCCCGGCTGCGACAGAGTCTTGTTGACCAGGGTTTCAGAAGGAGTTGATGATTTCATCTTCTTAATACCTCCAGTCAACGCCTCCTGAAGTTTAGATCTCTTCATGCCTGCCACTGGCTTCATTGGCTTGGTAGTCTTTCTTAAGCAGGGGTCCATGGCTTTTCTGCAGGCTGGCAACAGAATGATGTTATTAACCAATATGCTCTCTCATTTATACCCACCCTAAGTGGTGGGGGATATAGATAGACAGAGTGGGGGAAGATATGAGTGTGGTAAAGAGGTGGGGGAATAAGTACATCTAAAAGGAGGAGTTGCATGTGGGCAGAAAAACTATTTTAAAGATAAAGTTTCAAACAACCAATAATACAAGTAGGTCAAGGTCATTAGTTATTTAAAAAAAAACATGCAAAGATTCAAACCACTAACACCAAGTCACAACTACTAAAGCAAATTATCTAGCAAGAAAGACTAAACAGTACATGCATGAAGAACTTTTAGACATATAACATAGGCAAGGGCTTGAAAGGAGCAGCTTGGGTTTACCATTGCTGTATGTTAAGGAAGGGTAGAAATGCGACTTGGTTTGACCACTGTCGCATGTTCAGGAAGGATTTAAATACAACTTGGTTTTACCACTGTTGTATGTAAAGGATGGATAGAAATGCAACTTGGTTTGACCACTGTCACATGTTCAGGAAGGATTTAAATACAACTTGGTTTTACCACTGTTGTATGTAAAGGATGGATAGAAATGCAACTTGGTTTGACCACTGTCGCATGTTCAGGAAGGATTTAAATACAACTTGGTTTTACCACTGTTGTATGTAAAGGATGGATAGAAATGCAACTTGGTTTGACCACTGTCGCATGTTCAGGAAGGATTTAAATACAACTTGGTTTTACCACTGTTGTATGTAAAGGATGGATAGAAATGCAACTTGGTTTGACCACTGTCGCATGTTCAGGAAGGATTTAAATACAACTTGGTTTTACCACTGTTGTATGTAAAGGATGGATAGAAATGCAACTTGGTTTGACCACTGTCGCATGTTCAGGAAGGATTTAAATACAACTTGGTTTTACCACTGTTGTATGTAAAGGATGGATAGAAATGCAACTTGGTTTGACCACTGTCGCAGACAAAGATTCATTCAAACCCTAGATAGACAAGGGTTTGAAAGGAGACAGAACATGATGTGTACCGTGCGAGTACACAAGATGTAGTGAGGTTTGAAAGAGATTCAACTAGTTTTGTGCGCTCTGGTGGGGGGTTGGACTAAGTGGAGGCGTGGTCTACTCAGCCAATCACAGGACAGGTAGCGTAGTGGGGACGGGGCTTGCTGGAGGCGTGGTCTACCCACCCAATCAAAGGATATGAGGTGTAGTGGGGGACTAGCAAGAGCAGCCATTAATTATTAATATTTATTTTGATATTAATATTATTTGAAAGATAGCGGAATAGCCGTTTTAATAATCCAAAACAAGATACGTGATTTTATAATGCTTATGGAGATGCAAATTACAATTTAAAATATATTTTTTGGCTTAAGAATGTTCAATAATACAAGAAACAATATTAGTTGGGTCTCAAGAACGAGATATGAAGTCAATTAAATTATTAACCGAGCTAAGTAAAATAAACACATAACAATCGTAGCATTTTACAAATACTATTAACTAAAATATATTTAGTTGTACATGTATTTTTTAAGGAAAGATTACAAAGAGATAGAAACCATCTGAACTATGCGTAAACTAAGATTTTTCAAATAATTACCTGTAGTAAATCAGGAATACTCCGTGTTTCAAGTAAAGCTGCGTTAGTTAACTCTAGAAGAAAAAAAAAACACATTAAGCAATTAAGTATTAGAACCATTTTATATGTTTATTTTGAGAAGAACAAATCATATGTTAAGAAAATCGTATAAAAAACAACCAATTTAATCGAGCTATATTTTAATAAAGTCAGCAACTGACTATGAGAAGTACCTTGATTAATATTATAATTTAAGAGCGTAACAAAAAGTGAAACAATTCATGTACGTGAGAAAGCAATTTGAGATAAAAGAACAAAGAATAATTTAATATAAATACTATTAACTAAAATATATTTAGTTGTACATGTATTTTTTAAGGAAAGATTACAAAGAGATAGAAACCATCTGAACTATGCGTAAACTAAGATTTTTCAAATAATTACCTGTAGTAAATCAGGAATACTCCGTGTTTCAAGTAAAGCTGCGTTAGTTAACTCTAGAAGAAAAAAAAACACATTAAGCAATTAAGTATTAGAACCATTTTATATGTTTATTTTGAGAAGAACAAGTCATATGTTAAGAAAATCTTATAAAAAACAACCAATTTAATCGAGCTATATTTTAATAAAGTCGGCAACTGACTATGAGAAGTACCTTGATAATTATTATAATTTAAGAGCGTAACAAAAAGTGAGTCAATTCATGTACGTGAGAAAGCAATTTGAGATAAAAGAACAAAGAATAATTTAATATAAAAATTGTTAATTAAAATATATAGTTTTCTATTATGATTATTAGAATGTGAAGAAATTTTTACGTATGTCAATAAAGCAATCCTCAATAAAAAACAAAGTATAATTTTAGGCAATCACATTTTACCTTTTATAATCCAAACAAGTTAATAATTAATGTATTAGAGTCATATTTAGATATCTCGTTTTGAGAAGAACAATTTATACGTTTATACATTGTTAGTTAAGGAAATCGGTAACCATTTTTCAATCTTAAAAATGTTTAGTTATTCAGTTTAATCAGTCCATATTTTAACAAATACAAAAACAACAAAAGGTAATTAATATTATCATTAGCACTACAACAAAATATGAGGTGAACTTGAATAAACATACATTTATTTTGACAAGGACAATGTATATTATAAGATATTTTTTATCCTAAATCATTTATTTTTTATTATAATATAATGATTTGAGGTAAATGATATAGTTTTTTGTTTGTATATATCACAAGAAAGATTATTTGCGGTTTACATAACATCTGTTACAAAATGTGAGACATTAAATACGTATAGTGATTTAGCGATATTGGAATACCAATTTTCTTAAAAACATAAAACCATTGACTATACACAGAATAGACTTCCCAAGTAATGTAAACATTTGAAGCAAAAAAGAAACGTAGTGCAATCTGTTAAGTGATAAATCAATCAGCTGTTTGCTATGTACTGCATTAGTTTTAATTTATATTCAACAAAATACACTAGTAAACTCTAGTGAGATGGTCTTCATCTATTTTATTGGCCTCAAATTTTTATATCACGTGAAAAGACTAAAAACTCACTGCCAATACCTAAAATATTTCTAATCGAAAGCCGTTTTATTCTGTAGAAACAAAATTATTATAAAATAGGCGGTAAAAATGGTTGTAACGTATATTGTTGTATTCATACAGCAAAAGAATTTTTGAGTTGAGATAAGTGTTTTGTAAGCGCAGATTTACCGATATATTTGTTTATAGTCTTGTAAAGTTTTCATATAATTAGGATTATATATGAAAGATATGTTAGTTTCGTTTTTATATTATGAGAAAGGTTGTATTTAAATGATTAGATGAAATAGTGGTAGGATCTTTTATACAAATAGTTGAGCTAATTTAAGTAATGATTAAGGAGTGAGCTTATTATAAATAAATAGTAAAAGCTAATATATATTAGGATATTATATGTATATGACAAGAAAAATTAATTACCTGTATATTTAGGGAATATTCCACAAATCACAATGGGGCGACGTGTATCACAAACTGGAAACACTTAAACTTAAAATACAACAGGGAAATATAATTAAAACTCTGGAAATTACAAAATGTGACAGGATAAAATTGCTTGACACAAAGCAGTACGCAATACGAATGAAGCGTGTCTAGTTTGCGCGACAAACAACAATCTTGAACACAATGCAGAAACAATAATAGGTTAACTTACCTCCTACATAGATAAAATAATCCATTAACAAAAAGCCGTAACACCGCTAAGCGTAATCAGTGACGCTAGAAAAAGTAAAGCAATAACAGTTAATCACATGTCGGTCCCCCGCGAGAACGAGTAGGCCTAGTTATTTATAGGCACACACATGCGAACACTCACATCTGTTGTCGTTCCGTGAGAATCATCTCTCGGAAGATTGAAACGTCTCTGTGCAAACATTTAGAATTTCTGTAAACACTATATAAGTGTTAACAGAGTAAACTACAGATCATTTGACTCTTAGCTACCGTCAGGAAAACATGTCTGCAAGAAATTCAGCTCCTATTCAAGACCCCAAAATATCTTCAACATCGAATATCTCAAATAATAATATTCAAGAACAAAACACTCAAGAACAAAACACTCAAGAACAAAACGCAGTAGACGTAACTATGTCACCGATACAGAACTCACAAGTATCTAGTACCTCGTACTTTCTCCGCCCAGAGTTCGAAGATTATATGAGACAGCTAGTTGATGGATAGTTAAATGGAACAATACATATTTTTACAATCCAGTACATGGTATATTTGAAACATTAAAGCTGAACATTAAAAAAAACACATTCAGACAACCTTGACCTAATAACAATACCAACCAATCCACAACATACATCGCCAGAGTCGCTGCGTAATTCACGCTGCTCCACAATCACAAAATACTTACCAATTACCTAATTATGACGTCACGGGATCACCCCCGTGTTTGGCTACTACTGAGTTAGTCCTACGTATTAGTTGATGAAAGTATGTATATATATATTGTTGTCTATATATATATACATATATAAAAATTTGAACGAATAGTGTTTTTGGCCTCTGGGGACATCAAAATGAAAAAGTAAATCGGTCCCGGGTCTAGGTCTTACCGTGCCACCTACGGTAATAGCTACTTCCCTATAGGGAAATTCGCTAAAAGTCATATACGCATAATTACTAATAGGGGATGAATTTAATTTTCTCCCCTACTTTTCGAGAACACTTCTCTTTTGCGTAACGGTGGTAATTTCCCTAAGGAAATGAAAGTTATTAAGGGTATGAAAAGCAGAGGTAAAAATAATTGAACTTTCTAGAAGGGTAGAGGAACAAATGACGAAACATTTCTCTGGAAAGTGTCTCTTTAGCGTTTTGAAGAAACTTACACATTTGATACCGTATTTTCACAGTTATAAATACATCGGATAGGTGAATGTAAAAGTGGGTAAATTTAATAATTAAAGACTGGATAAGCTAGTAGTTAGAGCGAAGAACTTGTTATTTTAATAGTTCTTGGAGGCTGGCGGCTATCTTGGATTATTTCAAACAGCTGTTGACGAGATATTTATCATCCAAAAATATGTTTTTTCAGATACCAAAGTGATTGAAATTTGCATGTAGTGCACTGTGAGGTCAAAAAATGTTGTTGTAGTTTTGTAGTTGTTTTTTAGGGGAGTTCATAGAGGCTAACGGCCATCTTGAATCTGCCCGCCATAAGAACAATGTTAGTTTTGTTGATTTCAAACAGCCGCTGAAGAGTTATTTACCATCTCAAAATATTTTTTTCAAATACCAAAGTGATTGTATTTAAATATCTAGAACACTGTGAGATTATACATTTTCTTCCTATTTTGTAACTGTTTTATGAGTTAAAACGTCTAGGCTCCAAGAACTCTTAAGGTCCGGGTTTAAATCCAACAAAACCCGATGCTATGTATTACATGTATGTGTTAGCTATGTATTAGCATTGCGATCCAGAGCATGTTCTATGTAGGCTATTGTAAAACTTAATTCACTTTTTGGTAATATAATTTAGTCTATCATTAACGGAAATAATAAATAACTTTTTAATAGAATTTATTTTCGTCCACTTCAACGTTTTGAGTTTTTTACGTACAAGTATCAAAGCAATAAAAGGTACGTTATCGGAATTTGTTATTAAGTAAAGGGACTATTTCAAAGCACATTTATTGTGACCTTTCAACAGTTGTGGGTGTAACTGATGCACACACAGAGTTGTCAAAGTAGGAATGCTCATCGAATATCTGCGAGTAGGAGTTCAGAACACTATTGGAGATATTTACGGTTACATTAATACTGTAATCGGATTAGTGTCAACATTCAAAGTGCAATAGAGTAAAATGTCAATTTTAGGTACATAAATTCGTCAAAAACTCGGGGAGCTTCCCATAGCTCTCTTGTTTAAGGGGAAGGAAGGGTAAGTATTAGTGGAAAAGATGCACCATTTCATAAAATAAATGAGGTGGAGTCTATATTTTCAAACTGAACGGTTGTATAAATATTTGAAAGTGTAGGTAAATTTATAATTGTATAGTAAAGAAGGCGAGTTAATTAAGCTAAAGCGTATTATACCACGTAAAAAAACCCTACTAAACAGTCTCTAACTAATTATGAGTTGATATACTTCTGAATGGCACTGTGGCGTGATGTATTTAAATACACCAGAACTGGTTGTTTGGAATTGCGTTACAAGGAATTTGTGAGCGCTCGATATCATAATAATCTGGAATTGTAAAAATGCACATGAAGGCACTGTATTTAAACTTTAACTATGTTTCATGTTTGGCTACAGGAGTATTTTAAAATGTAAACCAAGAACCACGATAGTAGTCTGTTCAGTCAAATACAGTAAAATATAATATCTATGTTTATTTTAAAGTCTTCTAAGACGTGTTTACAGAACATAAACAACTACAAATACTAAGTTAAAATACTTATAATTTAGGTTATGTTTCCAAGAGGGTCATCATAACAAGTAACAGGTGTTCACGGAAACCACAGCCTAACACACAAAGGTACATATCTTTATCCGGACGTTCTATTAATTTCCAATAACGTATGCTGGATTATTTGCGTTGCAGGACAAAAGTAGGTAATACCATTGGTAGATATCCCATCTATATGGACCAGCTGTAGCCAATTTTTTACTAAAAAAGAACGTAGTTGTGTAGGCCAGTCACAGAATGCACTAGTGTCTAAAATTCTATTTTATATCTTATTTTTTGTTGCTGACCAGGTTGATGGGTCATAACAGTTGCTATAGCTCACCATAAGTCATTCCCTAAGTTTGACTTGGTAAACAAGTTTGTGTACTCGACAGAAATTAGCAACTTAGATCAGCGCAACCTGTAGGTGGCTAAATCAACTACAACAATTTTAATAAAAAACCTGGCTACAAATTTAACATGGGGATGGAATGTCTAAGGTAATACATATATTTTCTTGCTCTAGTGGCAAGATATTTAAATTTAATTCAGTAAACATTTTCTTTATACTGTATAAAATATAGTCTCATGATTCACACAGTGATAAAAAAAAATCGATCCTACTATATTAATTACTAACACCTGGATTATTTCCACTCAGAGTGAGTTTTCCAAGCTCGAACAAACTGGGTCCATTGATTGACGTATAAGAGGGGAGTGACCTTTATTACCTGGATAGGTGTATTACAATTCCTCTATCTCCAACTCCTATGTGGCTTGACATCCATTTTAATTACACCTGTCATTTTACTGGATGTCACATGACATGACAATCGTCGATCAGGAACTATCTCTTGGGGTGTGATACGATGCAAAGTGAAGTATAAGCTTTATTTTACCACTGCAGGCCAATAGATTCCATATTATAGGTGCAGTAAGTACATAAGCCTGTGTTATCAAAGCACAGATCAAATAAATATACACATTTATATTTTTACGATCTACAATCTACTCTTTTGCAAAAACATGAACAAACAGAACACACAAAAAAGAAAACAACTTTTAGCGTCACTTGAATAATTGATTTAAAGTTTTAGCTAAACAGGATTCTCTTAAGTTGTTTAGAATACGATATATTAAACATACTCCCAAATACATTAGACATCTTATATTTGGATTATCTGGTGCCTATTGAAGTTTATGATTTTGTTCGGTACATTTACAATGTGTAGACTGTTTTGCTTCTTCTTGTTTTCAACCATTAAACTCTATAAGGACAGAAAAAGTTATCCTCTTCTAAGGAATCTATTTATTTCTACCATCTGTGTAAGGCATTATAATATCGCTAAAGCCATTTATACACATTTAAAGGGTTTAATTAGCTTATATTTTGGTCGTTAGTTTCAAAAACATCTCGAATAATAAATGTCACCATATTACTTCGCATGCGTAACTGCAAACAACATAAATACAGGTTCACGGGTACTCTCCGCATTTAACTAACTAAACTAAATGCTAATTCTTAACACAAAGAATAGAGTATATTGATAAACTTCCGGAATCATTTTACCTTACAGCCTGTATTTACACCATGTTGGTTTTCATCTTACCTGTAAATAAAAATAAAAACTATTAGTTTCGTCACAATAAGACTCTTAACTAATACACTGATTTGTTTGGTTACATAGCCTAGATGAACGTTGACACAAAACATGAAAATAATTCCCTAGGTAAAAAATAATGTATTCACCACAAAAATACGATAACTACTATAACAATAACACCCGTATACAATCTCTACGAAAACAAATTTTAGTACTCTCGCCCAAGTGTTACCCTAACGTATGGCTATCGAATTTACCCCCACTAAAATGTTCAGTTCATATCAGTTGATTTTCAGGCTGCGTTTCAGAGCGCGGCGCAAACGTTTATCAGTTTACTGTAAAATAATTTCCACCCGATTCCGTAAACGTAATTGATCGTTGGTTTACCGGTTGCGGCTGGGGGGGAGGGAGAGAGAGGGAGCGAGTGAAGGGGGGTAGAGAGGGGCCAATACGATTGACACACGTCAGTTTATATCACACAATCAACCTGATTGAGGTCAGGCGAAACTTTACTTTATAAAATTTATAAACTCGCATTTACTCGAAAAACTAGTGAGGCTCCTTTTATACTCTGCGGCGTGCCGCACGCCGCATGTTTGTGCGGTCATGCCGCCACTTGGGGCCGAAGTGTTACTTGGGCAGAAGTGTTACTTGGACCGAGAAGTGTTACTTGGGGCCGAAGTGTTACTTGGGCAGAAGTGTTACTTGGACCGAGAAGTGTTACTTTGACCGAGAAGTGTTAATTGGGGCTGAGAAGTGTTACTTGGGCCGAAGTGTTACTTGGGCCGAAGTGTTACTTGGACCGAGAAGTGTTACTTGGACCGAGAAGTGTTACTTGGGGCCGAAGTGTTACTTGGGCCGAGAAGTGTTACTTGGGCAGAAGTGTTACTTGGACCGAGAAGTGTTACTTGGACCGAGAAGTGTTACTTGTGCAGAAGTGTTACTTGGACCGAGAAGTGTTACTTGGGGCCGAAGTGTTACTTGGGCCGAGAAGTGTTACTTGGGCCGAGAAGTGTTACTTGGACCGAGAAGTGTTACTTGGGCCGAGAAGTGTTACTTGGACCGAGAAGTGTTACTTGGGCCGAAGTGTTACTTGGGGCCGAAGTGTTACAACACGATACTGTAACCATCCGTAAACTTGCATACATTACACCAAAGACAAACAGTACGTACGGTACATATGTTGTGTTCAAATGTTCAACTAAGGAGTTAACATGCCACTCTTTCATTCCAAGAAGAGATAAAACTTCAGATACGCAGCCCGGCCAAGTTTCCAACAACTTAAATGTGTAACAACTGTTTTACGTTCGTCGTAAATAAATCCAAACTAACTTCTCTGGTTTACTTTACAAGAAGCTGCCATGTATTTATAGTGGTTATTTACTTTTATTTTGCTACTATTTTTACCATACGTCTTCAATATGACTTGTAGAGCTAAGTTAGTTCAGTACGAATGGGCAAATCATTGAAACCAGTAAATAAGACAATTTACTATTTATGTAGTGTTGAAGCTTTGGTAGCTTGAGTCCCATTTTCCTCGTCGTGGCATTTTCATTGAAAGTACGGGGTTAATTTGATCTACGATAGCATTGGAAATTTTTAAACAATAAAAGTGAAACCAAATTTTAAAGTGTAACTTTGCTGAGCTATTACTGACGAAATATTTTCATGTTTTTAAAATTCTGTTGGCACCATCTCAAATGTTTGGTTAGCGATTATAATAATATACCAAGGAAGTCACCGCGATAGGCTTTGCACCCTGTATGATAACAGTTTATTACGATTCAGTAGAATATGTTTTTTACGTTCAATGGCTCTAACAATCCGGTTTTACGGCAATTTCTGCCTGTAAGTCTGTCTTTGACTCTTAGAGCCCATCCAGTTTCCGATTCACACTCTAGCAATTGCCAATCTTGTTCCAGCAGGTGTGTTGTGAAGTTTCTACGTTTTTTAAACCAAGGAACCGAATCTGGGGCCTTCTGTGCAACGTGTAGTCAAAAATTGCTGTATACAAACCAAAATTATCAAAAATGATCAAGTCACGTATTAAAATGGCCAACTAAATTTAAATATGCAACAAAATAGGAATTAATATAAACGAAAATTATATTTTGTACTTGATAAGATGATTCAAACAAACTAAACTCAATATAATTTACCATTGCGATCTAAAGTCTTTTAACTACGACTGAGGCAAGAAGCGTGCGACACTGCGACACACGCATGTTGCGAAAGTCGTATATTTCACGTACAGAAATGTCACGTGAACATATACAGACCATGCTTTATGTCGTGGGTAATAACACGCATATAAAACATTCATCTTGCGACATTTCATAATTTCGGAGCAACTGCGAGATACGAAAGCAAAGGTCAGTTGGCGCAACCAACAATGTATATCGTTGGGCGCAACTTATGCCCGCCCAGCCAAACGTTATAGCGAGAGACAAAGATACACAAAACCTAAGTACTTAATAAAAAAAACACTTGACGTTACAAATTTAAAAAACATGTATCTTAATAGTTTTATTTCAATTGTTCAACTTATGCAAGCGCTTCAGATACATCAAATATTGTTTCCCCATTTGCAAAGTGCACAGTGAAATAGCCACCAACACAAGTGGTCGATATTCCTGACGTCAGTTGAAGAAGCATTTAAAGCCATCGACTCCGGGTTGGCAGCGATAATTACCCAGTCAAGATCCACGACAGTCTACAACTCAAGAAGCCTGCAGTATACACGCACACTGTATCATGTAACATGTATATCAACCCAGACTGTACAAACTGTGACAGCTGTTAACGAATACTTTGAATGAGGGGGTTTCATATTGTAATCATGGCGGATAATAAGAGCACTCGCCTTGTATCTCTGAGTAACAGGTCCAAAACCCCCTCCCCCTAAGAAAAATTTCAACTATTGCTAAAATGTTTTGACCCAGTGAAAACTACCCAACAAGTATACTACCCCCCTAGTTTACTATCTGTCCAATAATTTGAAAACAAAATAAATGGTATCAGCAATCTGACATATACTTTCTTCCATTAGCTTCACCCTATCAAGCGGTGGGAGTAACTATGATATTTTATGGGAAAAGTCCCATAAGTTTCAATAGTACCGTAATGTTTACAGTGATAGGGTTGTCAACTTTTGTTTGGAATAAAGGACTATACAAAATTTGAACACAAATCGGTCAAGCCGTTTTTTAATCCTACTTTTCTGTAGTTGTATGGGCGTTAAAGAAGATCATCATTGAAAATAAAATACAAACTCTAAAATGAACAAAAAAAATCTAGATATACCATAAATTAGTACCCAAAAACCAAATTTCATCAAAGATGTGGCCTGTAGCTCTGTACAAATCCCTACCCACACACATATACGTTTTTTTAAACACAAACATCACGTTTTTGGAAAACCACTATTTTAGATTCAGGGGGCCCCAAAACGGATGCATCCATCCAGAACTCGACCTGGAAACTGTTTACGAAAACCATACATTCTCCATATAACTATGTATAGAAAGAGAAATGAAAATGCTTGCTATTTCAGACGGAAAGGTTACTCAATAATGTAAAATTCCTCCGATAATATCTACACGGTAGTGTTTAATTTAACTTTTTGCGGTAATTGAAAAAAAATTATACTTTAGTAAAAGTTTTGTTTTTAATAACGGTCGAATGTTTTTCTTCTTTTTTAGAAGCCATAACCTTAAGGTCCACTACCTTTATACTCAAGGTATCAAGTGATACTTGTTACAAAATACGAATAAATGCAAAAGAATCACGAAGTTTAAAAAAAACTAACATGAATATATATATTTTTTTTATAATTGAAATTTAAAATATAGTATGAACAAAATGTTATTTCAACATCGACCCTAACGATGGTATCTCGACATAAGAATGTAATAGCTGTAAAATTTACAACTAATTTGACTGAATAAAAAATAAATATTTTTTACTCTACTCCTAAAACAAGAATGAACATTGTACTAAAAGCTTTGGTTCAATACGAAATAGAATTGCGTAAAGTCTAAATCATTCAGCACGTTTTTAACTTGCCGTGTATGGAAGAATGCCGAGTACCAGAGAGTATAGAGTCGGCGAGAAATGTCTCATTTACATATCTGTACACAAAGAAAGGCGCACTCAAGTATGTTACCACAACACAAGGCGACACGCTACCCCAGTTAATTGGCCACCAGCATGCACCGAATGAATTTCATACATCGATTTCTAAACTGGCTTTTCTAAATTTAATCTCTCGCACAGCTTGTATAAGAGAAAATAAGTGAACTGCGTGTGTTGGTGGAAACCACTGACGCAAGCTTGGGTGAATGATGTAAACGTCATTACAAGGTACGGTTTGGTTGTTTCAAAATGAAAACACTCCAAAATGAAGACCGTTGGCTGCAATGGTAGTCCAGGGTAACCATCTGTCTATTTAATCTGTTTTAACGAATTTCCCTATAGGGAAGTAGCTATTACCGTAGGTCTCATGGTAAGACCTAAGCCCGGGACCGATTTACTTTTTCATTTTGATGTCCCCAGAGGCCAAAAACACCATTCGTTCAAATTTTTATATATCTATATATATATATATATATATATATATATATATATATATATATATATGTGTGTCCATCCGCACGATAACTTGAGTAATTTTTGTCCGATTTTGATAAAATTTGGTTTGAAGGTGTAAGGCGGGATAAACTTGAATGAGTTCGCGAACCAGCATGATCGGACTATGGGAACGGGGGTTAATGGGGGGTTTTATGGGGTAAAAATAGGTTTTTCCCATTTTTGACCCTAAAAACACAAAATTTCACAATTTCTTTTCAAACCATTTTGTAGAGCTTAAAAAAACTAATAATTTAGTATATTGAAGCGTTATTATGCGCCTAATTGTTACGGAGAAAATTCAAAAAAATTTTAATTTTAAAGTTCTCATGTTATTCTTATGGAGAATAAGTCAACTGTTGTAGTTTGCTTGTTTATGAACATATTTTGATCGATTTTGGAAAATACTTTTATTTCTTACTAAACTATTATCATTTTATTAAAAAAATCTTTTTTACCCTCCCTGTTGCAGCAAACCTAAGTACTCGTTAAACTAATTCTATTTAAATAGGAAATAAATGTGCTATTTTTATGGAGGCATTTTAGTGTAAATCCAATCAGATTAATGGAAATTCGCTTAGTCTGCAGGTTTGCTGCGGCGGGGGTATTTGTTGTTTTTTATGGGTTTTTTTTTCCATTGCTCACTTTATAGTGTGACAGACTTTGTAAGCTTTAAACACAACTAAAACTTTCGTTAAAAAGTACAAAAACTATGACCAAAAGAAAGAATATTCATAATATTTATTCGGAATCGTTTTGTCTTTCTAGAGCAAACCCCTAATAATGTTCAAGATTTAATTTATTGGACATTATACACCTAAAGGTTAAGTGTTACCTTGATAAGAAGACCTTCGATAACAAGTCACCCTTTATAACAAGTTGCATTTTCAAATCCCCTTAGATTTATTTTAACCCTAATTACATGTTATTTACAAACCTCGATAATAACTCAACCTTGATAACAAATCTTATTTTATAATCCCCTTGAAAGTCTAGTTATCAAGGTTCTAATATCAATAAACAGATCACTAAAGTTTAAACAAATTCTTTTAAAAACCAATTAACGTAATGTTTTTTTCTTTGTTGTGTTTTTCTTCAAAAACGTAAGTACATAATGCATAATATTGTTGATCATTGTCCTTACCATTTTTTTGGAAATATTGTTAATAGATGTTAGTTTCTGAAACAATTAGCTGAACTCAAGGGACATTTTGTGAGCCAACTAACGTTAAGTGCCTAACCTGAATGGTTGAGGTTAAGCCAGAGAGATATCCCTTGGATAGGCACTGTAACATGGGCCTCACCACACGAACCTTTAGAACCTCAATATAGAACCTCAATTAGAACCTCTAGGGAATTGTACGACAAGGGTATTACTACAAACTGCAGCGATGTACACTTTCTTGTAGTTTAGGATACACGATTAACCTGTTACAATAGAATGTGCTATGTTGGGGAACTAAATATTCCTCTCTTGTTCTGAATATATTGTTTTCCACTAAACTAATGTGTAACAGAATTAAAACACCTACTAAGAGGACGATTTGATAATAATGAACGGTAAACTAATTGACATAATAGAAATTAAAGCATACCCGGACAAAAATGGCTTGAAACGGCCCTTCTCATTTGATCTATAGAATGATAACTACATGAATGAGTATTTTAAATCTCATGGTGTTAGCCTCCGAATCACTTTAGTTAATAAAAATGGTTTAAATACCTTTAACTGTCAGGTGATCCTTTGAGTAGTATATTACACTACTGCAGTTTCAGCCCTCAGGGGGCTTTCTTCAGGTGTCGAAGGAGGTCAAAATTTTTCATTCATACGAATTCGTCACATTAAAACTACGAGAACACAAATACGACTACGGACACGAACACGAACACGAACATAAAAAACGAATACACACGTAAGAGTCACAAACATTTCCCATGGGTTAATTGATGCGCGACGCGTGCGAGGAGCTAGCCTAGACTAGCGTTATCATTGTTGTAGTCCTTTGTCCACCCCCTCCCTTATCTTTTGTTGCTGATAGTGGAACCGACCGTTCTGCCAACTTCAATGCTGATTCATATATAATGTTCGATTTGAACCCTCTTTGTTCATTTAGTACATTCTGGGGTTCTTTTTTGACGGCCTTATATATTTCAAACTCTTCCATAGTATCCATGAATCGGCCTTTATATGCCAAAGATACACAAACCCAACACCCCCATCAGACCTTTGGTAAACTTCATCCCGTCACCCGCTTACAAGATTGCTAAGAGACTTGATAAAATTATCCGGCAGGAAGTTGTCCTTGAAAACAACCATAGTATAAGAAATACAATAGATCTAGTAAACAAACTCACACAACAACAACTGAAAAATACTTATATGCTGGCATCGTTTGACATTGTGAATTTGTACACAAACGTCCCAGTGGACGAGACTATTAAAATACTAAAAGACAATCTAGACAAAAATTCAAATTTGAACAAAGAATCCATCAATGAACTAATTTCTCTGACCAAAACAGTCTTAAAACAAAATTATTTTAAATTTGAAGACAAATTTTTTACTCAACAGACAGGTCTGGCCATGGGATCCCCATTATCAAGCATAATGGCCGAAATCTTTCTTAACCACATAGAGAACAAAAAATTGTGGTCTAGTAATAATGCACACACCCAGAAGATTATAACTTACTATCGTTACGTAGATGACACATTTTTAATATTCAATGGCAATAAAAGACAGTTAAAGTTATTATGCAACCATTTTAACAGCTTTCACACGCAATTAAAATTTACATTAGAAGAAGAGCAGAACAATGCCATCAACTTCCTAGACCTCACAATTACAAGATCCGACACCAACCTTCAGTTTAAAATATATAGAAAGCCCACCACGACCAGCCAAACAATCCATAGCTCCTCACACCACCCTATGAATCACAAATTAGCCGCATATAACAGCTTTGTACACAGGCTCCTAACAGTACCTCTCAGCCATGAAGATTATATGGAAGAACTCAATACCATCAAATTTATCGCCATGTCAAACGGTTATAAGATCGAGATGGTCGATCGGCTGATTTATAAACAGTTACATAGGGAAAACAGAACCCATAAGCCAGAACAGCAGTATGTTGCCATCGAGTATGGTAATGTATTGAATAACACAGTACAGCGTGAGCTCTCAAAGAATAATAATCACTGTTTCCTTCAAAACATCAGACAGACTAGCTAACATATTAAAGGACCGTAAGAAGCCCTCCAATAACACAAATATCATGCAAAAAACAGCAGTTTATAAATTAAATTGTAGCAGCTGCCCCAGCTTTTATATTGGTCAAACTGCCAGGTCTTTTAACATCAGATTCAAAGAACATTTACCAGGCAAACATAATACTAAATCAACATCTTCCTACGCCAACCATTTAATTGATAATAACCACAGTTACTCCGCCATTCACGACAATCTCGAAATTCTCCATAAATGCAATAAAGGCCGATTCATGGATACTATGGAAGAGTTTGAAATATATAAGGCCGTCAAAAAAGAACCCCAGAATGTACTAAATGAACAAAGAGGGTTCAAATCGAACATTATATATGAATCAGCATTGAAGTTGGCAGAACGGTCGGTTCCACTATCAGCAACAAAAGATAAGGGAGGGGGTGGACAAAGGACTGCAACAATGATAACGCTAGTCTAGGCTAGCTCCTCGCACGCGTCGCGCATCAATTAACCCATGGGAAATGTTTGTGACTCTTACGTGTGTATTCGTTTTTTATGTTCGTGTTCGTGTTCGTGTCCGTAGTCGTATTTGTGTTCTCGTAGTTTTAATGTGACGAATTCGTATGAATGAAAAATTTTGACCTCCTTCGATACCTGAAGAAAGCCCCCTGAGGGCTGAAACTGCAGTAGTGTAATATACTACTCAATTAAAGGTATTTAAACCATTTTTATTATTTTAAATCTATTGTACATACATAAACGCGAAGAGTTTATGTATTAATTATAAATTTTGTGTAATTTTTAAAGTCAACTGTTGGCGGGAGTGACCATTATGAGGAATAAGTTATTGAAATAAGAAAGTCAAGACACCAAATAGTTTTACAAAACGATAAATGTTAACGTTACGAATTACAAGAAAATTTACTGTACACAATTATGACACAATGGATTAAGAACCATCGTTAACCAAAGTGTAGAAATTAAACAAAATGCCCAAAACAAACAATTTATAAGTACTGTATTTATTTCCGAAATTAACTCTTGCCTGAACATCCACGGCCAACGAATTCAAATCTCAAGTGCCACCCATTTTACATTTAATTACAAGGTAAGTATAACCCGGTAGTTCGGAATCATGACATTATCATGAACTCTCGGTTCAGAAATTACCTCACAACAAGCATTCATCTTAATAAAAACATAAAATACTTATATCAAGTTTCTCCTGACACTCCACTACAAATGTAAAAGTACATATCTGTGCAGAGTATTACAGGAGGTATTGTAGGCGGCAAGATCAACATTACTAATTACAGTAATGTTCAGATTGGATTATGCAAGGCTTGCACCTCCAGTGTGTTGCTGACCCCACTCCACTACTCATGTAAGCGTACATATCTGTGCAAAGTATATTACAGGAGGTATTGTAGGTGGCAAGATCAACATTACTAATTACAGCAATGTTCAGATTGGATTATGCAAGGCTTACACCTCCAGTGTGTTGCTGACCCCACTCCACTACTCATGTAAGCGTACATATCTGTGCAGAGTATTACAGGACGTATTGTAGGTGGCAAGATCAACATTACTAATTACAGTAATGTTCAGATTGGATTATGCAAGGCTTACACCTCCAGTGTGTTGCTAACCCCACTCCACTACTCATGTAAGCGTACATATCTGTGCAGAGTATTACAGGACGTATTGTAGGTGGCAAGATCAACATTACTAATTACAGTAATGTTCAGATTGGATTATGCAAGGCTTGCACCTCCAGTGTGTTGCTAACCCCACTCCACTACTCATGTAAGCGTACATATCAGTGCAGAGTATTACAGGAGGTATTGCAGGTGGCAAGATCAACATTACTAATTACAGCAATGTTCAGATTGGATTATGCAAGGCTTACACCTCCAGTGTGTTGCTGACCCCACTCCACTACTCATGTAAGCGTACATATCTGTGCAGAGTATTACAGGAGGTATTGTAGGTGGCAAGATCAACATTACTAATTACAGCAATGTTCAGATTGGATTATGCAAGGCTTACACCTCCAGTGTGTTGCTGACCCCACTCCACTACTCATGTAAGCGTACATATCTGTGCAGAGTATTACAGGAGGTATTGCAGGTGGCAAGATCAACATTACTAATTACAGCAATGTTCAGATTGGATTATGCAAGGCTTACACCTCCAGTGTGTTGCTGACCCCACTCCACTACTCATGTAAGCGTACATATCTGTGCAGAGTATTACAGGAGGTATTGTGGGTGGCAAGATCAACATTACTAATTACAGCAATGTTCAGATTGGATTATGCAAGGCTTACACCTCCAGTGTGTTGCTGACCCCACTCCACTACTCATGTAAGCGTACATATCTGTGCAGAGTATTACAGGAGGTATTGCAGGTGGCAAGATCAACATTACTAATTACAGCAATGTTCAGATTGGATTATGCAAGGCTTACACCTCCAGTGTGTTGCTGACCCCACTCCACTACTCATGCAAGCGTACATATCTGTGCAGAGTATTACAGGAGGTATTGTAGGTGGCAAGATCAACATTACTAATTACAGTAATGTTCAGATTGGATTATGCAAGGCTTACACCTCCAGTTGCTGACCCCACTCCACTACTCATGTAAGCGTACATGTGCAGAGTATTACAGGAGGTATTGTAGGTGATAAGATCAACATTACTAATTACAGTAATGTTCAGTTTGGATTAAGCAAGGCTCCAATGTATTACTGGACCCACTGCTAATATATTACACATGTAGACATAAGTATATCCGTTCATAGTTTTAAAAGACTGTATGGAAAAAAATTAGGTCCTAATGTTCGTATGTCTGTATTTCTGTAGACATTCCCTTTATACTTTTACCTACGATTCATTTGAACGCTGTAGCTTCAGGAAATAAATTTTAAATGCCTGGGAGTGTCTCAATCTGATTCTCAATGTTTAACGCGTAATCTGTTAAGGTTCCAACCGAATATTCAAAGTACCGAGGTAGAGCTATGAAAAGTTAACTTGTCTTAATAGAAACAAATAAAGAATCTATAATGTTTACATTAATATGTTAGAATATATTCATATGCTATCATTCCATGTTGTTATACATTTTTAGACAGTAAAGTACATTTTCTAATGGATCTATCTACCATCGACTATAGAACTTTGTTCTACAATCAGGAGTGACATATGTTTTAATTATTTTCAAAATAGCTGCTGAGTAATAATATTACTCTCTAACGGTTCTAAAAGATTGTAAGTTGAGTCAAGTCCCAACATGATTACTAATACTTGTCAGGCAGTCGTGGATCCAATAAGCCGGAGTAGGCCTATCATACAGCGAGGGACAGTTGAGGATTCATATTCAACTGAGGCTGTACGTGAGCAGCCTTCTGTGTAAGATGCAATCTTGTAAATGTATCAACTTTACATGTCTGGCGTTCTTTAATGTCCTCTCTTCGTTGCAGCCTACTTGAGTTATAACAAAGTGGTTGAGACGTATGATTTTATAGCTTTAAAACACACTTAAAGGTGTCAGTGCCGTTAATGGACTGAAAGTGATGAAATTTTACACATTTAATGTGTAGGTTTCGAAGATATTTTGTTGCTTACTGAAATTTGCAGAAACAAAACGGCGGCAAGTCATTGCTCCTCCGATAAGTGAGGGTTCTTTGTACTGCTGAGTACAGTGTGCTGCTAAGTATGGTGTACTGAGTGCAGTGTATTGAGTGTACGGAGCTGCTGAGTGCGAGTGCCACATACACAAGAGATGACGTATGCCCGTTGCTGAGTACAGTGTGCTGCTAAGTATGGTGTACTGAGTGCAGTGTATTGAGTGTACGGAGCTGCTGAGTGCGAGTGCCACCATACACAAGTGATGACGTATGCCCGTTGCTGAATACAGTGTGCTGCTAAGTATGGTGTACTGAGTGCAGTGTATTGAGTGTACGGAGCTGCTGAGTGCGAGTGCCACATACACAAGAGATGACGTATGCCCGTTGCTGAGTACAGTGTGCTACTAAGTATGGTGTACTGAGTGCAGTGTATTGAGTGTACGGAGCTGCTGAGTGCGAGTGCCACATACACAAGAGATGACGTATGCCCGTTGCTGAGTACAGTGTGCTACTAAGTATGGTGTACTGAGTGCAGTGTATTGAGTGTACGGAGCTGCTGAGTGCGAGTGCCACCATACACAAGTGATGACGTATGCCCGTTGCTGAGTACAGTGTGCTACTAAGTATGGTGTACTGAGTGCAGTGTATTGAGTGTACGGAGCTGCTGAGTGCGAGTGCCACCATACACAAGTGACGTATGCCCGTTGCTGAGTACAGTGTGCTACTAAGTATGGTGTACTGAGTGCAGTGTATTGAGTGTACGGAGCTGCTGAGTGCGAGTGCCACATACACAAGTGACGTATGCCCGTTGCTGAGTACAGTGTGCTACTAAGTATGGTGTACTGAGTGCAGTGTATTGAGTGTACGGAGCTGCTGAGTGCGAGTGCCACATACACAAGAGATGACGTATGCCCGTTGCTGAGTACAGTGTGCTACTAAGTATGGTGTACTGAGTGCAGTGTATTGAGTGTACGGAGCTGCTGAGTGCGAGTGCCACCATACACAAGTGATGACGTATGCCCGTTGCTGAGTACAGTGTGCTACTAAGTATGGTGTACTGAGTGCAGTGTATTGAGTGTACGGAGCTGCTGAGTGCGAGTGCCACCATACACAAGTGACGTATGCCCGTTGCTGAGTACAGTGTGCTACTAAGTATGGTGTACTGAGTGCAGTGTATTGAGTGTACGGAGCTGCTGAGTGCGAGTGCCACATACACAAGTGACGTATGCCCGTTGCTGAGTACAGTGTGCTACTAAGTATGGTGTACTGAGTGCAGTGTATTGAGTGTACGGAGCTGCTGAGTGCGAGTGCCACCATACACAAGTGACGTATGCCCGCGGTGTTTACAGGATGGATTATTTAACAGCGCTGTTCCACCCTTATCCTGCTCCTCATTTGTATCTGTCTCGGATGTAAATTATACTTATCATAACAACTCGGTGTTTTGGGATATTTTACTTTAACCATTCAAATTTGGAGTTTATGATAGTAATCCCAAACAAACTAGACCGAACAGATAAGAGAAATAGTGTTCTTATAGACTGAGTTTTATTTTATCTGGATAGACTGTAAATTACAATTTTTATCGATCCTTAATATATCTTTAAATACATTTTAACTCTTAGTTCAAAATTGTCAGGTAGCACACTCTATTATGATATTTAAATAAACTTAAATGATGAGTAAAAGCAAGTTTAGTGACCAGTAGGCCATGCTTTATTTACTGTATTGTTCTAAACAACTCAAAACAATCCTAAGATAAAGTTTTCGGGGAAGTGTGCTGGGTTCGTTTACTTTTATTCAAGTTTTAACCTCTACTCTACTTGATATGATAAATAAAGACTATTTTTAACGACTGGAAATAAATATTGACTTAATACAAGTACTGTAGTATTGTTTTAATACCAGGACTCTTCAACCAATGTAGTATGAATTCAACCGTTTAAAAATATGAAGTGTATTAATAATTCATATTTTGATAATCAATAAAGAAAAATTATTATTTTGTGGACGATGATTAACAGTATCAAAAGGGAGAGTGTTTTCTTCATTTGTCGAGTTTTGATGTTATTCGTGACATTTTTTTATACTATCGTCTCAATAATGTAGATCAGTCACAAAATGCTTACAGTACTTTAATGTTGTAAATTTTTGCTAAGCACATAATATGTTTTTAGTTGTCACAAAAAAAAAACTGTAAACAAAATACATGTGCAACCTGTGTTAAAATTGTGTCCTTTTAATTGATAAATAGTAGTTTACCCAACGATTGCGTTAAGAATACTCGAGTATCAACAGGAACAAGTCAAATTAACAAAAACAACTGAAAATGTCACCTGATCAGCTGATTAGTTGACGAACGAAGCATTGTAGTTTTACTTCTTTTCTCTCAACCCTTGAACCTTATTGGCCGGTTACCCGTGTTGTTATGAGAAAAACTATGCTGTTATGAAATGAAACCATGCTGTTATGAAAGTAAACAGCTGTTAAGTGAAACTTTTCAATTCTAAGAACTGAACTGAAATAGCTACTTTAAAGAACGGTCGCAGGTATACGTTCTTATATTTTTAAACTGCTCACTAGTGTCACATATGACAATTTTAATTAGCCAAGATTATTCAATCACAATATGTGTTAAGTACTACAATTTAAGGTTACAAAAGTACAGTGCTCGTTTGTTACGCGGAGTGAGACGAGATAAATGGATGAACACGACGCAATGTTGTTATACAAAAGCGACATTTCCACCAACAGAAGATGTTGATTCAGCGAGAGAAGCAGCAGCAGCAGGCGAAGGGCAAACAAAGACAGCCTCCTTTACACGCCGACACTGCTCAGCGTACGTTGGCGTTGTTATTAATAATTAAATATCTTTAAGTTTCAAGATTTATTTTGATTTTGGAAAATAAAGTGGGGAAGGTTCCAGACCGGTTATATGACTGTATGTTTGTGCAATTATTTTAATTTTGTCAACAATTTTCACACTTCAAGAATCTAATTCTAACGTCTCGTTGAAAGTTTTCAAATGGCGAGTTTTTTCAGTCTTGACATTATCTATTTATATATTTTTGTATCTTTTGGAGAACTTTAAAGATAGTAGCTTACCCAGCTACGTGAAAACAAACGACGCTATATACAGGGTGAGTCAGTGAAACGGGCTATTTTCTTATAACGTTAGTGAGTAGACGGGAAGAAGGAAAGGGGCCGAGTAAGTTACCCTGCGTTCCCAACCTCTGGAAGTTTAGTTGCCATACAGCTTTAGCGTTGGACCGGACCACAGCGGGGTTTTGCCGTCAAGGCATTTTATCAAAACAGTGAAAGTTCTGTGCGTACACCACATCGGGCCTTGCGCATTCATTTTGGTCTGCCCCCTCAAGTTCCATCGAGACATGCAATTCAGGGCTGAAACTTGGAAGAAACGGGACAAACCACAAAAAGAAGAGGTGGGAGTACCAGAACTTTTCGGACACCCGAAACATTTGAATCAGTTAAACGATTGCCAGAAGTCCCTGTGGATCTGAACGACAGCTTAGAAAAGCAATTGGACTTTCCGCGCCAACAGTGAGGCGAATTTTGCATTAATATCTTAACATGCATCGGTACAAAATTCAGGTTGTGCAAGCCTAGAACATGGGTGATTTTTTATCTTGCATTACTTTTTGTAAGCATATGCTTAAGCAAATGCAAGATGACCCAGAGCTAATTCACAGCCTATGGATGAGCGATGAGGCTCATTTCCACTTAACGGGATATGTCAATAAGCAAATTTTTTATATTGGTCGGTCCACAAGCACTTCACGAATGGCCATTTCACTCTAATAAAGCTACGGTTTGGTGTGCCGTTTCTTCCCTTGACATGAAATGGGGATATTGCCTGGTCAAAGTTTAAGGAGTTGACTCTGATATTATTTTCAAGACTTGATGCTTGTTTTGTTGGTTCAACACAAACTTCCACTCATTTACTATGTTTTTTAATGAATACATCGATGTTATGATGTTTGACCTTTTTTTAATACTTCCCGAAAAAAGGCCCGTTTCACTGACTCACCCTGTATTAGTTAGGTGGATAATCTTTCACTGTGCAACTCGTTTCTTATGACAACAATTCTTGAAATGAAAACTTATAAATAACCAGCTAAATAGGCCTACAGTATGTTTAGCGTTTATGCAGTTATTCAAACTCCGCCATCGTCAGGCTAAAGATCCAATTCTTGAGGTGTGAGAATAAATTATGACAGACAAACATGGATATCATGAAAAACGAAAACTAACACAGTTAGCTCTATTATACATGATTCCAGTCCTGCTGTGATGTACACACGAAGTTTACAAATTCGTAGATTGTTTGATGAGGTTTGTTCTAGACATAATTTGTTACAAGAGATAGCCCTTTCATTGCCGATGAGACAGCATAAAATATGTCAATGGTAGATTAAGATTAATTAAACTAATTAATAATCTAAGGAACTAATCATGCTACAGCATTTCAATGTTATCTATCACAATTAAATACATACATTATGATGCTAAATAACTATAAAGTCTCAGGCATTTTTTAAACTGATATATCATTCATTAGAATTAATAATAGAAAATAATTAAGGAAAATATCTTGCAAAATGCAAACTAATTAAATAAATAAAGTTTTTCCGAGAATTAATACTTATTTAGGAATTATTCTTTTAGTATTGACAGGTAGGTTAGCTACCACTCTTAAAAGCCATAAACAAATTAACACCCCAATTTTATATGACAATTCGTCAACAAACCGACAAAGTACGACTGCATCGCGAGTCTATACATTCACATGTCGTGGTGTGCTGAATCAAACTTAATTTCTGGAAACGTTCCGATCCCTAGACGGCAATAACTCTTCCTAATCAGATTAAAGATGTGTTTTATTACACTGAAACAAAGTGGGGCAAGACGACGCCGCCGCTGATAAACCTAGTGATAACAAACTGTCAAACTAGCGCCATTTATAATATTTACTGTACCACCGAACACGTGCAAACATTTCTGGTGTAAAATAGGTTATATTTGTATAAACACAGGAACTGAGTTACTTAACTTTTCTCTGTTGGTGTTGGTGCAATTGATGAATAGATCAGTGGTAGAATGTCAAGCCGGTTAGATAGCGACATGTGAGGTTTATAGATAGCGTTAGGTGAGCAAGCTTCGTCTACGGGCGAGCATTAATTGCGCACAAGAGTTCCTTAACTGTGCCAACCCCTAAAGGGTCCCAAAAAATGTTCCTTAGTTGTGCCAACTCCAAGCCAGGTAGAGCTGAGTTGCCGGCAGAAGGAATGCCCTTGTTTACGTGTCAACCTAACCTAACTTAACCTAACTTCTTAACATAAAACCAAACCCAACCTAACCTACTCAATTATACAGTCAAAGAGGACCGCCACTTGGTGCAATTAATAAACGTATTGGGTGGCTCCTTGGAGTAGTTGACGCAATTCAGGAATACTCGAATTCCTGACTCAGGTCAGTTGGCGCAATAAATGCCCAGCCGTTTAAACGGTACCTCGCCACACAGATCCATCCACGATAAAAGGCAGTCAATAAAAAATGGAAAAGTACTTCAAGTCCATATTATTGAATGTTGATAAAACTTCTCATCGAATTTTAAGGTGCGAATACTCATCTCGTGTGTATTTCATGTAAGTTCAGTTTTGTTGAGTTCGACTTAAAGTTTCTCTATTTTTTAGGGGATTTTCTTTACTCGCTGTTTATAAACACAGATTTTTATCTATATATCTAATTCCGTAAGCCCAAAATTTTACAATGAAATTGTGAGCGAACGGGAGGCCGTAGAATGCTGGGAGAGGTCTCATTTTAAAGGTCTCTGTATGAAATGTTGGGGAAAATTATTAATTTTTCTCAATTGTGCACCAAAAGGTTGTTACGGAATAAAATAATTCACATTTAAATAGCATGGGAATCTAGGTCATGTCTGCTTTGTTTACTTTAAAACATGTGGTTTAACTTTATTTAAAGCATATGGTAATATGTAATATCTTTGACTATTGATACTTCTGTATCCAATAGTAATATCAAAGATTACATAATGTACTGTAATATGTGTACTATTTATAAAGCTGAAATAAACTTTTTCCCATTTTTAAGGATCTGGATTAGTTAATGGAGGGTTGTGTTAGGTATGTCTGAAAAAAGTGTAAAGCTAGAAGTAATTACTGCAGTAGGCGAAGGGAACATATTTTGCATGCCAAAAATAAAACTAATATCTATAGATCCTAATACGCCGTTTAAGTTTACAAGGAATCAATTCCCATTGCGATTAGCTTTCACTATTACTATAAAAAAATGCGCAAGGCCAAACCTTAACAAAAGTGGGATTTATTTGAAAAAAAAGAAAAAGAAAAAATGTGTTAACCCACAGTCAACTTTATGTTGCTTTTAGAAGGGTAAAGGGACCAGATGATGTTAAAATAGTACTAGAACTAGAACCAAATAAAGACCTAGGAATCGACCAAAATGGATACTATACAATACATTTTTTCAGAGAGATTTTGTTATAGAATTAGCATTTTACAGTTTGGAGGATGACATTATCTCATATGTGTTTTATCTAAGTGAATTTGTCTATATTTAAAGAAGTTTATATATATTTAATTAATAGTTATGAAGATTATTGTTAAAAAGTTCCTTAGTTGTATTGTGATTAGAATGTATTATGCATTGTATTATTCCTTTGGAATTTTTATTTTAAACAGAGCAGACATCAACTTGCATTATGCAGGTATGTAATAACTATTATACATATTATTACTATCATACAAAAATGTTAAACTTTAATTCAAGGCAGGGTAACCCATGAGACTAATACATGTAATTTGTACAAAATAGTTTCTAGAATATACATATAGGGGCTATTGCCCCTACAAGCCCCTAGTATACTATAATTATATTCGGTTGGTTACAGATAAACGCTCAGAAACGAGCGAGATTTCAAGGAGGAAAACCAGTAAAAGGGCATGAATTTGAATTAACTTATTTGTATGATTACTGTATGAACACATTGTTGTTTTTTTTGTTGTTAAATTAATAATAGTTGGAAAAGTGTATAAACATAAAAAATTTAATTTTGCAAGTAGATCCTCAAGTGCTACTAATACAGGGTGATTCAAAATGAATGACCCAGTTTTAACGCTTTATAACTTTCACACTAACTTACCGCTATAAAATACACATCAAACGAAAAAGCAACTCAAAGAGTTTATGCATTCCCCTCGCCCACTATACGATTTCGGTCGTACGACACTGTGTCGGAACGACAACATTTCAACAGTGAACCATTGGATCTTATGAGAGCTCGCCCACTGTACGATAATCTCACGACTACGATAAACTGTCGTGAAGCAGTCGTCCACTGCCACTGTGATACACGACTGTCGTACGACCGTCTAACTCGCAGTGGCGTGTATGATCAAATGGGCGCTCGCCCACTATACGATTTTTATCGTATGTCGTGCGTTCTCCCCAAATCCTCCTAGTCCTATTTCACGCTGAGCCTTCTCGCTGTTCACTTCGCATGACTTTCGCTAATTTAGGTTTTGTCATTTAAAATGGGGTTTTCGTCTTTTGAAATAGTTTTTTGCATAATTTTGACCATGCATATATGTTTACAATTAATTCATACTTGTTTATTATAATGTTTGATACTGTATATCGCTTAGTTTTTGTCTTTTTCAGCCAACATTTTACGTGATTTTGATCTTGTCTGTATTCCTGACAGTTCGTTCATATTTTTCTTCATACTTTTTTAATGCACTGCATTACTTAAAAGTAAATATAAAAAAAATATATATAAAACAATGCGACTTTTATTATTCCGTAATTTTTGTATAACAATTGTTATTAAATATGTTGTGTTAAATAGTTTGTCTAAAATACGTAAGTATTACTTTTTGCAGATTATATGTTTAAACAAATAGTATTAATATTTAAAAACAACACAAAACATGTTCGAACATAAACACCTTTGACCAAAACCTATGAAAGTAATATAACAAACGTCAGTTAACTTAAAAACTTGTTAAATGGCACGGACTCTATAATTTTAAAATGTCTTTAAATAGGAACATTAACTTAACATTAACCTACATTAACTTAAAAAAATAATCTAAACATAACAAATAATTACTTTTTTAATGATGTAGCCCCACACTGACCACTTCCAACAAAATGTATCAAATATATAATGTAATTATAACCTCTACGTAATAGCTAGACTTTCTTTAGAAGTGATGCAGTTCCTCAGTTTAGTATTTTGGTAAGCAATTGTAGCTTTTATTTTCTGGTGTAATTCATCAAAAGTACGCAGCAGACATTCTGAAGTAGTTGAAAAACTTGTTATCATCACGCCGAAGGTCATCAAAAAGAGTTTGAAATTATCCTGTGTGTTCCCTACTTTAATTAATAGGGTGAATCCAATACTTCCGCTTAATCCTACGACGCTTAATTCTACGCCATAGCAGCCACATAGCAACAACACGTAACGGATCCATTGTTTGACAAAACACATTGTTAAGATATTGCGCAACACATTCACTCCGCCATGGCTACCGAGCAACTGGTCATTTATCCGATAAAGTGTCGTATAGTGGGCGAGGACCACACATACGATAAGAATATCGTACGACACTGTGTCGTACGACCGAAATCGTATAGTGGGCGAGAGGCCGAAGACACATCATTTAAAAAAATCGATCCAGCAGAACTGTAGATTTAATTGTACAAAGTTAAAAAGTAATCTCTAACTTTTTTACCACTAGAAATTTGGAGGTTACTTGACGTTTTTGCAAATAACTTTTAAATGGTGAGGAAACCGACCAAATTGGCAGGTAATATTCCGAAAGAGAATAAAATTTCCTACATCCTACTATAATGCATTTTTTGAAAATACTCAAGAAATGTAGCCTAAATTTGGCTTAAAATAAAAAGTGTGAAATTTAATGTTTGCTATGTTAATTGTCTACATTGAAGACGGGTATTTTCATTTTTTTTTTTTAGGCAATTTTTGGTACTTTTCTTGAGTATTTTCAAAAAATGCATAATAGTAGATTGTAGGAAATTTTATTCTCTTTCGGAAAATTACCTTCCACTTTGGTCGGTTTCCTCACCATTTAAAAGTTATTTGCAAAAACGTCAAGTACAGTAACCTTCAAATTTCTAGTAGTAAACAAGTTGGAGATTACTTTTTAACTTTGTACAATTAAATCTACAGTTCTGCTGCATCGATTTTGTGAAATGATGTTTCTTTGGAAGGCATAAACTCTTTGAGTTGCTTTTTCGTTTGATGTGTATTTTATAACGGTAAGTTTAATAGTATAAAAGTTATAAAGCGTTAAAACTGGGTCATTCATTTTGAATCACCCTGTATTATTAGAACAACCGCACAATAAAGTAAGTTAAATTAAACAAATGAAAATGAATACCCTTTTTTAACGAACAAAAGCTGGAGATTTTTAATACAAAAGCTTGCATTTGCATCAGCAGGGTAGAGGAGCCCGGACTCAATTACCTGGTCTTAATTTCCTGGAAAGCCACACTTCCGGTTAGTCAGATAGCGCTTCACTTCCGGTCACCCTTTATAGGCTCTAAACCGCGGTCCGGCTTATCTCTTAACACTTTTGTGAGGTACAGACCATTTAAAACTAAGAACACTTATTAAATAGTCATGAAGTTTACGCTAGTTCTTATCGGTTAATTCACAGTATTACAAACTGTCCAAGGAAGGTTCCACGATGTGCAGCTAGTGGGTGTTCGATTCGCTGCCGTCGTCGGCTCCTCGCCGTATGCTATCAGCACGCTTCAGCGGTGTGCGCCGCAACTACACTACACTCCTAGCGGTGGACGCCAGAACATAAGCTAACCGCAACACTGATGTCGGTCTATATTTAATTCTTTTTGTCAATGGTAGTGTACAATTAGCAAGCTATAAGTCCTATTCGGCGGTTCGCCACAATCACCATACTAGTGATGGCAGACTATTGAAGAGCTGGGTCATAATCCTATTACTATTGTGTTCTGTACCGAGCTGAACACGGAGTGCTCTCCGCTTTATCCAAGTCGCTTTGGGAGAGCTGCCGGAAACGAAAAGCAAGAAAGTGCTGCTCTCTAGGAGGAAATTAACAACCGTCAATTGACTCGTCAACGTCAGCTACTTACACGCAATGCCCTAGATAAAGAGGGTAAATTGTCTGGTGTATGAAGGTTCAACACCGCCGATCAGAAGCAAGAATTGATAAAGTAAATGTACAGTAGTAAGATAAAGATTAAAATCCGATATTTAACAATTTATAGAATTACATTTCTGGTATATTAGGATAGTTGATAATTTACAACTAAACTAGCTGTTTGAAAATAGCAAAATTAACACTGCTCTCATACAGGCAAATCCAAGATGGCCGTTGGCTTCCATGGACCCAATTGGAAATACAGGGTGGCGCAGAGAAACGGGAAATTTTCAAGTCGTTATTGTTGTTAGTACACCTGTATGTCTTGTAGGAGTGAGAAACGAAAGTCATAACGCCAAGTACTAATGGACATTTAGTTAGATGGAGCAGTGGAGTGGTGCGGACCCTGCAGTCACTGTGAGAGCATACTACAAAAATTGTTACAGTGCAACAGCTGCAAATGTTTGGAAGTCTGTTAATTTCATTTAAATGGACATGTCAATAAGCAGAACATGCGTTACTGGGCTTAACAAAAACCCACTGAACTTCATCAACGTTCGTTACACAGTCCCAAAGTTACTGTATGGTGTGCAGTGTCTTGTCTTGGTGTTGATGTTGGACCTTACTTTTTTGAGGATGAAGATGGTTCCACAGTAACTGTTACATCTCAACGTTACATTCATATGCTGGAGACATTTTTTGCTCCACGGCTTCATGCTTTTCTAGAAATTGAAATCCTGCAAACCTGGTTTCGACAACACCTTCACACACTACCAATCTGTCAATGGCTGCATGGTTCGTTTGGGGAGCGCATCATTTCAAGGAACGCTAACGTCGTTTGGCCTCCACACCTCTCAACTCTCTGGTGTGCGACTTCTTTCTATGTGGACATCTAGAGCGTTGTGTACCTGACTAGGCCCAAGATGTATGGACTCCATGCATCTTGGACTAGGCCAAGAAATGTTATTGAGCTCAAGACTCAGATCGATGAATACGTTGCCAACATCCCAGAGGACACATCGCGTCGCACAATGCTAGTCTTCAAAATCGATTGAACAAATAGGCCCAAAAGACAGCACTTAACTGATGTTAATTTTAAAAGGTGATTTTCAACAATATTCCTATTTCCAACATTTCTTATGTATTTTCCACACTTCACCAATACATTTTCACCATTAAAGACTTTTTTGTGCGATTTTCTTGGTTTATTATGATTATTTCGAAATTCCCCATTTCTCTGCGCCACCCTGTACATTCAAAACAACAAACAACATTTCTAATCTCACAGTATACTAAATATTTGCATTATAATCACTTTGGTACATGAAAAACTATTTTTTGAATAAGAATTAACTCTCCAGCAGCTGTTTGAAATTATCCAAGATAGCCGCTAGCCTCCAAGGACTCTTAAAAAATCTTTTTAGTCCGAAATATAGTCAGATTTATTGATGAATTGTAAATTCTTAATTATATAGGCCTACAGTATTCCAAAAACGTACTAGTTGTTACCATGTGTTTGATCTTTGGCTTCTCCTTGAGTTTAAAATGTATACTTTAGAAAAATATTTTTTCTTGTTTTAAACAAAAACAAAATCCTTGACATTTAGTCGATTTCACAAAAGCAACAACGCCGCTCTGAAGACTTCTCCAAACTCTAGAGAATTAAGTTTTTATCTCTCACAAACAACCCGGTCTTCTTCTACATGCTCTTTTGTTAGACATCTTACTTATCTATACTATTATAACGTACAGTATATTTACACCTACGTTAGTATAAACTGATCAATATACAACACAATACATTACGTTTTCTTACTGCTTTATTGAAATATTCTTTAGGAAATAAGTACAAAAGACAATTTTACTCCCAGTTTTATACTCTACTACTTATTTCATAGCAATGTTACTTTCAACTGTTCGATTTTTAACACATGCATTACAAAGTATTTATTCAAATTAAAAGATTCAACGAACTTCTATATGTTTTACATTTTATGTCACGGATTATAGAAAACATACTATTATTTTTTCAACCATTATTGATATAATATTGGTAACACGTATATAAGAAAACTTTCAATCTCAGGTAATAAGTAAATATCATATTTAAGGAGGGTAGCTTTTGTCGATTTATAGTATCTTAACACATGCAAGCCTATTTAACAGTAAGTTTGTTAGAGCTCATAAAAAAAAATGCAAGTTATTTAAACTGTGTAATTCAACAACGCATTACATAATGTACACGACGCGTAAGGCGATTTAGCTTTTAATCGTCCAGACACGTAAATATAAAAAAATTAAATAAATTTGTTTTAAACTTTTTTAAACAAGTGCCTCTTTACATAACGTCTTTACATAACACATAATAAAGTAACACACATGTAAAGATCATGTCTTTACATAACGTATGTCAAAAACAATGACAACATTTTAAATTATCTATGATCACCAAATTGTCTTTAACCATGTTCAACCATTAACGAATTATATTTTAAAACACGTGTACAAAAGACAGTTTTAATGAGGCAGAAATGAGGAGAAACATTAGAAAATGAACATGAGGATCCCAATGGAACAAAACCACCATTGTGGACACACAATGGGGACCGCGGCGACTCAGAGCACATTCGTGGTATGGGATTGTTCACAATATTTTGACGCAATTTTGATAAAAAGTTATAAAATTTATATATTTACACACATTTGTCGATTATTGTAGCTAATCAGATGAAATCGCTGATATATTTGAAATTACCTGATTAAGAATATAAATTTAAGAAACTACTCATCTACCACCAGTTGGCGATTTGAAAGTTGATGTTTGTTAATGGTATATTACAACTGGCAACCTTAAACATGATAATCGGATGTCGGGTGTGTCTTGTTAACGGAAAGGGCAATACTAGGCAATCCTACCAAAGGGGATTTGCACTAGAATGGTCCTATACTAATTTTATTAGCAAGTATAAATAAGACAATTTGTTATAAGTTAATAATAATAAGTTAATAAGTTAATTATAAGTTAATAATAAGTTATAACAATTTGTTATTTGTTATAAGACAATTTGTTAACAATGCTATCGGAAAGTTTCATGCAATCTAATAACCCTTTGCCATAACCAAGTGAAAAGTAGTTTTTACTCACTAAAAAGAAGAAACCCAAATTCCAATGTTGGTCTTACCTGAAAAAACAACAGAAAGTGTCAACTTGATTATCATTTTACAGATAAAGTAAATTGATATACTATTCTGGTGATGAGTTAAGACTACTATCTTATCAAGTTTTTCATTTATAGAACACGCTAAGAATGAATTAGCCAATCACAAAAATAAAACATTGATATGTATATTTTTCGAGATTTTATAGCGTTCTATACAGGGTGTCCCGTAAGTAAACAACCAAACTCCGGGAAATGGTTCTATGGGTCAAAATAAAGAGAAAATCAAGAATAACAATTGTTCCAAAATCGCTTCGATAACCAGATACTCGCCATTTTGTCGTTTCACATTAATATCATGTCCTACTAATATCATGTACCTATGTGATTTATATAAGCTAACAATCGTAAGTATATTAATTATCTTAGTAAAATCGGCTTAAAACAATTTTTTTATGTGACACACTTTCTCAAGTAAACCCATTGTGAAGTCTAAAGCATAATTTGCTTCGATGTGCATCTAATTACAATTATGTACGAATAATCAATGGTGTTAAGATAAGGTATGTAGTCAACTGAACTTAAAGTTTAAGTGTAGTTGACTTTTTTAATATCTTTCCGTAGATTGTTTTCACTTTTCCTTTACTCTGCGATTAAACGGTTTTAATACAAATTGATAAACAGTGGTTTTGCTATAATCAGAAAAAAACACCTTTGTAATTTTGTTGCTCTACATAAATCTGATAACACCTTAAAATTGTCCTCAGATATAAAAAATTTGAACGAAATTTACAAGTGAGCCTTCATATCTTGCACCGCACTGAAGATTCTGCAATACCTAGAAACTCCTTGCCTTATAGTATAATTGCTTGTACATACTGTAGAACACAGAGAACTAAGCCGTATCCCTAGGTACGAAATACATGATAATGGAGTGATCTGTATGCAGGGGGTCAACCAGTAAAGTTTCAAGTCCAGAGAGGAGGGGTCGTCCCGGCACATTAACCCGACCTAATGTCGCACCGACAAATACACTAAGATATACAACTGAACAAGCTACGTATAGACAACAGGACGAGTCAACTTTAGTTACACTACATGGAGTAACAATTTGTAATGCTACAATTCTTAATTTAAGGATTATTTATAAAAAAATTAACTATTCATTCATTTTAAACTAAAAAAGTTCAATATATTTCGTTCGTCATAAGCGTATATATTATACGCTAATATTATATTTATGGTATATAGTCCCCTGTCAAATGTACACCCGTGTGCTCCTTAATGAGGCAGGTGTTTGAGTAGTCTTAATCTCTTCGTTTGATCTTTGAGAAATACAATTTCGATGGTGGCAATCTTGAAAATGATGCGTTTGAACGCTGTCGGTAAAAACAAAATGGCCGCCATTTAAAATGTTTAAAGTCAAATTCCATGAAAACCAGCTAATAAAACAAAATTTTGCAACACATTATTTAAAGTCCTTTTTATTACAAATCGAATGACACTTTATTTGCGAAAATCGGATAATAAATGAAAAAGTTATGTAACTTTTATTATTAATAGTAATTATCAAAATGGCAGTCATTTTGAAATGACAAAGTTAAATTCCATAGAAACTAGTGACAAAAACATAATAAAAGTTACATAACTTTTTTATTTATTATCCGATTTTCACAAATAAAGTGTCGTTCGATTTGTAATAAAAAGGACTTTACATATTGTGTTTCAAAGTTTTTTTTTTAATTCTGGTTTTCATGGAATTTGACTATAAAGAATTTTAATGGCCGCCATTTTGAAATTCGATGAGCCTGATCAAAGATTTTTTCGGAGCATGTTTATAGTTGTAGACTTAAAGTTTATACCAAGTTTCATAAAAATATCTCTAAGGGCTTTTGAGTTATGAATTATTTTCAAAAAATACAAAATGGCGGAATTCGGCTTAACTAAGCCGAAATCGAAACAATGTTATACTACATTTTCGACTTATTTTTGCACATAGAATCTGAATCTGCATAGCCCATCACGCTTTACTGAAACACCCTTTATTACTTTTTGAAATATTTAACTGTCCTGGGACATTACATCCACCCTGATTAATTTTATTGATGAAAAATATAAAATTATGTTTTATGAAAGAATGGTTGATCCTACATAAAAACTGTAATAACCTTTTTTGTGCAGATTTAAAATAGCTACATTTTGGTATCAACAATTTTTTCATAACTCTAACGGTTACTGATATAAGTAAGAAAACAAGTTTGTGATGGCGGCCATTTTGTTTTTTACCCACAGCGTTCAAACGCACCATTTTCAAGAGTGCCACCATCGAAATTGTATTTCTCCAAGGTCACACGAAGAGATTAAGACTACTCCCACACCTGCCTCATTAAGGAGCACACGGGAGCCTGTATATGTACATTTGACAGGGGACTAATACCACAAACCGCGATGTTTCAATATTGTAAATCAATCATCCCGTCAAAACCTTTACTAGCAGCCAAACTAAAAAAAAAAAATAATAGTAACATCACTTGTGATTCTACCAATGTCATTTACCAAAATTCCTGCAAAAACTGTCCTAAAGACTCCATTGGCAAAACCAAAAATGCTCGTATGAATGGCCACACATATGATGTAAACCATCCTGATATACAAAAACCTGTGGCTATTCATGCGAGAGAGTATTCTCAAAATTGTCAACAATGTTATTTATTAAAAGGAATAAGAAAATTGGCAAAAAACGCATCACCCTTAAAAGAAGACAGCTTGAGCAAGCTCATCAATTAATGCTTATATTTAAAACACCATCTAGTCTAAATTTGAGATAGTATATACCAAATCTTTTCTTTCTTTCTTTTTATTTAATTTTTGTTTACTTGTCTATAAATTATAATGTATTTTAAATTTTTGCTAAACCATCTGATACAGTTGGTAAACACATTATTTGTTTTGTTTTGTTCCTGAATAACTCTTATACCGAAATATATTGAACACGTTTTGTTAAAAGTGTTTGAATTGTTTATTTTTATAATAAATGAGCCGTTTGGCAATACAAAGAATAAACTATAATTCACAGATTATGTTGGGTTAGAAGTTGAGAAAGGTTCATACCTCTTCTTAAAAATAAACTTTAAAAAATTGACCAGACCCTTTAAAATGAAGCAGTGAGTTGCCACACGATTCTCGCAGGTCACGCAATGGTGCGTATAATCAGTGGTGCAAGACGAAGCCCAAAGAATCTAGAAAGTAATGTATCTTTAACGGACTCCACACACAGGCAATCTCCGTTGTATCAAGGGAAACCCGCCAAAATTGTCCTATATTGGCGCCAAACTGACCGCCCTTGTCGTTACAAATACCAACTTTCCACCTGAATAGAGTTGATTACTTTTTGCACACACTGGCAACCTTCGGAAATTATAACATAGACTACAGTGTAAAAGTTTACATCCTGTATGTGTCTTTGGATATTAAAAGTAGAGTGTTTATTATATTATTACGTCTAAAGTATGTTTTAAAAAAAAATCCGCAATGTTTTAACGTTTAAAGGTATTTATTCAAATTTTGCACAAAAATAATGGTCAATACGATAAACATGTTTATTGAATTTCAACGCAGTAGCTCAAACAGTTAAGGAGTTATGAATGTTTTTTTGTAAGACACTTTGCTCCAATGTTGTTGCAAGGCACTTTTTGTTTATGGAAATATATCCAATCAGACTAATTAAAAATTCTCTTAGTCGCAGGTTTGCTGCGTACGTGTAATGAAAGATGATCTTTTTGCTCTTTAGATTACTTATAAAATTATACATTGCAATTCCTAAACTCGTCGCATCATTCAATTTGTTATCAGCAAAGATGTAGTAAAGCAGTCAATTTCTTAATAACTGTTTCAACATAATCACGTAATTTAATTTGAATTTAAGATTAGTGAGGGTGTAGAGTGGAGTGTGATTAAATTACAGTGACTAACCTTTGTTAAGGAATTGATCCTACTGAGCTCACGAACCATGCATTTTTGATTATTCTACAATAACTAATTAATTTACGACTGTATAAAAAGCATATAAAAATCGTCAGGTAAATCGGTTCAAAACGATTTCTTAAGGAAAGTACTAGAAGCGAAGAATGCAGGAGACAGCTAAAGATCAGAGGTCGACCATTAAATCCACCCTGAACCACTGGTCCAGAAACGCTTGTTATTTCTTTTGCAGAGCGTTATAATTATTATCTTTCCAAGATTATTCAGTTTTAATATTTAAACAAATATATTTTATATATTAAATTGTATTGTAAATAACGTGATTTTAGCTGTACATTCATATGTCAATGTTGAAATGTTAAAATGACAAAGCCATCTATGATGTTTTAATTTAGTATGACATCCTCACTTTTTGTATATGGCTAGGATGAATTTTTATCGGAAATCAACTACGACGAATTCTTAAAGTTGACTCAACGCACCGCGAACACAAATACACTTCGATAGCTCGAATTGTCTCATATATTTTTAACTGACACACATCGATGATCAAACATACAAATCGATAAATCAAATGGACCTGACAAATCGATCTATGATTAAATTGTAGCTTGCTTCAAAGATGGATTACGGCACGGTAGGCAAGTATTTTCGCCATATCCCTCCAAGCCCCAGAGTCAAAAATATTCTTATTTAAGTCACATCCTTAGTGCATTATATTGACTTGAGTACTTTTATAACTTCAACAATATAATCACAACACATGTTGAAATGGCCACTCACTAGGAAAAATGGAGGATAGTCTAGATATTTTAAAGAATTGTAAGAAATGATACGTAATGAATGCTTGGGAAGAATTGTATATTTATAAGGAAAAAGGTAAAAATAGAAATAAGTTGATTAATGAACAAATACATTTTGATTCCAGTTGTACTTATAAAAATGTACTGGCCGGTGCTTCCGGTAGCTAATAGGGTATAAGTAGGGACACCATTAAGATTCTTGTCATTCGCCTATTGGGTCTGATGATGATTGGAGTGTCCAATCGAAATCGATCACCACTTACCATCTTTTTTGTATATTTACCATCTTGCGAGTAACAGTATAAGCGTAAATATATGTTTTAAGTGTTATAAGACGTTTCTTTTATTTACTTTCCGCAATATAATCGACAACGACGATACTATTTTGATTAAATCTCTATTTTGAATATTACTTTTTAGCGTAACAATTCAGTTACGCCTCCTAGGATACAGAAGCACAGCAGGTGGCGCCGTGCTAACCGCACAACGCCACGATGTTGTCGTTGCTTTAATTGAACTTGGAAATTGTATTAAACCCACGCTCAGCATTACACAATCGGAGTTGTGCGATTATCAGCACCAAAATGGCGCTTTCTTGATTAACAAAGTTGAAAATTGAACTTTTAACACCAATAGGACGGAATTTACAGAACGAGTAGACAAGAAAACGTTATCACTGCTATGCTTCATGCTCTATGTAAGATACTACAGAAAATGTTAATCTCCATCAAGGGGTTTAAGTTTCGATTTATGAGGCATAACCTTCAGCTTAGATAGGCCATGTGACTAAGTGCGGATGTATTTTGAATAAATGTATAAGCAGATAATCTTTAAATATTCATAAACAACATAATAAATGTCTAATCAACAGTCTATACGCCTAACTGTTACAGAGATGCAGTGTATGTAGTGGGTGATGCATTTATCGGTACACATTCCAATATATAGAAAGTTTACCTCACTTCAAAGTTAGTCAGGTGACTACAGCCACAGAAAACATACTACTATAGTAGTACGTTTTCTGTGCTACAGCTTAAAACTGGCTCCGAAAAACCTATGGACGGAGCTAAAAGTTTATCGTGATTCTCAAGAATCGAACCCATAGCGCAAGGATAGATTTTATGCGCTAATTCAAAATCGATAGTCAATGATATTGTATACAATTCTGAATACAGTGCTTAAATAACTACAATCAACATCAAACCCTTACAGAATAGTTTTAAATCGCGATAATATTTTAATTCAATTTAAACCCACTTACAAAGCGGTGTCAACAAATCATTGAAACTGACAACAAAACCGATTGCAAATCCACATAAGAGACAAAATTATTGCAGTTTTCCCTGTATCGAGTTCCGAGCATATTCTATTGAAAGCAGAATAAATGTGACATGATCCGATTCGCGTTCGGGGAAATATACATAAATACGATTGCAACCCCTAAACTAGTGCTTTTATCCCTTGATCTCGTTGTAAGTCACAATAGCGCTTTAAGCTTTGAGTGTTTTTAACGGATAATGTTGTGTAATCATTTGTTTTATTTTGGATAGCATGATCAATTGATTAAAATGATAATGCTACGACTGTGCACGGTACGATTCCGTTGAGGAAAATATAAAATTAATATTTTGCTATTCAATTTGAGAACCAGAGTACTGTATAAACAAATCATCACTTTCATTATGTTAGAATAAAATATCTATTTACGTCAGCTTGTTAATTTATCAACCTAAGCTCCTTGGATCGCTATTACGATAACTAGCTTCAACCTCAAACTACAATCTTCCCTTGTAACAGGTAGTGTATTGGGACAGTCAGTTCGTAGTTATCTTGAAGAGTTTCGTGACCCAAACCAATGAACGATGCTCAACAACAGAGAAGGCTCGATAGTTCTGTAAAGAGTTTCACCACCTAAGCTCCTTGGATCGCTATTATAAGAACTGACTTAAACCTCAAACTACAATCTTCCCTTGTAACAAGTCGTGTATTGGCAAGTCAGCTCGTTGTTATCTTGAAGAGTTTCGTGACCCAAACCAATGAACGATGTTCAACAACAGAGAAGGCTCGATGGTTCTGTAAAGAGTTTCACCACCTAAGCTCTTTTGGTCGCGATTACAATTGATGATCGATTATAAACTCTTTTAACCCTTTTCTCAACAAAGTAATTACCAAACCTGGATTTTCTGTAGTATTGGTGTATAATTTATTCTGTAGACCTGTTTTTAATTAGGGGTATATATTTTTTTCCTCTTAAATCTGAGAATTATTTTAATTCTTAGTTGAAGGCAATTTAAAACGTCAACACTTTAGTTTTTAAATAGAGACTCTTTCTATACTCAGCTGTTTGGTATTTCACGACTACATTGTCATGTAATCAAGTTATAGTTCTATGTATCATTCTTCTAAAATCATATGAAATCTAATCCTAATTTCGCCCGGCTTACATTAATAGAGGCTGAATTGTAGTATACTAATAGTTTTCATTTCATTGAAACTATTAAAAAAATCTATTTGTACGCCAATTGCTTATCTTAACCGAGGAGTAAAGCACAAATCACAAAATCCACCCTACGTTTAGTCAACACCAGCGCTAAAACGTCATAAACATGAACAAACATGAAGCTTCAGATTTTCCAAAAGGATGAGTAGCCTACTAGTAGAACTACTATTCGTAGCAGTAAAACTTGTGAGAAAATGTGTTCAAGCAATATCTTGATATGTGTTCTAATTTTCCTGGAGTGAGCAGCAACTGATCTTTTGCATTACCAACATAAACAGACACACACGGCCAAACAGATGGACATACAGATCAAAACTTTTCCCGGCTTTTTATAGGTTGTGCAGCTAAATTCACTAAAAAAAATATGATCCTACCAATGTAAAGACAAAATAGTTTGTAATTTATCCAGGTATGGTTTTCTAGAGGGGACGATGAGAATAAACCATTTAAGGAAAACTAGTAGCTTACCAATAAATATTTCAAAAATTAAAAATGTATAGATCTATTATCAAATATTTATTTTAGTTTTCAATTTTCCAAGACCAATCAATACAGACTAGTTGTCGCACGTGTTCGCTATAGGCAGCGCTATAAACCAAGCTGTACCTATCTCCTCTCTTTTTATAGGCTATAAACCATCTTGTTGTAAATAACTTGTTCCCGATCTGATGGATTCGGAGGGCGGAGCGGGAGGAGAGAAGGTTGGTGTTGTACCTTCAATCGATATCACCGCCTCCCGCTAATTCGCTCACCGATTTAGATTTGATTAAAGAAATCGCTTGCTCATTTTGGCGAGTGGTCGATGCATTCTTGTGCGTATTGGATACATAACAAGAATAATGAACACTGTGTGAACGAATAAATGAGTGTGAAGTGTACTAACACCATATGATAGGACATAATAATATTACAATATGAAATAATGGTTAGTTTTGAGCATTGTTTCCCGTCATGACCAAAATTTTAAGTATTTTCTTTATGGGGGTGTGACTTGTAGTTTTCTCAAAAGTTCATGGGTACTTTGGGATTTATATATGGATGTTCTACCTGTACGTCAACATACAATTAAATATACTTTGGTTGATTCTAATCTTTTCCCCGCAGCGTTGGGTCGCTGTCAATTTAATGATAACTAAATACACTAACGGTTTGTTATGTATTCACCAACATAGAGGGAAACTCCAGGGAACCTATGTGACGAACGATTCACCAGGGATATTAGTCTAGTAGCAACTTGTAGCCGTTCACAAGTCCAATGTCTCCGTATATACATTTGGTAGGTGGTTGCTTATAACTTAGGTATACTGTAATAAGAAATATTATACACGTTAAAAACCACGTTCCAACATTTTTGTTCATGTTATGAAGCACAAAATTAGCGCAAAAAATGTACGCATCGTTGAGGATTAAAAAATCTAGAGAAAAATATCGACCTATGGATTTCTGTACCACATATCAATATGAATTTATATGGGCTTAAAAAATTTTAAAAGTTTAAAATTATATGTGATCTCTTATAGTCAGACTAGATAGAGAGTAAAGGTTTCCTCTGGAGTCTGTGCTAATGGGGTTAAACCACAAACTTCAGCTGTAGCAAAAAAGTATTGTTTGACTTATTAGGGTTTTAGGGTTTACCCATAAATGTCATTTTAATTTATTTTATTGAAATATCTGGCGGATCATTACGGGTTTTAGTAGTTTTCAAGGTTACTTAAATTTTCGTATTATATTCATGCAAACTCGTGTTTAAACCATCGTAAACATTAAATGTTGAATGAAATTTAATTTTAATCAAACCGTTAAACCATTTCTACTAAAACTAGCTGTTACCCACGTGCTTCTCCCCGTTTGACTTAACTGTATAAGTGAGTACTTGAGGACCGAGCTTTGCTCGGGGAAAATCATTCCCCCACTCTGCGATGCCAGCCTTTACTACTTCCTTCACCATTTCCTACGTCATGGACCTGTTTCCTTCCCTTCTCATAGCATTTAAGTATTAAAGATACATTAATCTTACTGCCACAAACATTTCCCTCACTCCGCACTGCTAAAAAGCATTTACTACTTCTTTCACCATTACCTATGTCTTGGACATGTTTCCATCCCTTCTCATAGCATTTCAATATTTCAATTTCAGATACATAAATCTAACTGTTACAATTGGTTTCCAGTTCCCAGACTCGACACTGCTCGCATTTACTACTTCATTCACCTCTTCCTACGTCACGGACCTGTTTCCCTCCCTTACCATTGCATTTTAAGATTGCATATACCTTAATCTAATCCTCATAAACGGTTCCCACACTCCAGACTGCTCGCCTTGATTACTTCCTTCACCACTTCCTTCGTCTCAGACCTGTTTTCCTCCCTTCCCATTGCATTTTAGGATTGTAGATACCTTAATCTAATCGTCATAAACAGTTCCCACATTACGTACCGCTCACCTTTACTACTTCCTTCACCACTTCCTACGTCGCGGACCTCTGTTTCCCTCCCTTCCCATAGCATTTTAGGATTGTATATACCTTAATCTAATCGTCATAAACAGTTCCCATTCTCCGGACCGCTCGCCTTGACTACTTCCTTCACCACTTCCTACGTCGCGGACCTGTTTCCTTACCTTCCCATAGCATTTTAGGATTGCAGATACCTTACCATCCTTATGGAACAGCTGAAGCCACTTTTATTGTTAGTTCTGTCTGGTTTTCAGTAGATGTCGTGTTATGTTTACAATTTGTTTCTATTATTTTAGGGTTAGTTATTTGTGTCTCACTGTTTGGTTATATAGCCAACGATAGTAATATATAGTAATATAGTACGGTAATATAGTGAACGAGTTATCGTTTATGATTTAATAGTATTATTTGGTTAAACAAGGTTTTAAATTACTGAAATAACAAGAAGCAAATTGTAAACTAAGCACGACATCTACAGAAAACCGGACAGAACTAACAAAAAAAATGGCTTCAGCTGTTCCATAAGGATGGGAAATCTACCTTAATCTAATCGTCATAACAGATCCCACACTCCGCACTGCTAAGTTAGCCTTTACTACAATGTATCCAGTAAGCTTCAGTATAATCATTGCTCAATAGTAACAAGTGATGTTTTTGTTTTTGTACTGTATTTTGTAATTTCTATTATACTGTGGGTAGATGCCTTTATGAACACATGTGTTACAACTTACAAGTCTTTTGTTTACTTTTTCCTTGTTATTTAATTCAACGAACATGGTTACTTAGCAACCCATAAGACTAATGTTAAAAAAATGTGACTTTCAGTTTAATTTTTCTACGTAGGCCTAATTAGATTTTTGATGGCAGTTCTAACTGCAGTAAACTCGTTTTTAGGCCAAAAATAAACTATTTACAACATATGAGGAAAATCGTCGGAGCGGTTTTCGAGATCTTTCTGCAAGCAAGCAAGCAAGCATACATACATACATACAAGCAAACTTTGCTCGTATTAGAGTATAGGATAAAGTGTTTAATTAAACTGTTGATTGGTTGCTGAAATAAACAAAACAGAATACAGTAATACAAATAAATAATCACACCGGATTTTAATAGGGTAATACATTTAAAGAACAACATACAAATAAGTATACAGCTGAGGTATTTTTAACACAATGTATATAAAAAGTTCCCTTTAGAAAGGAATTACGACCTTAAAGAGCAATTTATGGAATCTATCTATATATTAATAGGCAAGCATGTTTCTTTAAAACCTTTTTTCTCAGCTCGTGTGCATCGTAGGGAAAATCTACGCATACCGTTGGAAAGCTATTTTCCTGTAGGTGTGCAGAATCCCTTTATAAATTTAAATAGGCTCAAAGATAAGCACAAAAAATGAGTTTAAAAATTTGAAAAAATTAACATGGATCTTATGCGTTGCTATGCTGGTTACGAAATAACAACGAAATATAAACAGAAAATCAAAACAAATGGAGGAAACTCCAATCACATGTTTTATTTACAGTGTGGGGTGAAAATAGATAAGTGAGTACATTACATATTTTTGGTCGAGTTTCGACCACTGGACGACCTCTCGTAATGGATAATTTTGCGCAAGGTTTCTCGCCGTGACGAACATTTTAAGTATATGGTTTATGGGGGTGCGAATTATAGTTTTCTCCAAAGTTCATGGGTACTTTGGGCCTTATTGTTTAATTTGATAAAAAGTAAAAAGTATTTTTTAACATTCAAGTTGTTTCTCTTTATTCTATTACTGTTTACAATCAATATCATTGCTTAACTATTATTGACAACATATGTTAAACAAATTATTTTAAACAAAGACTTTTAAGTAATATACAAACATCTCCCTTTTTTAGCCGTCTTGACTGTCCTTCTTTTTTAACATAGATTTAATTTTTCTTATACCTGAAAGCACAAAACACGTCAAATAACACTGACAAAAATATATTCACACTTATACTGTAGTTTTATGTTTATTTTTTTATATCTCATACAAATTAAACACTACGAGCAATGCTTGGTCCCCTGGTACTGTGTATTTACAGTCTTGTGAGTAAACAGTATTATGTGTAAATATATCCATATATAAATCCCAAAGTACCCATGAACTTGAGAAAACTAAAAGTCACACCCCATAAACAATAGTTTTCAAATTTTCGTCATGTTGAGAAACCTTGCGCAAAACTATCCATTATTTCATAAAACACCCTTTAAGGTCGTAATTGCTTTGGAAATGGAACTTTCTATATACCTAATGATAAAAATACCTCAGCTGTACTTAAAATCAGGTGTGGTTATTTGTTTGTATTACTGTATTCTGTTTTGTTTATTTCAGCTTAACTTAACCAATCAATAGTTTTATTAGTAGTCTACATATGAAGTCAAACGGGGTGAAGCCCGTAGGTAGTTACAGGTAGTTATTGTAAGTGTTATTTGACGTATTTTTTGTGCTTTCAGGTAATTTAATAACAAGTACGATGCTGATCATGAAGTTATCTCCACTAAAATAATAAATATTAGGCTTTCCCAATACCATTTTGACCTATCATCGCACTCTAAAATACACCTACTTTTGATTGCAGCATCAGCTTACTCAGTAATTCAAAGTGAAATTTCAACAGATGGTTGTTCCACCGTTGATCACTGCAGCACAGATAAATGAAGACGGATCCATTCTTATCCTAACAACACGGTGGCATTTATTTGTACCTAATATTAAACCAGCAGACATTGCGCAAGACTACCTGCGTGGCTAGACTTTTACTCGAATAAAGGGTGGTCCATAAATAACGGATCATGTTTAAACAATTGTCTATTTCGTGCAGTTAACTTGCAGGGAACGTCTCTCATCGTCACGTACCGTACAGTAAACCATCGGAAACTGTTTTCATGTGCGCTGTGCGCGGTAAAGTGTAAAGAAACTCATCAAAGCAAGATATTGGTTAAGTTTATTCCGGTCAGTTGCTTTAGTTTCATAACTTTTCCGAGTTCGGCGCCAAGTTTCGAAGCCAACGTTAAAGTTTGCGCCCGATAAAAACGTGAGCTAAAATTTAAGACGCTGAGATTAAATTAGCTTGTTTGTTATGTTAAAACCTATTAATTTCATAGAAACCGACGTTTCGCTTTTCAAAACTTGGTTTCTAACCTCCGCAAAAGGTAAAAAGGATTACAGTCATATCCGGTTATACTGAAACCTCCGTGTAACATTCTATTCAGTCGTATAACCAATATAAATATCTATAAAGAAGAGGTTAATTTGGGTAGACTACCGTATCTGTTGGCACAAACAACCGAATGAAAATATAGATTGTTCGATTGTATCATTCGATATATCGATCGATATTTTCATTCGGTTGTTTGTGTCAACAGACACGGAAGACTACCCGTTAATTTACCTAAGTATCATCTGGTGACTCATATACATTTCTCTAAGGGCGGATGACGACCGTTTCGGCGACTATTTCGCCTTTTTCACATCCCAGTCATGATGAGTTAAGTTTGATGTTCTTGACTAGGATCTATAGAAAGCAACTATTCCCCTTATAGAGGGGTATATAAGAGTCACAAGACGATACTAAGATAAATTAACTCCTTATTTATGTTGAGTGACTCGAGACTACACAAAAATGAGACTAAATATCTAACCTTTTACTGCTGTATAAAGACGCTCATTCTACTCTACCACACAAAGATAAGTCGTCCTTTAGGATTAGCTTAGCTATTAGCTTTGACTATTGATACAATACTGCAGTATCCAATGTTATAAGTAACCCTTTAACTCAATTTTAGCCTTTCATCCGACCAATGGGGAGTGCGGTTGATGTCTTGTTATTTCATTAACATCAAAGTCCCACGAATTAATAGGTCAGTATTTAGGTCAATCACTTATCCTTATTTGTTTGAAATGTAAAGAAGAGATTTTGTGTGTTCATAGTATCTTTCTAAGATACCTCGAAGAGATCGCGCTCGCAATGAAAATAATAGGGAAATTAAGAGAAATAATCGTTTTCATCCTTATCAACTATATATATCAAATATATCACGGATTTTAAGTCACGAAGTGACGCAGGCTGCTAGTATAATATATTTCTGTATAAGCATTTTAACATCAATACTATATAACCAAACCCAAAACACACAAAATTGACAAAAGGTCGCCTATATAAATCCTGCTTACCGTTGCAATCACATCAAGGTAGAAGTTATTTAGAACAAGAAGGTTTATGATCCATAAAATCAAAGTAAAGACGAGATAGGCACACTGTGGTTTTATAGTTCAGCGAACTTACGTCGACAAAATCAATCTGGGTAGCTTTCTCACTTCACGCAAACAAATGTAAATACCCCCGCCCCAGCAAACCTGCGGAATAAGCGAATTTCCATTTACCTGGCTAGATTTCTACAAAAATATTCCCTTAAAATTGTCAGATTTATTTCCTATTTAAATAATATTAATTTTAATTGCGTACTTAGGTTTATTGCTACGGGGTTTTTATTTTTACGGGGTTTTTTAGTTGTGTTTTTATTTATACTCTATAAGACTAAAATGGGAATTTTAAATTCGACAATATCTTGAATTAACTCCGTAATCTTTAGGCATACAACAACGCTTCAATAAAAAAATTTATTTATTTTTTTTAAGCTCTACACAATGGTGCGGAAAGAAATTGTGAAATGTTGCGTTTTTAGAATAAAAAGGGATAACTGAATTTTTACCCCATAAACCCCCGTTCTCATAGTCCTATCATGCTGGTTCGCGAACTAGTTTGAATAAACGTTGGTTTACACGTTTGTACCAAATTTAATAATATACGATCATTTTTGCTATTGTTATCACGCTAACAACACACACATATATATGAATTTGAACGGAGGGTGTTTTTGGCCTCTGGGGACATCGAAACGAAAAAGTAATTCGGTCTCGGGTCTATGTTTTACAATGAGACCTACATAGTTTATTCCCTATATGGGAAATTCGCTAAAACCACAAGTCTGAAAACCAATTCTAAATTATATGTGTTATTCTAATTGGATTACTACTATTAATTTAATTAGGTCGACCTACATGTATATGCTAGGCCTAATTGCAATCCTCTGCCAACAAATGATAAACTAATCGCAACTAAATGGTTAGTAACTAATTAAACTAATTACCTGCAAAAACAGTACAGGGGACAGTGCAATGTCTGCAAGAAAGGATCGGATTACATATTTTAAAAACCCACCATCTTCAAAGGCACTAAACCAATACCACTACACCAACACGACCTACAAGTACAGGTGCAAAATACAATCTCCCAGAAACGATTAAAAAATTATCATTGTAAGTAACAAAAACAATAAGGGGAATAAGAAAGCAAATTTCTTCAAAAAAGTACTTAGAATGTTTTTAAAAGTTACTAGGGGGTAATGCCGGTCTACTGAGCATTCTAATAACTCCGTTAATTGTTCTCAAAACTGTTGAATCTCCATTTAAATCTTGTTTTTCTGGGACACCAGAAGTTTTCCTAGTGAAAGTTAACCAGTGCAAGTCCAGTGTACTCGCTGCAACGAGGGGTGTGACCGACGGGAGTTAAATAAGTGAGAGATACGACACAACTCACTAATTCACTAATGGAAATTCACCCCTCTGCACACCACGGTTTAATCTCCTTTGCATCAATTTATGTTTAATGCGTTCAAACCCTGCATAGGCAGACTTCAGTTTAAGAGATAACGCTACATGGTGGACCCACACGTTTCGCTATGGATTGTGTTTACAAAAGCAACACACAAAACAGTATACGGTCTGAACTTTTCATTGCATTGTCGAGGAATTATCATGGGCGGGCATTAATTGCGCCAACTGACCCGATGCGCGTAGTTTGTAGTTTTTTATTGAGCCAACTGACCATTTTGGAGATGTACACGAAGTGGCAGTAAAATAAAGGTGAGCAGAGTTGAGCTTTGTAGTGTGACACTTTAAAAAATTGACAGGGGGTCTCCAGACTTTTTATTAACCCTGTATTTGTGTAATCTGAAACTAATTTTTGTACATATTTCTATCATGTTCTACGCACAATACAGTCCAACGAAATGTTAAAACTATTGAGTAGAAGACAACAACGGTGCTAAGGAAAGCTTTTCATTATTCAGCTGATATTCACCCAGAATCGTCTACACTCTGCAGTTTCCTCAGCTAAACACAAATGCATTTGGTAATATCAAATATTCAAAGACCTCTTGTCCGTGCCATGTTGTGTTTTTGTTTATGTACATTGTCTATGTTTTGTCCTAGTTTTTAAGTATAGATATCTCACATTTTTGTATTATTTTTTTTACACAACATATGTGTAGGCCTATATCTTTCTGCAATTAATTGTGCATTTAGTAGTTGACTTTTAATTTATTATGCAATCGTATTTATTTTTCAAACTCAAGTCACATTCGTTATTAATTCGATAACGTATTTATATTATTGTAATCCTTAACTGTGTAACATTATAGATTAAAAAATACCCCCGTCACAGCAAACCTGCATACTAAGCGAATTCCCATTTACCCGGCTTGATTTCTACTAAAATATTCCCTATAAATTTTCAGATTTATTTCCTATTTAAATAACATTAATTTAGTGAGTAGTTAGGTTTGCTGCTACGGGGAAGATGTTGAGGTGTGTTTTTTCAATTGAAATATTGATAGCTTAGTATGAAATAAGCCAAATTGCCAAATTTGATTAAGATATATCCATAAACAAGCAAATTAGAACAGTTTATTTATTCTCCATTAGAATAACATGGGAATTTTAAATTTACAATTTTTTAATTTTCTCCGTAGTCAATGAACGTTCAAAAAAACTTCAATATACTAAATTATTTGTTTTTTTAAGCTCTTCAAAATGGTCTAGAGAGAAATTTAGAAATTTAAAGTTTTTAGGGTCAAAAATGATAAAACCCCATTTTTACCCCATAAAACCCCCCATAAACCCCTGATCCCATGGTCCGATTATGCTGGTTCGCGAACTCGTTCGAATAAATGTAGGTTTACACGTTTGTACCAAATTTCATCAAAATCGGATCAATTTTGCTCGAGTTATCGCGCTAACGGACACATATATAAATATATATATATAATATATATATATTATATATATATAATATATATATATAATATAATATATATATATATATATATATATATATATATATGAATTTGAACGGATGGTGTTTTTGGCCTCTGGGGACCTCAAAACGAAAAAGTAAATCGGTCCCGGGTCTAGGTCTTACCATGAGACCTACGGTAATAGCTTATTCCCTGTATGGGAAATTCGCTAATAACATATTTGCGGTTGAACAATACAAAAGAGCTTTCGTCCCTACGCACTAATTGTCTGTTGTTTCTAAAATAAAATGAATATCAACTTATTTAGGTATTATTCAAGGATAATTAGGTAATCGTTCAAGTAACAAGCTTGGTAAGTGTTTTTGTGCAACTGAGTTATACTAATTCAGGGTTCCCACGGACCTGTAAAGTCGGGGAAAGTTTTGAAAAAAACCCTTAAGTCAGGGGAAAATTAAAAAATAATTTTAAGTCTGGGATATTTACTAAAAAGTTGTATTATTCCCGTTAATTTTGGGGGTGATTAGTTATGTTAAAATGAGATAGTTACTGAAAAGATTATTTAATCTCTGACACATCTGTAGTGTACGTAATTGTTATTACCAACTTTTTTGTTTTATTTAGAGCTGTAAGTATTTAGAATTATATTTCTTATTTAATGTATTAAAAAATACCCTCGCCACTGCAAACCTGCATACTAAGAGAATTTCCATTTACTTGGCTGGATTTCTACAAAAAGAGTCCCTTAAAATTATCAGATTTATTTCCTATTCAAATACCATAATTAATTAATAACTTTGGTTTGCTGCTACAGAAAATGCAATAAGGAGTATTTTCATTGAAATCTTGATAGCTTAGGATAAAATAAATAAACAAATTCTAAAAAACAAAAAATAAATCGGTCCCGGGTCTAGGTCTTACCATGAGACCTGCAGTAATAGCTTATTCCCTATATGGGAAATTCGCTAAAATGGGGGAGGCCTTATTAACTTTAAGAAGATGTTTTAATATCTAATTATCAAGAAAACGTACAGTACCTAATGTATAAATGAATTAGAACAGATGTTGTTTTGGGCCTCTAAAAACCTCAAAACGAAAAAGTAAATCGGTTCCGGGTCCAGGTCTTACCAAGAGTACTACGGTAATAGCTAATTCCCTATATGGGAAATTCGCTAAAAAGTTAAAAAAAAACGAGAAAACTGTGATTGGTGAACAAGCCTACTTCTTCTTATACTTTCCACTTAGACAAACATAATTATGCGTTGATTTCATCGTATTATATGTATTATTACACGCTTCGTGAATGCAAAGCAGTCTGAGTTACGGAAGGTATCATAACGGTTCTTGTCGCCTTATTTCTGGTCCTGGAATCAGATTTCCCGCCGGGATTGAAATTGAGTCAGGGAAGCTCGCAGTTGGAACTACGGGAAGACAGGAGGAGGGGGAGACCATCTCACATGCCTTCTATTCTCCATTACTTCCACAACTGGAATGTATTGAAAAGCTTTGCTATTTCGTGATTAAAAGAGGCCTCTTACTTACATGTACACAATATACGATGACCTATTAGCATACAATTTTACCCCTACAAACAAATATAATCATAATACCTGAATTATTTAGGGAAAATATATTTCAGTTTATATACACTAAACTAAAATACTACCAACACTTTTTGGGAGGTAAAATAGTAATGCAAATACAGATTTTATCTTGTTTCGAACACTGCTATAAACCCCCTCCCCCATTGATTCAATACACGATAAGGTACTTCATAAAGGTAATAATACCGTATTGAAGCTACTCTAGCTGATCAGTGGCAGAATTTGTTAAAAATAAATCGGGTGGTTACTGCTTTACGATGATACACATCCCAAATTTTTACTTGATGAAAAAGTATAAATGTGTTTATTTATACAAGGTGTTAAAAAAGGTTGGGACATAATTTACGTAGTGATTCCTTGGATCAAAATAAAGAGAAAATGAAAGAGAACAGTTTTTCCAAAATAGCTTCGTTATCCAGATATCCAGCATTTAGTATTTTTTACATAAACATTTTTATCTTTCAATCTTTTTAACCTATCTTTATGAAACTTGGTATGTATGTTAAGGTAGAACACACCCATTTTAGAGAAAAAAACGCATTTTGATTGAACTTAAAATTTATCACAAATGGCTGATTTTATGGAAAAGATGTGAAGAACACTTTTGTTTAGCATTTTACCCCAAGTTCAAAAAGGTCAAATAACAAATAGCTGAGATATTGTGAATTTTAGTTGCAAAATGGGGCACACCTGACTTATACCTGTCTTAAGGAATATGTTTGGGACCCTTTGAGGGCTTGGCGCAATTAAGGAACACGTTGGCACAATTAATGCACGACCAAAAAATTCTACAAAAACAATACTTTCTCTGTATACTATGTATAGGGGGAAGAAAGTAAAAGTAGAAACATAACAAAGCGGAGAAGCGACCTTAATGTTTAACAATGGTACATACTCGCCAATGGTCAGTCACATTGTGTCACAGCATATACTTGCATTACCAGTGTCAGTGTCCAATGACACAATGAGCACTGCACATCCTTTATGTTATTGTGTCATCACACAATAGCGTCATAATGTGGACTGGTGGTAATGTAATTGCTGACGTCATACGCTCACTGCTGATCCTCAATTCAATGCTCAGCTGTATTTTTGTCAGCTGTTTAATGAACTTGGTGGTTTAATTGTTGCTATTTTCTAACTTTTTCCAATCAGAAATTTTTTCTAACTTTGAAAAAGTAGTTATCAAACCAAAAATTGTCGTGAGAATTTTTCATGTAATTTTCTCAGCTAACCTATCCTCTAGCAAACAAACCTTCGTATTTGTAAACCGTCTTAACATTACTAAATAAAAATTGCCGTAAAGTAGAAAGTGATAACCATAAAGGTTGTAAGCATGCCTAGATAACAAAATTACATTTTTAAAGGGAGGTTAAAGTTTTATAAACTTCATTTAGTTGTTATGACATATTTCAAAAATCAAAGCAGTTTAGCGCAAAATACATTTTATATGAAAATCACGACTGATAAAAAGACAGAGGAAGGGGTTTTTTTATAAAGTATGAAAACATTGTAAATAATCTATCCTTCGTTAACACTTTTGTAGAGGATAACCCAGCTAATCAGTGACACATCTACACTTGGAATATATAAAAGTCGAGCTATTTCCGTCAAACATATCTCACGACAGTCGTGATTTACGACCGACTGTCTACATGATAGTACCTACACCGTCCATCATCTATCCTTCGTTAACACTTTTGTAGAGGATAACACAGCCAATCATTACACACCTACACTTGGAATATATAAAAGTTAAGCTATTTCCGTCAAACTTATCTCACGACAGTCGTGATTTACGACCGACTGTCTACATGATAGTACCTACACCGTCCATCATCTATCCTTCGTTAACACTTTTGTAGAGGATAACACAGCCAATCATTACACACCTACACTTGGAATATATAAAAGTTGAGCTATTTCCGTCAAACTTATCTCACGACAGTCGTGATTTACGACCGACTGTCTATATGATAGTACCTACACCGTCCATCATCTATCCTTCGTTAACACTTTTGTAGAGGATAACACAGCCAATCATTGACACACCTACACTTGGAATATATAAAAGTTAAGCTATTTCCGTCAAACTTATCTCACGACAGTCGTGATTTACGACCGACTGTCTACATGATAGTACCTACACCGTCCATCATCTATCCTTCGTTAACACTTTTGTAGAGGATAACACAGCCAATCATTGACACACCTACACTTGGAATATATAAAAGTTAACCTATTTCCGTCAACCTTATCTCACGACAGTCGTGATTTACGACCGACTGTCTACATGATAGTACCAACACCGTCCATCATCTATCCTTCGTTAACACTTTGTATAGGATAACACAGCCAATCATTACACACCTACACTTGGAATATATAAAAGTTAAGCTATTTCCGTCAACCTTATCTCACGACAGTCGTGATTTACGACCGACTGTCTACATGATAGTACCAACACCGTCCATCATCTATCCTTCGTTAACACTTTGTATAGGATAACACAGCTAACCATTGACACACCTACACTTGGAATATATAAAAGTTAAGCTATTTCCGTCAAACTTATCTCACGACAGTCGTGATTTACGACCGACTGTCTACATGATAGTACCAACACCGTCCATCATCTATCCTTCGTTAACACTTTGTATAGGATAACACAGCTAACCATTGACACACCTACACTTGGAATATATAAAAGTTAAGCTATTTCCGTCAAACTTATCTCACGACAGTCGTGATTTACGACCGACTGTCTACATGATAGTACCTACACCGTCCATCATCTATCCTTCGTAAACACTTTTGTAAAGGATAACACAGCTAACCATTGACACATCCGAGGATTTATAAGAAACTGATTTGTTAAGACACAGTAAAATTATCATTTCATTTAATAAATTGAATAGTTCATGTAGCCCATTGTATACATTCCCTTTGGTACTTAGTGAATTTACGACTTACAATTTTACAATTTGGTCGGATCTTTTTCGAGTACAAGGACGATGGCCTCTTTCTATGAATACAAAGAAAATATAAATGATTAACGGGGGAGAAAACTCAATGTTGAGTCAAGCTTTCTATGAGAGGTTAACAGAGCCGCTGTCAGTTGCAGAACAAAGGATCAGAACAATATTTAATGGCTTAGGGACGCCATCTTCTTAATCTTTCTTGTTCTCGTTCTAAATAAATGTTATCTTAAATGTTAGTGCAATGAAAATACTACAAGGGAATTTAATACAAAGGGCATTTTAGGGGTCCGACGTTATAAAATATATTATATAGAATATAGCCATATATAGCTAAAATAAAATGTTATAAACCATTAAACATTTCTGTGCAAAATCATAAACTACAAGTAGGATGCGCTTAATTTGAACACAAATAAATGTATTAAGGCAACTGGTCAAGACCTTAACAAATACAGTGTTATGATGTTACCTGGCAAATGCTACACGAACACACAGCTAGGATGAAACGCCTTACCTGAAAAACATATTAAAAATTAAAATATGATAAAATAGTGATCCAGCAAAGACAAAAAAGGGAGTTTATCCATACAGGGTGTCACAAAAATGCGTAGAAGGCTCTGCTGAGTTAGGGTATACAATACAGTAGAATAAGTGAAAAATGTCGAATATTATTTTTAATGTCAGCTAATTTTAGTTATAATTCACCATTTTGCATTTTGTAAAAATATTTAATATCTCAAGGGCTTCTTGATTGTATTTTCATCGAACATGGCATACAAGGCAGTTATTAAAAGTCCCCAAAAACCTTTTTTGAAACCATGTGCTATTTAAGCAAGGCCTAGGATGAATTCATCGTTGATTATTACAAGTTATTGTACTAGAGAGGCCTCCGCCATCGAATAGTCGGGACCTAATAGTCTGACGATAATGAGCTTACTTCAGTAAGTTCCTACTTGCCCAGTCTGCTGAAACTTTGGACAAGAGCCGGAGACAAAGGCGTCATCTGCGAGGTGGTATGTTAGATTATATGACTATCATCACCATACAACATGCACGGGTAGAAAGAATAGTTTAATTTGGAAGTTAAGTGGTATTTCTATATTTACTTGCGCAAAATATAATTGAGATAAATACCCCCGCCACGGCAAACCTGCAGACTAAGCGAATTTCAACTTGTCTTATTACATTTTTACTTTATAAATATAAATTATATATATTATAAATATATATATATATATATACATATAAATAATGCATATTTACTCCAAATTTAAATAACATTAGATTTAATGAGTGCTTAGGTTTGCTGCTACGGGGAAGGTAAAAAGTGTTTTTTTTACCAAACGATAATAGTATAGGATGAAATAAATCAATATGCCAAATTTGATTAACATACATACAGTTTTCATTTTCTCCATAAGAATGGCAATTTTAAATTTACACTTGTTTTAATTTTGTCTGTAACCGTTAGACATACAACAGTGCTTCAATATACTAAATTATTTATTTTTTTAAGCTCTAGAAAATGGTTTGGACAGAAATTGCAACATTTTATGATTTTATGGCCAAAAAAGGGGAAAACGACACCCCATTTTTTACCCCGTAAAACCCCGTTCCCATGGTCCGATCATGCTGGTTCACGAGTTCGTTGGAATAAATGTAGGTTTACTCCTTGGTAGAAGGAAAATACATAGGTATGCTATTCCCGTCATTTGCTGACGTCACCCAGATTGCAAACAAAAATTTACCTGATTGTATTGCCATATAAGTGTATATTTGTATTGATGTTATTTTTATTATAATTTTTCTAAATGGTAAAATGGTGTTTGCAATCTGAGTGACGACAGCATATGACGGGAATAGCACACCTATGTATTTTCCTTACACCATGGGTTTACTCGTTTAAACCAAACTAGTTGCTCTGCCCGTGCTTCGCTACGGGGTGAGAATGCAGAAAAGAATAATTTGGTTTTACTTTAAGATACTATAATATACTATAAGGAACAGTTACAACACACTTACCAGGAAACATATAGGCAAAGGCTCAATCGTACTTATTATTTAAATGAATATCTCTTAATGTATTACAGTACCATCATTTTATATAGTGTATATAATTTAAAATATATGCAAAAGTATAACTTATTGACCACATGTCACTAAGAAACAATTCTCCTTGTAAACATATTAAATTAAATAGCAGAACAGCATTTCTGACAACAGCTGGAGTTTCATAACAATGTTTGTTTCCCATGTTAATCTTATAGAGAAATACGAAACTTTAAAGGGCCCCAGGACCTCACTCTCTAATTATTTCCCTATAAAAAAAGTTTCCTGCACAACTTCACGTTACGCTCTTTCCAATGACACCAAAAACATGTCAATCGGTTCAGTAGTTTCGGAGGAGTAATTGTCACAAAAAATCTGCTTGCGTATTAAATAAGTATAGATGTCATCAATACCGGTCATTTTTGCTTTTGGATGTGCTGTAATAATTTGATCTAAGAAACAGCATGTGATACTCAGTAACAAAGCTACATCGATCTCACTTCTACAGTTGCTCTGTTATAATTAATTCAGCTCAAAACACGAACCCAAGTGTCACTTTAAAAGGTCTTGAATAAAATTACTGATATAAAATGACTGATTTAAAATGAATTTCGAGATGTGAAAACGTCAAAATCACACAAAAAGTTTAAGACGAACCTTTTGTGAGGCTCAAAAGCCTAAGATAAATCCTCTCTCACACAATAAAATCAATAATAATATTATAAAAGTTCGTAAATTCGTAAAAATTGTAATACCGATATAACATACTTTTCCTACACAAACAAAATTAACGCACTGCGGCAATGTTAAAAGAATATGCCTACATCCAAAAACACAAAATTACAACGCACGAACATGTCCGCCATAACATATAAAGTTGGATTGCATGACTGTTTTGATTGCACTTCAGTGTGTCCAACATTTGCCAATTAACAGCAACATGAGCAATGCTGCCAACCGCGCCCGCATGCCGTTGTGGTGGTAACGCTGAAACACGCCAGTGGTGCGATATACGGGTACAGGGTAGATCGGTAATTAAGTGATACCAACTGTGAAACTCAGAAATGTTATAAATTGAATTTAAGGCTTTGTCACATACTAAAGTCACAAAATCACGGGGTTTAATTAGGTGGTAGATACATTTTACCTATGGATTTAGGGTCTTTCCCACGGTAGCCTATTTATGAGCAAACTTAAATAGATTCAGCATAATCAATTATTACAAAATATTAATTCAACATTAAATTATTTAAATTTAAATTTTCAAATAGTATACAGAACGTACAATTTATTATCTGTGAAAGATATTCGGACAAGTTAACTGAGAGGAAAACTCTTTCCTACCAATAGTTTGTGCTTAATTTTGGCCGTACCGGTTTATAATTTAGTCGTGACAGCTTCTCAGTCAGGCAGACAGACACCACCTCAAGTTTATAATACTATGGATAGATATAAAAATGACATTATATAAAACGTAGTCAACAGAAATAGGAGGAGAGGGGGTGGGTATACTCGGTGATTCAATAAACATCGAGATACAGCATTGCATGTGTGTCACAATATGTATGGATACACCTCCTTCTTTCCTCTTTGTATAATATGTATGTCAATAAAAACCCGAAATACAAAAACATACAATGAAATATCAATCGAAATGTAAAATCTAGTAATAAGTAGGTTTTGGTAATGAACAGTTTTAACTATAAAATGAAACTAACATTATGTTACATAGTTTTTACACAAAAAAACTAGGGACGCTCCGCCCCTGATAGTAAAAAATTTAAATAATTTATAACCATCGGCAGTATACCGGCTATTCTTTCAAAATTACAACTCAACCGATCAATTAGTTTTTTCACACGGACTATCAAAATAACTCACAAACATCAATACTTTTCCGTTCATAGTAACAATCAAATTAATACATTTTTTTGAGTTAAGTCACTTTAAGAGCTACTAGGAAAGCAGTAGGCTATTATGAATAATCAGGTTATTGATATTTTACACATGAAACATAGGTTTATGTGGTATAATATTACGTTATAGAATGTTTAAGCTATAGGAAACCAATCAAACTTATTTAACGCAAAAAACCATTGACAAACCAATTAAAAATCATCATGGAAAAACATGAACATAATAAACATAATTGAGGGTAAAGAATATTTGTATCCACAGGGTGTGCCAAATTACAGCGTCCAAGGCTGCAGTACAGTATGGACGTGACTCCATGTACAGGGTCCACTTACCAATCATTGATGTTACTGTAACCCCGGGAACCGACCCGCCCAATCACAACTAAACTGGTTATGCTTTTCTCGGCAGCGTCCTAAATGTCAAGTTTAATCGCGAAAATGTTGCTGAACGTACCCTATCAAAGAATTTTGTTCAATAAGTGGACCCTGTACATGGAGTCACGTCCATACTGTACTGCAGCTAATAATTTTATAAATTTATTGTATGAAATTTATTAGAATTTAGGCTGATTGGGTTTTTTCACTAGGCCTATTTCAAATCGAATGCTCATGATTAATATTTACATTCAATATTACAATTTTAGCAGTTTAGGACCCTTTTTTTGCATTGCGTGTGTTCTTTTTGGGGAGAGAGGTGAACAACTTAGTTCAAAATCAAAATATGCATCTTACATTCCTGACATCATTATTCTACCAAATAAATTTTACATCTTATTTATTTGATAAAAGAATTCGCCTAAGCGAATGAAAATATGTTCTTCAAAGTTCATTTTCATTACACTTCCTTTACAAAAATTACTAACATAGGGACATTTAATCCATTTTCAGTAACATAAGGGACATTTTATTCTCCCTCTTATACAAACCATTAACACACATTACCATCAATCTGTAGGTTTGATAATACCATACATCATTGAAAGCTAAATGGAACATTTATTTCGCCATAAGATAAAACATGGGACTCATGTGAGCGGCATACAAGAGCGCACACTTTATTATCTTTCATTAGGTATATAAACTGTTCAAGATGTGATTATATATATTTTTTTCCTAGGACGCTAGGCACGAGCCTGGGATTGTTTTTCACATTACTTAAGGCTAGACCTAGGGGTTGCGGCATCATCACTTAGATAAAATCCATTGGTGACTTGGCGGGGATCGAACCAGGGACCTCAGGGACTAAAGTCCCGGGCTCTCTACGCCAGCTCGCTACCCATAGCTCGCTCCCCATGAAGATGTGATTATATTAAAGAGTTCAAACACTTACATTATGCGGATTAAATAAGACTTGAAAAACTCAATTCAATTGATTAATTGTTTATTATCACAATTAATAATAAATGTGAATACATTTCTAAATATTGCATGGTGTGATTACATAAAAACTCACATGCTTACCAATAACAGGACAACATAGTTCGTTATGCGATTAAATACGTTGCAACCATTAAACCTTGCGATATAAAAATGTACACATTGTTAACAATGGTTATTTAGTTTAAGGTAGCTTAGTGGTCGAGTCTTGGTGTGAAAAGCTAGACATTTCATTTTTAAAACTGGCCTCCTAAACAATCCCTGTTGTTTAGACTGGCTTGTACCATCGATGTATGTAATACCTGTACATATTTTACATAGTTGGAGGAACAATACTTGCATCGATGACCCATACATCCCGGTACATACCTCCCACCTAGAATGACGGGTAGCAAAGTTTGTCCAAAGGATTTCGACAATATTTTAACAAGTTACCAATTATAACGTCACCTCAAAACAATTCATTTTAAAAGTACCTCTAAAAACTCTTCAAATCCTTAATAAAGGTCTATTTACTATATAGTACAGGTTTTAAACGTAAACGTGGTCACAAGTAAATTATATTTAGGTACCTACTAACATTACAAAAGACTAAAAAGCCATAGAAAATTTCAAGAGCTCTATTTTCAATTAAGTAAAAGCCTATAACAATGAAGTCATAAGCTATGAACTTCATTTAAGAGGCACCTCTATTAGCTCACACACGCCCGTAAATTCCTTACTAAAGCACTATTTCCAACCAAGAGTCGTAATTTTACAGATGTGTATTCCATTTAAAGGTAACTCTAACAATAGACAAGTCACCATGATAGAACTGCCATACCAGTAACCCCGAGTATGTAGAGGATATAATGCATTTACACCCATTAGTTGCAAGATACTCGTACATTAAAATGTACAATCTCACTAATTGGATTCCATTTAAAGGTAACTCTAACAATAGACAAGTCACCATGATAGAACTGTCATACCAGTTACCCCGAGTATGTAGAGGATATTATGCATTTACACCCATTAGTTGCAAGATACTCGTACATTAAAATGTACAATCTTACTAATTGGATTCCATTTAAAGGTAACTCTAACAATAGACAAGTCGCCATGATAGAACTGCCATACCAGTAACCCCGAGTATGTAGAGGATATTATGCATTTACACCCATTAGTTGCAAGATACTCGTACATTAAAATGTACAATCTCACTAATTGGATTCCATTTAAAGGTAACTCTAACAATAGACAAGTCACCATGATAGAACTGTCATACCAGTTACCCCGAGTATGTGGTGGATATAATGCATTTACACCCATTAGTTGCAAGATGTTCGTACAATAAAATGTTCAATCTCACTAATTGAATTCCGTTTTAAAGGTAACTCTACCAATAGATAAGTCACCATGATAGAACTGTCATACCAGTAACCCCGAGTATGTAGAGGATATAATACATTTACACCCATTAGTTGCAAGATACTCGTACATTAAAATGTTCAATATCACTAATTGAATTCCGTTTTAAAGGTAACTCTAACAATAGACAAGTCACCATGATAGAACTGTCATACCAGTTACCCCGAGTATGTAGAGGATATAATACATTTACACCCATTAGTTGCAAGATACTCGTACATTAAAATGTTCAATATCACTAATTGAATTCCACTCTCTCAGACGCCAGAGACAAAAGGCCTTATTGGATTACCCCTGTTTTAAGCCAGCTGAGGGAATTAATAACATTACGTCGGCCCTCATACGATTACATTTCTTCTCCAGCTTTTAAGAAATATTACATTCCTAGGTTAAGCCAAGTTTATTGTTAAGTTTAAAAGGCTTGTAGTGGCCTTAATTATACTTATAAGTATACTTTTTTGTACAAAACCCATGTTTGTTTGGGTTTGAAATGTAGATAAACTTTATACGTAATTGTCGAAAAATATTAAATTCAATTACAAACACAAAAGGTATGGAAAAAATAGGTACTGTATAAGAAAATATGAGGACCGTCAACATCGAATCCGAGTAACCAAAACCAAAGACACAAACGAAACGTTATTCACAAAAACAAGGTAAAATACTTCCCCCGTATCAAAACTAACATATTGTTGAACCAAGAAAAGACAACAAAAAACAACCTAACACGTAAGTTGATGAAATATTATTAGAGAAGTTAACTACATACACACCGCTCCTGTAATGTTAGAGAAGTTAACTGGTGGCTTTTTTGATTAGGCATATAATCGGCGTTTTGTTTTTGCTTTTTATTTTATCATTTGGTTTCTATACGTTGTCATATATGTGTGTACGCCATTATTGTTTAATGATGTTTCTTGTTCTTTTTGAAGTGGATCAGGTTTTTTTTGTTTTTTTTTTTGTTTGTTTTTTATAGTAACAGAATGAAATGATTTTAATTAGGCCTACATTGTTTGTGTAGTTGTTTTTTGGCAGTGTCAAAAAGAACTTTTCCTACAGTTACCTGACAAAATGGGCTTACTTGCACTGGTTATAGTACGCCAAATGGCTAATTGTTGCATTTCCTTACTCTTACCACACTCATTTTACTTTTACCGCACTAATTTTTGGCTGCACTACAGTATTCCCATTAAACAACACAAAACAGTTTGCTTTTATTAGGTACGTACTTAAAGATACCTCGACTACGATCAGCTGATGCAGTGTTTCTCATTTCTTTCAACGCTAGGATTTAACCTAAAAACATGTTGTACCCTATAGTGTTTGTAAGACTAATTATTCCTTAGCTTTTTAGTAAGTCTGTAGGACAAACATATGTGTAACACGAGCGCAAATTGCCTTTGCTGCACTCGAGAAACTTTCGTTCCGGTAAACATTTCTCTCGTGTGCAGCAAAGTGCCATTTCGCACACTAGTTACACAAATAAACTATTAACAGAGCCAGACTAACTGGCGTCTAGGCGTCTTGTGACTGCGTCATGAATGAACAGTCCACAAATAATGATATCCATAAACAATGGAACATAGTTTAATGTTTTTTTTTCATACAAAATTAAATACTTGAAGCCCATCACATCCACAAAATTTGAAATGTCCTAGATTCAGTTCTATCAAATGTTTACTTTATGCGGCTAAACCCAGGTTGGCGATCGCCCAAGTAAGCTCATTATCAAGAAGCTATTAGGCGACGATTTTATTCAATGGCTGGCAAAATCAATATAACAACACCTCCTTTGCTCTCGCTCTTTATAAACCCGCAACAATGCAAAATGCTGAGCTGAACAAAACGTTTAAGTATGCTGTAAACGTTCAGGGTTCCTTTCTGTACTATATAGAGTGAATAGAGAATTAATTCTTTATCAAGCTTATTTACCTCACAGTGGGTTATGAAGTGGGTAAGATTTAAAACAAAGATGTTTACTTTCTCCTGTTATACTATAGTATATGGAGAAAGTATTGTTTTCGTCAAAGTTTTCGAGAACGAGTCGATATCAGTTTTGGCCCCCACTGAACCCAAAAAGTGGTTTTCGAAGTGATGTCTGTCCTTCCTCCTGTGTGTGTATCCGTCTGTATGCGTGGATGTGGACAGAGCTTCAGACCAAACCCGTTATCCGATTTTGATGAAATTTTGTATGTAGGTAAAAATCCATAATATCTCTAGGAGGTTTATTTTTTATTATTATTTTTTATTTTTACATTAAAACCCATACAGTTCAATGAAATTGCCCCAATGATTTTGATAAAACCTAAGTATGTTTTAGTCCTTTAAATTCTGAACAAAATAGTATAAATCTTATTTCCGTAAAAAAATAAGGTTTAAAAGTTATTGAAACTAATGTTAAATTAAAAAAAAAAATTGATTTGAGAAAAAAGGCTTTGATTAAAATTGGTATGTTATGGTTCTTTAAATTCTGAACAAAAATGTACAAATACCATTTCCGTAACAATTACTGTTCAAAAGTTATTGCGGCTTTTGACGTTGTCCCTATACTCCCACCGCTTCCCCATGATAAAGGTTGTTGACAAGCTAATAGGGGAAAGTATGTGTCAGATTGCTGATACCGTTTATTTATACAAAGTGAAAAAATTTTGAAATATATTTCTCAAATTAAAATTCAAATACAGTAGTTTATTGCCATTGTACATTGCCGAACATTGTACATTGTACATTGCCATTAGTTCTACAGTGTCGATAACCAAATAAATTAATAACCATCTTCTTGATTAAAATAGTTCGAGATAACAAGGACAAGACGATCGTCACCTAAAAAATCTCTCGTTTTTAAATGATCGATGGACCTACAATTTGGTTAGGTCAAGAGGGAAGGATGGATGGAGGAAAAGTTGAAAAAGAGAAACTCGAGTGAGATGTAGGCGAAAAAAGAAAAGTTGAAGCTGGAAGACCACGAAAAAATGGAAAGACGTTATCATAAAGAGGAAACATGAAACCGAACAAATTTGAGATGCCTTATATGGAGAAACGAGTATGGAAGAGGTGTATCACCCCCAAATACTTCAGCTGATATATCAATAACGATTGGTGGGTTCCGATCCACATGCCTAGCATTATCACAAAGCTGATAGCCAGTAGCAATTGACAGGAATTGAACCCTGAACTCCATGACAAAAGTGTTGCACTCCTAAGCATACAACAAACAATACTCTGGTTGTTTTAAACCAGCGAAACAATAAAACAAACACGATTGTCATAAATAACCTAATAACATTACATGCAGATACATTATCCACCTATTCCATTACATTCATAGCCACATATAAATATTTATACCATTAATCGAGATAGCCACATAATTGCATAATGCACTTAGGCCTTGGCATTATGGGTTGCATTAGAAACGACTGTTTAACCGAACAATTCGATATTTTAACTGTAGACCTAAGTAGTAACTAAATTTATCTTTGTCAATGGAGAAAATTATTGGAATTCTTAATATCATTATTTTTATATGGTACGGTATTCAATCTCAACGGAGGCTTCCTAAAAAACCAACACAACTACTACAACTACAACTACAAGAACCGATTGAGGTTAAATGTACAAGTTTGACATTAACCTGACCTAGGCCTACTATTAGTTAGTTGATGCCCTTAACACGTTGGGTGCTGATGACGGGAATAACATTGAAATAAATGCAACTTTCATGTTCAAACATGTTGACAGCCCTAATAGTGGTAATAGCTATTTACTTTACAAGTGTAGTAAGAGCGTTTTTACATCACGCAGATGAAGGTTGTGCAACGAGCGGAAGCGAGTTGCATAATTTACCTTAGTGATGTATAAACACGCTCTTGCGTAACGTGTAACGTACAAGATTTTACCTGGCCCGACAATATACAGGAGGTTACGAACAATATTAATCATTATCCATTTCACTCATCTTCTAACAGTAACGTTCATTTACAAACAAAAGCTAGGTTAGGAAAATTCTTCAAAACATAACAATAAAATTCAAGATCAGAGCTGATTTTTAGCGTTGAACGTCGTTGGCTCCATAGAGGTATCTATATATTAATTTGAAACTGTTTTTCTTTGTCATAGCTATTTTGAGAGAACGGCTGGGCGTAGAAACTCGGTAGGGGTGTCTAAAGAAAGGTCTTGGTCTGTAGATGAGCCATCAAAAGAGAAACGTGGGAAATTCCCTAGGGGCTCTGCCCCAGTGGCCTTTAAAGTCCCATCCCATGTTATTCTTATGGAGGAAAATGGGGTCTTTGTCACAGCTAATTTGAGAGAACGGCTGGGTGTAGAAACTTGGTAGGGGTGTCTAAAGAAAGGTATTGGTCTGTAGGTGAGCCCTCAAAAGAGAAACGAGGTAAATTTCCTTGGGACTCTGCCCCAGAGGCCTTTAAAGTTCACTCAGCAATTTTGTTTACATTACGACCATATGGATAATTTTACACTACTTTTAATGAACCAGCTGTTAGTATTAAAATTGTATTCAAAGGTCTACTGAAACTGTCAAAATTAAATGTTTACATTATTATTTATGATTTTAAATTGATTCTCCACTGCATGGCAAGTTTTTATAGTTTCAACAAAATGATGAATTTATGATACGTTTTAAATGTTGCGATCAAAAATATATGCTTTATTGATCTTAGAAAATTTTAAATTATGAAATAAGTGTGACATATCAATTTTAAAGGAACATAATTATTCCTTATCGGGTTAGCTTATATATATTGTAAGGTTGGCACTTTTTTTGCCTACTTTCAATTACCATTTATTTTTTAATTCAAGAAAGAACACCAGAAATTAATTTATTGGTATACAAGTTTTTGACAAGTTCGGGTTAAAAATTGTGTCATAGATGAGTACCTTGAGGATGAGAGCTGTGTTCAAGTTTTGGAATAGACTAACTACGGAGTATGTTTCATCTATGGTTTTGGTGAAGTAGGTGAACTAATGTCAATTCAGGTATTTTAAAAAATGTGTACAGGGTTTTTACTTTGCTGTACACATGTAACAACGCATCTAAACCTCACTACATACAAAGCATTCGGAAACACAACAGTGTCATCACATCTAATCGCATTTGCATAATTTGTTACCAAGGCTGGACTAGGTTATGGATTTGGTTCCGCAAATGTTCAAGATTTGTGATCAAATTTCCTACAATTATGGTTCATTCCAACCACGAAATACATGCACAGCTTTATGTTATCGATCTGGCCAAGGCGAAACTATGAACTGAATCATCAAGTAAGAACAGGATGATTAAATACATGGGTCGATGTGGCAAGAGAAGGAATTAAAATTGCTTAGATCGAAGTAAGAATCTTACTGCTTTCTAGAGAATCAGATATTTTTATCAAATACAAAAAAACTGATTTAATATGCTGATAAATTTTTGTATATTTATGACCAACGATGAAGATTTACTTATAAATCCGGATACAATCTGAATGATTTTCCTAAAGCAGATTGAATTAGTTGTTAGTAATAAATATTGACTCTTTCCGTAACATGATAGACTAATTATATGAACTCATTCTCCCATATAGTGAAAGTGGCTTTGACATGAAACAAACTCATGAACAAATAATTATAAGACTCCTAAAAACCCTTTTGGGACACCTAAAGCCTATAAAAAGGTAGGAAATATTGTGTTAAACGAATTCATCAATCCCGTTTTTTAGGGAACACAATCGTCATACTTATTATTGTTGCGGGCTTAACGGGTTCTTAAAAATAAAACTTGGCGATTTTATAATAACTATTTATTTACACTAATTATTCTATATTTACAGATATTAGAATTACCTAACACCTAACTAACCCTATCTAAACCTAGCTAAAGCCTATTATAATTTACAATGTTTCTACTTACAGCTAGCCTCTACAGGATTTATCACTTCTGTTACAACACTGTCACTACACTGTCACTAGAGTCACTACACTGTTACTCTCACTGTCACTACACTGTCACTGCCACTAGCACTAGCACTGGTCACTAACACCGACACGCGCTTGCTGCGACGATTCTCGGAAGGCTCAACTCAACTCAACTCCGTGTGCTGGAGGACGGTCCCTTATATAAGTTTTTCGTGGAACATTCTAGAGTGGAGAGTTCGAGCATCCGTTGTTTACAAACCGGCGTAGAAGTAGAAGGTTCTAGGGCCCCTATTGAGGTAGTCCGTTGACATAGGTCTTTTGTCTATCAGTGGTGCGTTCTGAGAAACCCGTGTAAACAAACAATCCTTTTGTGACGGCGCCTGGCTATTGTTGCGCGGGGCTCCTGACTTGTAACACTGCCCCCTCCTTAAGACTGTTCTGACCCAGAACAGATTTCTCTCGAAGTTTGGGATCTTCTGGACCTATAATGTCTCCGGTTCCCCATGGGTTGTATACGCAGACCACAATGTCGATGCCAGTGTCCTCAAAAAGTTCCTGCACCATATTTCTTACAATCCTCCATTCCAGTCCGTCATAACCACATCCCAGCCTTGGAATAGCCAGCTTTTTGATTCCAATCCGAAGGAGCTTGTCTCGCAGGTCTTGCAGGCTTTTCTTCAAGGATTCGTAGGACGGCTTCTTGTTAGATGTTTCCTTCGTAACGAGGTAGAACAAATGCTGTCCATTGCGCTTCAGGTGAAGGGTTGTGCCAATGGCGGGGCTCTGACGCTCAAGATCTTCGGTACCTCCAAACTTTTTCCTGAAGACTGTGGCTATACCTCGCGACGCTCTCAGGTCTTCTGCTACGCAGTGTGCCAAGGCATATTCCACTGGCAAGGTGAAGAGGTCCTTGTATAACAACCTCAGTCCCTCATTTCCATGTCTCTCAGGCACGACGTCTCTTGGCTCGGTTGAGAGGTTCCGAACTTGTTGTTCCTCTTGTTTGCCGTGATCTCCGTTGTAGGGTGCAAGCCTGTTGAAATGGATTAAAATGAGTTTGCCGTCTGGTTGCCTCTTAATCCGGTAGATGACGTCATTTAGACGGGAAATAACTTCATAAGGTCCTTCCCACGAGTTCTGGAGATTTGGCGAATATCTACGACGCCTTCGGGGATTGTGTAGCCACACGAGGTCTCCAGGTGTGAATCCTCCTTTCTCGGCCTTCACGTCGTACCTCTCCCTCATCCTGTCACTTGCTCCAGATATGTTGTGACGGACTTTCTCGTCCATCATCTTCCCGTTCTTTGACAAGGGGGCCACATCCTGCCACGATGATCTTCCTTTATTGTCCATCTTCCACTGCATAATGTGCCTTAGGTCTGGGTCCCCCTTCCGGTCCTCTGAAAGCTTCTTCTCGTCCTTTTCGTCGTTAATGACGATCACACGACGAACCGATGCACTGTAGTCTTCCTTGCGCGCACAATGATTGCCACTGTCTCCACATTGTCTTCTGAAGAGTGCATCCGCCTTCTTATGGCTCGGCCCAGTGCGATTATTTGACTCGAAGTCATACTCCTGCTTCGATCCTGGAGGGATTGCATGAGGCTTAGTCCGGGGACGCCCCATCTCTCCGCAGTTCCAACAGCGTGCCTGCCGGTGACGATTTTTGAGTGCCTCCAGAACTCTCTCTACCAGGTCCTCGATGTTCAGTGGAGTTGTAGGTTCTGCGTCTGCCACACGGACTCGAGCCTGACCTCTCACCGACTGCCGTACAGCCTCGAACTCCAGCGCCTGTGTCAGTGCGTCACTCCGTGTCTTTGGTCTGGCGAGCTTCACTGCCTGTTGAGTCTCGGGTTCACGTAGTCCGTCTAGGAAATTATCCACCGCTAAGCTCTCGTAGACATCATCCGTGACCGATGGATAGGCGTTTCTCACCAGGCGAGCAATGTCGGCTTCGAACTCCTGAAGTGACTCGCTGGGTTTCTGGATCCGGTTCCGCAGTTGAGATCGGTAAAGCTGGTCCATGTGTCGATGCCCGAAGCGCATGTCCAATCTTCTTACTAGTTCAGCGAAATTCTTCCGCTCCGCCATTGGCATAGCATGCAGAACAGCTAACGCATCGCCCCGTAGTGCAAGACACAGCGTCGAAGCCTTTGTTTCCTCGGTCCACCCATGGACCATAGCCGCTGTCTCGAAGAGAAGCATGTAGTCCTCCCAGGGAGTTTTACCATCGAAATGAGGAACGATGTTCTGAGGTACAGCGGCAGCAATGGTGGGCGCTGGCTTGGAGATCGTTTCTGGGGTGTTATCCTGCCGAAGTTCGTCAGTGCTAGCCGATGACGCAGGTGTGAAGCTCCCCGATGCAGCCATCTCCTGTCTAAGCTTATCAACTAACCTATCTTCTAGATTGTTTTCTATACAGTTAACTTTCTCATCGATTTCATTTATCCTACTTTCTAAACTATCAACTTTGCTAGAATATTCACCTAATTTGTTCAGCATTTTTGATTCTACATTTGACATTTTTGTCTCAATGCTAGTTTCTAAGTTTTTGTTATTTTCTGACATCTTTGACTCAATGCTAGCTTCTAAGTTTTTGTTATTTTCTGACATCTTTGACTCAATGCTAGCTTCTAAGTTTTTGTTATTTTCTGACATTTTTAACTCTAATGATTTGCTGTTTTCTAACATTTTAGACTCAATATTTGCTTCTAGGTTTTCTAACGTTTTACTAGTTTCCGACATTTTTGACTCTAGGTTTTTAAGCATTTTATTCATATCAGATGTTTCAAATAAAACATTATCTGGATCACCTGCATCAGTCAAAGCTTGTTTAAGGCGTGCCTGAAGGGCTGATTTAGTTCCATTGGTATCTAGATCACGTTCTTCTAATTCTCTTCTAAGATCAGCTACTTTTAACTCATCAAGTTTCACACCTTTGAAAGCCATTTTTATGAAAAACAATTACAATTATTTTTACAATAAATTGTTATTTTTCAGATGATACAAGCTCAACAATAGCAATAAACTAATTTTTCCGTAAACAAATTTACGACACAAACTACTAATATGAAACAAAATCCCTGATTCTTACTAATCTCTAATACAACTAAAACAAAACTCAATATTTTACAATTAAAATCGCCAAAATAATCCCACTTCTGACACCAATTGTTGCGGGCTTAACGGGTTCTTTACAATAAAACTTGGCGATTTTATAATAACTATTTATTTACACTAATTATTCTATATTTACAGATATTAGAATTACCTAACACCTAACTAACCCTATCTAAACCTAGCTAAAGCCTATTATAATTTACAATGTTTCTACTTACAGCTAGCCTCTACAGGATTTATCACTTCTGTTACAACACTGTCACTACACTGTCACTAGAGTCACTACACTGTTACTCTCACTGTCACTACACTGTCACTGCCACTAGCACTAGCACTGGTCACTAACACCGACACGCGCTTGCTGCGACGATTCTCGGAAGGCTCAACTCAACTCAACTCCGTGTGCTGGAGGACGGTCCCTTATATAAGTTTTTCGTGGAACATTCTAGAGTGGAGAGTTCGAGCATCCGTTGTTTACAAACCGGCGTAGAAGTAGAAGGTTCTAGGGCCCCTATTGAGGTAGTCCGTTGACATAGGTCTTTTGTCTATCAGTGGTGCGTTCTGAGAAACCCGTGTAAACAAACAATCCTTTTGTGACGGCGCCTGGCTATTGTTGCGCGGGGCTCCTGACTTGTAACATTATTATGTTTATCCTCCCTTCATTTAACTAAGATTTTAATGACTTCACTCTATCTATCGCAGTTAGCTGAATTTACATAAAACCTCAAGATTAACCGTCGATTTCGACGGGGTTCTACTAGTATTTTTTAAGTTAATCACTTAATGTTATTTAAATGGGTTTCATTACATCACCGAGTGAGTTTTTGATACTTTACATCACTCGAGAAGTAAGGAAGTTGTATACATCACGCTTGGGATAGGGAAGTTTAACATGGCGGGTTAGGTAAAATAATTTTACGCCACACTACATTATTTTGACGAACTCCCCACGCAAGGATTTAGTCCAGAAAACAGCTGTTTGCCGCCAGCTTATTCAAATGGGGTTTAATTGCGTACTACTGTACTGCAATGAGTTTTACCGGACACTAATCAGCTGATTATACTGTATTTAGGTGACAGTGAGTAAACAAACTATGACTAGTGATTTTTAGTCCTTTAGTTGGTGGAAATATATAAAGATTTGTAGGGATTTAGTAGTATGGCGTAAACTATCGTACGTAACTCGTCCAAAATGTGTGTGCCGGACTCGTATGGTAATCCCGTACTCGACTTCGTCTCGCACGGGAACGACCACACTCGTCCGGTAAACACTTATTTTCAGGACTAGTAACGTAATATACTATTGGACGTTTAAAAGTTTTGAAGTGTTGATTTTGAATATACATATCAGCTATAGTCACACCAACTGTTTAAACCTACGTTTTAAGAAAGTTTGTAATTATTTTGCACGGCTAAGCGGCTGATTATAGTAGGCTAAAGAGCTTCAATTGAGCCTTACTTCTATAATCAATGGAGGGTGAGTACCTATTTTTACAGCGGGGTTTAAACATATTGTTCTTTTCTTACTAGTTCTTTTCTTAGTTTCTTACTAGTTTTCGACTAGTTGCTAAGCACGGGTACGCATCTAATAAAATGGACGATTTTTAAGGCCCTTTTTGTCATGGCTCAAATTAGGTGACAGAAAGTTGGGTCTGATGAGCAACAAAACTTGTAAGAGTGTTAACTTTTTATCATAAAATTCTATAATTAAAAGTAACAAATAGTTTGATCATTACAGTATTTACATCCAAATTGTACAACAGAATTTTGAAAAAGAAGTTTCTCTGCCGCCTACGGTAACAATGTAAGGAGCAAGACTTAAAGTAGTAAAGTCGTCTATGGAAAATTTAATAGCCCATCGTGTTCATACAAATACAACAAACAGAATATGACAGAATTCGTTTATTCTCAAGTTTCCAGTCAACATTAATTGAATTGGTTGGAAAAATTGTGCAAATATCTAAATAATACCCTTTCAATATCAAAAGAGTCCATTTACAAATTTTACATGTTCTATTCCTGTATTTGTTGTGTGTCATAATATAAAATGGCGTACATTTCTGTTGGTGTTTTTTTTTTTCAGAATTATCGCCAAAACTAAACCGACTCGGCTGATATTGGTTGGTCGCCCGGACAATTTTTTTGTCCTAGGACGCTAGGCACGAGCCCGGGATTGTTTTTTCGCATTACTTCAGGCTAGACCTAGGGGTTGCGGCAAATTCACTTAGATAAAATCCATTGGTGATTTGGCGGGATTTGAACCTGGGACCTCAGGGACTGATGTCCCGCGCTCTAACCGCTACACCAGCTCGTTCCTCCGGAAAAACACGCATATTGTAAATTATGAATATACCAAATATTTCACATAACTACGTCAGGGATCTCCATACGTCATAGATACTTACTTCTCAGTTACAAGCAAGGGAAGGTTTACCTAATGAGTCGGTGAGTCCGCAGCAAGAGTATAACGCTGCGGCAATGAACCTTAAACATGCTTAAACTAAGGGTTGAAGAGAGTAAACTACAAGCTGAGTTTACAACCCTCGAGATTATGTAGATTAAAACTTTCAAGACCGTAGGTAGATGAGACTTGGTGTATAAATAAAATGCAAGAGAGTTAGCATAATATTACGGAGAACACTTTCAAATTATATTTTTTTCTTAAGGACGGAGTTCATGAAAAAAAAAAAATCTTCAATTATAAGTCAAATCTATTGAAACTATTTCTGGATATTACCTGTAACCATAGAAAAAAATGGGGAACTCTTCACCCCCTGTGGGGAAGAGAGGGAAGTGATTTTTTCACGTTTTTCAAGAATTTAGATAAGGTACAAATTAAAACCCATAAAAGGTCATTTATAAATTTTTGTTTCTAAGCTTTTTTTATGCTTTAAGATCTGTAGCAGGGTTTGGTTTGAATACAACAATTAATTGTCCTATACAATTTTTTTATGTTTTAACTAGGTTGTTTTTTTTTTGTAGAAAATCAACAAAAAAATTAGTATAAAAAATAATATGTTCTATTAGGGTTTCCTTCAAAACCTACAGATCATGCAACTGAACAAAATAATCCAAAAAATCACCTACGGTAATCTTTTCTAGAAGCGGAGAGATGTTTCTAGGGTAAAAAACACAACTTTCAGGAATCCGCAGATTCAGCTGTTGGGCCTTTGTTTGAAAACAGCTGTTAGGCCCCCGCTCTTCAAAAATAATTACGCAGCCAATATAATAGACCAATATATGGTTATACCAGTTATACTATATGAGTTAACTATGCTTTAGGTAAATGAAATAACAATTTTTTAGCCAGACTGCATTACTCATCGATCCAATGAATTAAATTCACAGGAAATAAATGAGTTTTCGTAGCACACTGCAGTGGCAAATGACGGTTTAACAAAAATAATTAGTATTTGTTTCAATTGTATAAACGTATGGTGCAAGGTTTGAATAAGTCCTTTTAATTTCTAGGTCTAGGACATGGATTGTTTCTGACATTAAAATTTGGAACATATTTTTCTGAAGAAAATATATTAAAAGTGCCAATTATTGAATATTACCATTTTTTGCATCACAATAAAAACGTGTTTCTGTTAAGGCTATCATCGTGTACGTTAGTTAGGCCTGACTAAAATACACTAGAAGCAATAAATAGGCTAAAGGTGATTTACGACCATAATGTAATTTTAAGCCCTAATGATAAACTATTATAATCAGTAATTGCAATGCAACCATCGCTAAATGTAGATAAATGCTTGTTTAAACGATAACCACCAGATAACAAAATTTTCATATCTTCATCAACTTGTCATCTAATAATGAAAAATCAAAAATAGCGATGAACTAATTTATGGTGTATATAAAAAATTCTAATACAAACAATTACAAACCAAGCAAAGAATGGTATTTCACATTACGGAAATTCAGTAACGAGGCTCTAAACATGTCGAAGTTAGCAAATTTAAGATCCGTGGAAATGTTATGATCTGTGAGCAGGCGAGGTAATCATGCAAATACAACCAACCCGTGGCATGTCCTGGCTTACCCTGGAGGTAAAACGGTACTTGGAGGACTTGAACAAGTGAAGAAATAAGTTGCAGAGTCTCCAATGCAGAAACATGCTCACGGGTCAGCAAATACATTAAAATTAGCTATAACGTAAAGAATATCACCTTACTGTTAAATTACAAACGTAACCTAAATTGAAAACACTTCAATTAAACCCTCGAAGGAATAGACAATTGCCATGACGTTTAACCCTTACCAACCCACCTAGAATGGGCATGTCCAGGCTTACTTTGATGCTAAAATGGTGTATCGGTATGGTGAAAATGCCATTTAAAAAAATGGGTTTCCGTTTAAAAAATATATTTAATGGTTTGAAAACTGAGAATATGAAAACTTTAAGAACTACGTTCCATAGACTTCAGTAGAAAACGATTAAAACGTTTGGAGATACCAACAATATGTTTAAGAAACGAAATAAGTCTTTCCCAATTGTAAAATTAAAGAAAATACTCACACATAAAAGAACCTATCTAGACCAGTCCGCCACGCCGTACGTCACTGCATATTCTACGTTATAGTTAATTGACCTAATCTTTGTGTTTACGTCCGTGTTTTTGAATTTTAGTGTGCTTTTGTTCTACGAAAACTGACATGTTTAAATTAACAAAAATTCACAGCTGAGGCCTGATAAAGACTCCTGAGAGTCAACAACAAATGGAATATTTTAATTTAGGTTTGTTTTTTCTACAATCGACGACACTAAGCTAAAAAAGTGACAAAATTAGAGAAATTATCAAGTTAAACAATCAAATTGGTTCAAAATAGAAAAAAATACACAAAGAATTAACAAATATAAAACCTAATTACTATCATTTTACTAGCGAAGTACAGAATGGAAGTGTTTTTGTATTTAAATGTAAATCCAGCATTAATTTGCATTCTTACAACAATCTGATTGTGTAAGCAGTCCAATTAAATGGATATAAATGAGCCATCCGGCCTTGTTCTGGTTAGTTCCTTTCTGAAAGATTTTTTTAATTCGAATTATTTCTTTGACGAATTGGCTTAGTGAAAACTGAACCGCAAAAAATAGATAAGTGGCAATTTAAAAGGTACAAATATGAAATACAACTGATTTATACAATTTCACGAGTATAATAAAAAATGTAGTAAAAACGAATAAATTTAAATTAATCATATAGCAATGCATGGGATATTTTTTGGACTTAATCTAAAAAAAATAAAAACAATTTTTTTTCAAATAATATTACTAGTGTACATTTGTAATTAAACTTATTATACACACAGAGGGCGAGTTCTTTTATTCATACTCCGTCAGTGTATTTGTTAGAAGTTCTCTCTGTATATTCTCTACTGCCTGCCTTTTATACATAAAGCATATGTTGTATTAATTGTTAATCATCTATTTACATTACTTGTTTACATTTTGTCAGTTTTGTTCTCAACCATAATAATAAACCATCAATTGTTTTTAATTTCTTTTAATTTGTAAAATCTAATCAATATCTATCATTAACAGTATTCAATGTATTTAAATTAACAAGTAGATTCTTCTTTACCAATATCCGACTTACAATATGGTCAGTTTATTATAAATCTGGCAACAACAACGAGAAAGATGTTCTTACTACTTTTTTAGTAAAATATAGTACCTACGTAATTTATAATAGCTTTTAATCTTACAATAACTACTTAATGTTAAAAAGGTAATAAAATTTACCCATGCAAATTGTTAAATTACCATCCATAATACTAAACAAGATTTTAAAATTCGACTAAATAGATAATTATTTATGTAATCTAATACCAGAGGCGACACAGTTGCAAATGTAATGTAACAGCATTGTCAAGACGGCAGTGGCAGAAGCAAAACCACTGTCAGCTCAGAACAATAGCTTGGAAACAATATTAATGACTCTTTGCACATTTCCACCAACCACAATTACGTAACAGCTTTATGCACTTAGTGGTGGGAGGGGCTGCGAGATGACAATATACAGCCATCTGAGCAGCAGTAGGATAAAAACTGAGGCTAAACAATGTGAGAAGTACACACATCAGTATTACTTTGATTAGGAAAAAGTCGTTTGTGTAACTGGTGTGCAAAGTGGCACTTTGCTGCACAGGAGAGCAACGTTTACAACGGAATGATCTCGAGTGCAGCAAAGGCCTTTTGCACTCGTGTTACACATTATATTTTTCCTACAGTCACTATAAAGCATATAAATAATTAGTCTTTCAAACACTATACAACACGTTTTTACGTCCAGCTGGCAACACAAATAGGTGCCCTAGAGAAAGTAGTCCCCGGTCCGTATCACTCCGCTATTTCTTCCTCAAATCAAGCAATATGTTCCGCGACTTGAGAAAATAGTTCCGTGTATTTTTGTGATTTGCAGTAGTTTCCGCGCCTAAAAAAATGCTTTAAAGGTATTTTCTTGTTTATTAAGATCGTAGGAATATTTTAAGAACGTTTAAAAGAAAAGACTAGAAAGTTCAGAAATACCTAAAAGAGAACATAAACTATAAACACGAAATGACAGGTTAAATCGTAATTATAATAGTCAATCAGCAGCTCATGGTATTATTATCTTAAAGTGTTGCCAACCTATTTCCAAGCGTACACGGATTACGTGCATAACAGAACCACGCTGTTTTGTGTTGTTTCATTGGAATCCTGATGTGCGACAAAGTATAAACCGTACGAAAAAGTATAAACCGTACGACAAAGTATAAACCGTACGACAAAGTATAAATATGCAGCAATTAGCAGCTTTCTGTACTATAAACAGTACAAGGAAGCCAACTTTATCGGGTGACTGTAGAAAAATCACTATTGTGTAACTAGTGTGCGAAGTTGCACTTTGCTGCACACGGGAGAAATGTTTACGCACGAGCCGTAGGCGAGTGTACGGTTTCCCTTGCACACGCGTTACACATTATATTTTTCCTACAGTTACTATAAAGCATATAAAAAGTCTTTCAAACACTATACAGCACGTTTTTAGGTTAGGTTAAATCCAAGCGTTGGACGAAATGGGATACGCTGGACCAGCTGATCGTAGTCGTAGTAGTGTTGCCAACCTATTTTAAAGCGTATTACGGGCCTAATAAAAGCACAATGTTTTGTGTTATTTGGTTGGAATACTGGAGTGCGGAAAAAAAGAGTGCGGTAAAAGTAAGTAAATGCAGCAATTAGCAACTTTCTGTACTGTATTCATCCAGTGCAAGGAAGCCCACTTGTCAGGTGAAAAGGTTCTTTTTCTGTTAAAGTACAGAAGATTGCTTAGGGTGTTACAAATAATAAGTATAGACTATTTTAAATCGATTATTATCCTTAACCAATAAAATTTAGCTACGAGTACAAATGATAAATTTCATTAGCAAATGATTCTTGTTCAAATAATGTTCTGACTGATTTAATCATATACACATTTTGGGAAAATAGTATCTAATTCCAATAATATTCTTAAATAACTGGGATTCAAAAATTAGTTTGGTATGGGAACTAAATATTGATAGAGAAATTAAACTGAGAGTGCAGTCGATAGAAAGCTTGAGTTTGAGTGACATGTTTAAAAAAAATTATGAAAATTGGTGAACAAAGTTTTTTAATCATAGAAATTATTGTGTCCATATAATACACAAAATGTATTAACCATTAGCCTCTAAAAATACAGTACACATTATGATGTGGAATTTTAAAATATGATTAAATGTGAAACTTGCCGGAAAGCATGGTAATAAGCTATTGTAATGAGTTCCAGGGGTTCGGAAATTCTAATTACTTTTTATGTTTGGGTTGTGGGCAAAGTAATTATGTAAATGAGGTAGGTCGAACATGTTTACGGCGAATGCGGCACGATCTGATATCGATATCATGTTATCTGAAATTATAATCATTTTTATAACTTTGATCACCAAAGTCACTGCCGTTGCAATAAGATGCAATTTCCAACAAAATATTGGAGTGTAGAGACAGATGGTGACCAGCTACAATATTGTACTAGACGAATTAATTTAAATAAGGATATTTTATAAATAGTAAATTACTACTGGAGCATTTCAAAAATACAAAGTCAAGGCATCAGTTAGGTATGATTGCACTATGTATTGGGTATTGTAAAGAATATAGTTTAGTAAACAGAATTAAATTGTCACAATAATTAATTACGGAGACTGACATCTGAATAACATACATTGACATTAGATTTTAAATGAATTCTTGACCAGCATTGTGTTGTTAAATTTACGAAAAGTAATTAAAAAATACGTCTAATAAAACTTAAAACATATATTTACACTTATAGTGTTAGCTCACAAGACATTATTTATATTAGAAAAATCAGACATAGTTACCTTTATTAAATTATTTTAAATTTTTTTACGATAAACATATAAAAGGTAATAAACATAGTAAGTGGTAATGGATCTCGATTGGAAACTCCAATGATACACCAAACCCAATAGGAAATTCGTCTATTGGGTCTGATGATGATTGGACTGTCTTCAGTTGAATGGTGGACTGAATTGCGTGTTTCCATTCATACACGATTTAATAAGCTTAAAATATTGTTATGTCAATACAATCTAGCTTTAGAACTTGGCGAGTACCCAAACTTAAAGTTTCGGATCGATTAAAAACACAACTAGGTCAAGCAGTTGGAAAAAATAGTAATTCGATGGCGCTGGTTGTACATTAAAACTTGACTATCAAATTATGTGTTTCACTATTGAGTCTATGAAACCCATACAGAGAAGGTGCTATCTACTCTAAGCACAAGATCCTGCCCGAGGGACTCAGGTTCGATTCCTGCAATTAACTAATTTTTACAGTTTGAAAGGTCCCTGGCACTAGATTGGGTTTCAAATTACTTCAGGTTAGACCAAGAGGTTGCGGCATTATCACTGACATATATTGGTGATTTGCGGGAATTGAACCAGGGACCTCGTGGACCGAAGTCACGAGCTCTACCACTAGACTAGCTCACTCCCAAACTGGTTTAACTACTAAAAGAAAAAATATTTCGCATTGAACCTATGATCTTTAACTCTGTATCGATTCCTCTCCTGCCGTTATTTCCGGTGGTTTGAAAATCACTTTGCGCAAAACTGTCTAGAAAACAAAAAAGGACAGTTTTATAAAACAAAAGTAGCTTCTCCGTTATGGAGACTTGTCTCCACAAAGAGCTATACAATAATTCGATAGTTTAACCAATCATATCAATTAAAAATGTTAAAACAAAAAATATGTTTACGAACAAATACGTTAATAGTAATGTGTTTCATATAAAATTAAATGAAGTTAAAATCCAACTACTTTTTCACTTCTAACAAAACCACTAATTACTACGCATGGTTAGTTGCGACATTATCACACACACCATGTAGGAAGACTGTAGTTATCTTTATTCGTCCCATACTAAGTGCATAAAGCTGTTACGTAATTGTTGGTGGAAATGTGCAAAGAGTCATTAATATTGTTTCCGAGCTATTGTCCCAACCTGACTGTCTTTACTGTATTACATTACCTCACATTTTACACATGTTTTGTATCTAAATTGTTCTGAAATACCTTAAATGTATTTCGATCATGTCAAAATGAAACTGTACTTGTAAAAACCTAAGAATGTATGGAACAGATTCTTTTGAAAATTCAGTAAAATCCTAAGTGAATTGTTTTTAATTGATAATACAAAAATATGAAAATTGTTTTCAAGGTTGTTTCCTGTCTTAGATAGACTAGGCCTATATTGTTTGCAGACATTTTTTTTATTACAACGCTCCTTTAGGAGAAATTTACAAATTAATATTCACCTTACGTACGTAAAAATAACCCAGAACAGACGAAACCAAATCATTTATGAAACAGACCCTGAGAGCAATAAAATTATAATAATCATTTATGGATTCAATTTACCTATATAAAACGGTAAAAAAACTCTGTTTAACTTAATTGGTTTAGGTTGACTCATTTTTTTAATACACCACGTTATTTAAAAAAAAAACGTTGGGTTTTTATAATTAAATTGCCAAAACTAATCTTTAATTTTCTTATAATAATCTGTTGTATATAAAAATACAAAATACAGTAACCCCGAATTCGACTTTAAATTTCAAACCTCAATTATTGATGAATAAGAAAGAAGTTAACTTATCTTCAAGAAGAACTGGTAATATTGGAATTAGTATAAATTTGAAATAAAAACTTCACCAATATTTCTGAAATTTGTCAAAATTTCAGAAATATTGGTGAAGTGTTTATTTCAAATTTATAAGTTAACTACGTTCAAAGCAAAATTATTAGTAGGCTAGATCAATTAATTTATTGATGAAAAAGATACATACAAAAGTTTCCTGCGAAATGATTTAGTTAGAGGGTGTTACACTCCCTGTTTAAATCTTTTGTACATATTAATCTTTTTAATTATGTATAATTTTTAAATATTTAATATAGTAATATTAAATGTGAGTTGGATCTTACAGAAACATGTTTAATTTTCAGTCTTAGAGTTAAGCAACATATTTTAGCACAAAATACTAATAAAATATTTGTATTAAAATTTTAAAATTAGATTTAGTTGAAAGAATTCGATTGAAGTAATACCTTTTTTCCGCGTCTTATACATATGTTAAACCTAATTCCAATCTTCCTCATTTTAATTTTAGCCGTTTTTCCACTCACAAAGCATAAGTCATTAGATAACCATTACACACAACTCCAAAATTCTAATCTATACGCAAAAATTAACACACTTCTAAATAAAATTCTAACAAAATGTTTCTCTGAATATCCATTTCAGCCACGAATTTTCCCAAGTATTGCAGAGTGAGGGTTGAGGGCGGTTGAGGGTGACGAAGGCAAATAGTTGGGGTGGCAAGCCGTTTAGCAGCTCTGCAAGCCAAACAATACCTGGATTGTCGAAAGTTTGAGGTAGTTGCTATCTTACACACAGCTACTGCTACAAACCCGGACTCGATATAGGACAGACTCTCGCAAAGCCTATTTGCATTGTAACGTCACTCAAACGTAGGTCGAAAATAAAAATACCTCTTTTTTGGACTCAATGCAGGAGTTAATTTTAAATAGCTAATTAAATCGTGTTTAGTGGTAGTGTAGTAGATCATACCATGCAAGATATAATGATGGAAATAATTTTTCAACAGCTAAAAATATATAATTTAATCAACGCTGTTGAGATGTTTCATCCAACTGTATTCTAAAGGCCTTTTCTCAGTTAAAAATAAATCAAGTATTTGTAATGATGGTAAGTTTACTAAACCATATTTGAAAGGTTGGAACGAAGCCATTAAAAAAGGACAAAACGAGGTTTCCTATGTTCAAAATTCAAAACTTGAACTGTCGTTTGAAAAATAAAATACTTAATGTGCCCAATTGTGCATTATAATTGCTCATGGGACAGGTTATAATGTTCAACTTAAGAAAATCATAATAAAAAAAATCGAAAACTATAAAATCTATAACTAAAAACCTTGATGAAAACTAACATACACGTCTGCCAGTAGATAAATCCACTACTTAAAAAATAGATAAATTGTGAAACAAACATAGGCGTTGGAACTATCAATATGGAAACTGTGTTTAAAATTTTAAAATTATCAGTTAATGTAAAAAATATATCTCTCTCCGAATTGTGCAATTATATACACTGAGAATGACCCATACAAAATAATAAACAATGACTAAAATGTATACTTTATTACTGTGAGTAATTGAAGCTTTAATGAGCCATAAAATGTACCTGAGCCACTGGGGGCTTTTTGTGTCATCGCAGGTTCCGTTGGTATTTTATAACTTGAATTTACTAATTGATCGAGTAATAACAGTCTATACTGTGTGTTTCTATTCTCAGTGATTCCATAAAAACTCTAACAACGTTAAATAGTAATTTGTGTAACTAGTGTGCAAAGTGGCACTTTGCTGCACATGAGCTGACATGAGAGAAATGTTTACGCACGAGTGTGGAAAGTTTCTCGAGTGCAGCAAAGGCAATTTGTGCTTGTGTTACACAGTTACAGTTCCAACAGTTACTATAAAACATATAAATAATTAGTCTTTCAAACACTAAACACGTTTTTAGGTTAGGTTAAATCCAAGCTTTGAACGAAATGAGAAACACTGCATCAGCTGAACGTAGTCGTAGTATCAGTGTTGCCAACCTATTTCAAAGCGGCCACGGATGGTTGGAATACTAGAGTGCGACAATTAAAAGAGTGCGGCAAAATTAAGTAAACATCAATTAGCAACTTTCTGTACTATAATCAGTGCAAGGAAGCCCTCTTTGTCAGGCAACTTTAGGGAAAAAAGTTAATAGTTCTGCAAATGTTTCAATTGTTTATTTCTATAAAACTAAGTATGACGCTGTCGAGGGCAATCAGGTTTACAAAATAATTAAAATTAAAATGTATTTATTCACATAATAAATGCGGGTCTATACATTTAATTTATTAAGCTTTAACGAGCTTGTAAGAAAATTAATAACACTGAACAATTGCTTCACATATCAACCCGTGTTACCACGAATAAGTTGCCTGCTGAGACACCATAAACTTCCATTCATTTAAAATTAACTAGTAGCATTTTAACACGATTCCAACACGAATTAATGCGCAGAACATGTAATTCAGGTCATATCACAATTTCATTATATGAACCATGTTTTTGCATGTATTCATGTCATAATATCAAAATGTTTACACAATGACATAAATAATTTGCTTTGGAACCCACTGATTTCCCCATTGTTGCTGTCTCAATTTAATGTATTACTCGATTGTAGGTTTACTTTTTAAGAAAAATTTAATAAATGACATCTCTATAAAAATGATGTTTAGTAGCAATAAAAATTGCTTCTGAAATTTATCGGGCTTTAAAATTACAAATTTTAGACAAATGCATCTGGTGGAAACCCCAGATTTTTGAGGATGAATTTTATACTTTTTTCATTGGGGACTCAGTCTGTGGCAACCGAGGATGACGACCAGTAAAACCGAGGCAGTGATTAGGAAAGTTCACGTCCCGATATCGAAATTTATCTTAAAATTTGTCAGTAAAAAAGATAGATTTTATCTTAAAATCTTTGCAAAAAATATACTACTTTACTTTTTGCAATAGTATCTGGAAACGACAGTTTAAGCTTAAAAGCCCTATACAGGGTGATTGATATAAGTGTGCCGGCTGTTTTATTCGAAAGTTTTCATAAAATACACAGTTTTCCTATTTTCCAATATGCTACCACTTTGGAAACTGGTGGCCATTTTTATAACAATAGAATCGATATTTGTTATGTATTTTATGTTTTTGTTAGAAGGTAGATGCAATTTTAAGAGTTATTTACTCTTAGCATTTACTCTCCAAACTTACTTGTTTAAGAGCTACATGACGCAGAATGTACACCGCAAGTCATTTTTCCTTAGTTTTAACACGGTGCAACTCCTTAACGAGTAGCTTTAGAGAAAAAAATCCAAAAATAAAAACGTTTTTAAATTGCATTTACTTTCTAGAAGATCATGAAATATAGTGTCTTCCATAAGAAAAATCAAAGTTGGCAGCAATATTAGAAAAATTGTGGCTAAGATTATTTTTTATACCTTGACCAAATTGTTTTTAATAAAAATATCCAAGGCAGTTACAATTTACATTTTTTATATCTCTTACCTATAACTTTCGAATAAGACAGCTGGCACACCCTGTATACATTTTTACTTTGTTGTCTGCAATGAGTTTTGAACCCGCAGACATCTTAGAAGTTTAGTATTAAAGAAGACTGTGTTGTAAAAAGACGCAAGTAAAAACTCAGGTTTATAGTGTTCCCGCTGCCGACCCTTTGTACAAACGCTAATGTTCTTAACTTTATTGTTCCAGTGCCAACGTTAATGGTTCCTTTTAACATGAATCTGTATTAAAATACCCCCGCCGCAGCAAACCTGCCGACTTAGCGAATTTCCATTTGTCTGAATTAATTTTCAATTAAATCTATTTAAATAACATTAGGTTTAACGAGTACCTAGGTTTGCTGCTACAAGGAAACTAATAAAGTTTATTTTATAGTAAAATAGTTTAGTATAATATAAATAAATTTGCCAAGTTTGACCGAAATATATCCATAAACAAGAAAACTACAAAATGTTTAAATATTCTCCATAAGAATAACATAGGAGTTTTTAATATACAATATTTTGGATTTTCTCTGTTACCAATAACCGTACAAAAACATTTTGATATAGAAATTATTTGGTTTTTTAAGCTCTTTAAAAAGGTCTAGAAAAAAATTGGGAAATTTTGTGTTTTGAGGGTCAAAAATTAGAAAAAACATTTTTCCCATAAAACCTTCCGTAAAATCCCGTTCCTATGGTCCGACCATGCTGGTACGCGAACTCATTGAAGTTTACCCTGCCTTACACCTTGAAACCAAATTTCATCGAAATCGGACAAAAATTACTCAAGTTACAACGTCCACGGATGTATACATATATATTTTCGACGTATATATAAATTTCGAATATTTGAACGAATGGTGTTTTTGGCCTCAGGGGACATCAAAATGAAAAAGTAAACCGGTCCCGGGCCTAGATCTTACCGTGCCATAGCTACTTTCCTATAGGGAAATTCGCTAAAAACATGCATGTTTTACTTAAAATATTAACCATCAACTACGAGGACAGTGAAGCATGTATGATTTTGCATGCATTAATTGTTTTTAATAAAACACCAAATAATTTGTTTATGGTTCAGATTAACATAACGCTTATATTTAGTCATAACACGTCTTCGAAGCAGGTTTGACACAAAAACGGGAAAATTTTGTTTCAGAGGGAATTCGTTAATAAAATAATTTGGATATTTTAATCCATTCGTATACAATTTCAGATAGTTTAACAAACAATTAATAGATTATTTCACAAGACGAACCTGTTTGTTTAATATATGAGTAGACAATCATACAAAATCAAATAACACCTACAAAACCTAATAAAAACTCGACGTGAATCTATAAAATCGTTGTAGGATAAAACAGGGCTGTCTGAAAAAGTAATGAAGATGCTTCAGGAAGTTTCATTCGTTCTTGGAGGTAAACAATAAACTGCCCAAGGGATACAATCCAGGTCTTTTGGGAACTCTGAAAGCCTTGCTGAGTGCTTTAGTTCTGCGCTTTATTGCAAAACTGCATTTATTGGTCGATAAACAGGTCAAATGCATTTCTGGTTTACTTATCAATCTGTTCAAATTCACCGAGAATCTATTCACAATTTTATTTACGCAATTATTCTTACAGTTTTCTTGGTTCTGAATCGAATGTTTTTAAAGTTAATATTTTACATGTTATTTTAAAAATGTATACGTAAATATATGTTGGGTTTCAGTTATTTGTAAAAACGTTGTTTGGTATTTTACTCAATTTTTGGCGGTGCCACAGTAAAGAGAATATCAATAACAATATGTTATCGTGTTACGTTGTTGAGAAAGTAGTTCGTATTCTGTAAGAGGGTCAAAGATTGATAGACAATTTATGAATAGTGAAAGGAATATTCTTTTTAAATATCCCGCACGAAGGACCAACAAATAATATTTTAATTAAAGGGTTTAAACATAAAATATACTTGAATAATCTTTTTTACTTATAACTAAGTAGTAATATTAACATTTATACGGGATATAGCTCCAATAAACAAATACAGTACATAATAAGAAGTTTTTAACATACCAATTTAAATAATGGCAGAAGATTTCTTACCTGTAAAAAAAACATCCATTAGGCAAAATAACAACATTTTAAGTATCATAGTTTCTTTATTACCTTCATACTTCATTAATGAACTCTACATTTAAACAAAAACATATGATTCGTCAACATAAAATTCATTATATGTATGTATTCTATTTAAGAATTACCCAACAGGTCAGACCCGGTCAGACTTCAAAAATTTGTGAATACAGGGTGTGTTCTGCTACAGAATGTTTTTTACGTAATCCAAATTGCAAGTATAGAGCCACTCATTTCATACAAAGACGCTCATACGTTGGCAGACCTGCTTCCCCTATTTCATTGTCATTAAGCTGATATGAACGTTAGCACTGTTGTCTATACGGTTTAGGGTTAGTGATAATTTGTTGTGATTAAGATTCGACCATCGATGTATAATAACTCCCGATGTATAATAATGCAGAGTTATTACACATCGATGGATTCGACGCGTTTTTCTTCGAATCGCAACCCATGCTTTATATATTGCACATATGGAGAAAATAAGTATTGTAATCATGTATACTTCCATGTGTACGTGTTGAATTATCAGTTACTAGAATCCAACCTTAAAACTTATTTGTAATAACTTATTGGCATAAAACAGACAATTTACTTATTGTGCATACTATCGTACTTTCATTTGCATAAAATTTTGCATAGTTCAAAACATCAGGCCTCACAATTTAACAGATAAATTTAACACAAGTGAAAGCGCCATTATGAATGTACATAGATAAAGCTTACTAAATAAAACTTTATCTGACAAAAGACGCAAAGATCAAACCAAGCAGACTCTCATTACCAGCAAGTTGCTTCTGACAAAGGGTGAACTGATATAGTTTTGTCCCGACGACCGTTCCTGCTAAGACAGTCAATTATTTTCGTCTTTCAAACAAAGTGCAAGTTCTTTTGTTTTATAAAATCTAATGTTTCAAATCGCTATAAGACTTACAAGTTCAATTTCTTTTAACTTTCTTCTAGATACTGTAATCTTAATTTCATTTGTTTATGGAAATGTGATAATTGTTTCGTAAAATTTAAAATTTATTTTTTAAACAACAACGGGAATAATCATTAAATTAATTGTATTAGGGACTGTGATTGAACGCTTCATTTTTAGACAATGAATTGGAAATGAAGTTTTTTTTTATAAATATATGGAATTTTGAAAATTAAAAACCGTCAAAATACATGGGTTTTGATACATTAATAATTGCTAATCCTATATATAATACGAGTAAAGTTTGAATACTTGTCCACTCGGTCTGGGAATCGGCCCTAACATAATCGTTTATATTTACGGAATAACTAAGTTCTGTGCCAAAAATAAGTTCTTTACCAGTGGTATAGCCAGGAAAAATCTATTTTCGCCATAATATGAGTGCAAACTTTTGAAAATTTAACATGGGCCTTATGAGAAAACATTCCGCCATTATTGTCATTTTGTTTACATTTTAAGACATAACGTGACGTTCTGTACCCACGGGCACCTCAGCTTGCGCATGCACATATGGCCTATTTACAAAAGACAGTACAAAAGAAAAGGAGTCCGATGAATACCATTGGGCGTTGATTAACAATACACCGATTCGCATAATTTCTGGTGGTCTTACTGAATTATTCCAAGTAGATTATTTCGTTTAATTGTTGTTATTAGTTTTGTGGTAAATATAGTCCGGAGTGTGGTAACTGTTTATGACGATTAGATTAAGATATCTACAATCCTAAAATGCTATGGGAAGGGAGGGAAACAGGTCCGCGACGTAGGAAATGGTGAAGGAAGTAGTAAAGGTAAGTAGTCCGGAGTGTGGGAAATGTTTATGACGATTAGATTAAGGTATCTACAATCCTAAAATGCTATGGGAAGGGAGGTAAACAGGTCCGCGGCGTAGGAAGTGGTGAAGGAAATAGTAAAGGCGAGTAGTCCGGAGTGTGGGAACTATTATTGACGATTAGATTAAGGTATCTGTTATCCTAAAATGCTATGGGAAGGGAGGGAAACATGGTCCGCGACGAAGGAAGCGGCGCAGGTCCGCGGCGTAGAAAGTGGTGAAGGAAGTAGTAAAGGCGAGTAGTCCGGAGTGTGGGAACTATTAATGACGATTAGATTAAGGTATCTGTTATCCTAAAATGCTATGGGAAGGGAGGGAAACATGGTCCGCGACAAAGGAAGCGGTGAAGGAAGTAGTAAAGGTGACTAGTCCGGAGTGTGGGAACTGTTAATGACGATTAGATTAAGGTATCTGTTATCCTAAAATGCTATGGGCTGGGAGGGAAACATGGTCCGTGACGAAGGAAGCGGTGAAGGAAGTAGTAAAGGTGAGTAGTCCGGAGTGTGGGAACTGTTTATGACGATTAGATTAAGGTATCTCTTATCCTAAAATGCTATGGGAAGGGAGGGAAACAGGTCCGTGACGTAGGAAGTCGTGATGGAAGCAGTAAAGGTGAGCGGTCCGGAGTGTGGGAACTGTTTATGACGATTAGATTAAGGTATCCACAATCTTAAAATGCTATGGGAAGGGAGGGAAATAGGTCCGCGGCGTAGGAAGTGGCGAAGGAAGTAGTAAAGGCGAGTAGTCCGGAGTGTGGGAACTGTTAACGACGATTAGATTAAGGTATCTACAATCTTAAAATGCTATGGGAAGGTAGGAAAACAGGTCCGAAACGTAGGCAGTGGGGCAGTGGTAAAGGAAGTAGTCAAGGTGAGCAGTCCGGAGTGTGGGAACTGTTTATAAGGATTAGATTAAGGTATCTGCAATCTTAAAATGCAATGGGAAGGGAGGGAAACAGGTCCGCGACGTAGGAAGAGGTGAAGGAAGTAGTAAAGGCAAGCACTGTGGAGTCTGGGAACTGGAAACCAATTGTAACAGTTCGATTTCTGTATCTGAAAGTGAAATACTGAAATGCTATGAGATGGGATGGAAAGATGTCCAAGACATAGGAATTAGTAAATGCTAGCAGTGCGGAGTGTGGGAAATGCTGTTGGCAATTAGATTAATGTATTTAAAATACTAAAATGCAATGGAAAGAGATGACAACATGTCCACGACGTAGGAAGTAGTAAAGTTTAGCATCGCAGATTGTAGGAACCGTTTGTGTCAGTTAGATTAATGCATCTCTAATACTTAAATGCTATGAGAAGGGAGGGAAACAATGACGTAGGAAATGGTGAAGGAAGTAGTAAATGCTGGCATCGCAGAGTGGGGAAATGATTTTCCCCGAGCAAAGCTCGGTCTCCAGGTACTATTTAATTAAACTAAATAAATAAAACTAAATTACCCTTATACATTTTGTTTACTTGGTTTAAGTGTATTACAAGTATGTGTCCTATACCTTTGAAAATAAACATAATTACAGTTAAAACCATACAGATTTCAGCTTCAACGTGGAAAGAATTGTGAAAATAAATTATACTAGAAAACATATTCAAACATCGCCCAAAGATTAGTAAAAAAACTTAATATAAAAATAAGAAAACAAACTATACTTTTATCTTATGTTTTTAATATTGTTTATTTTTCATTTTACATATTGCATTTTATTGGGTCATATATATTTTACTTGTTGCATTTTAGCGAATTTCCCTATAGGGAAGTAGCTATTACCGTAGGTGGCACGGTAAGACCATAGATAAAAGGAGTATAGATATGTCTATACTCCTTTTATCTATGGTAAGACCTAGACCCAGGACCGATTTACTTTTTCATTTTGATGTCCCCAGAGGCCAAAAACACCATTCGTTCAAATTTATATATATATATATATATATATATAGACTTATATATATATATATATACGTCCGTGAACGCGATAACTTGAGTAATTTTTGTCCGATTTTGATGAAATTTGGTTTAAAGGTGTAAAGCGGGATAAACTTGAATGAGTTCGCGAACCAGCAAGATCGGACCATGGGAACGGGGCTTTACGGGGGGTTTTATGGGGTAAAAATTGGTTTTCCTCACTTTTGACCCTCAAAAGACAAAATCTCCCGATTTCTCTTTAGACCTTTTTAAAGAGCTTAAAAAAACAAATAATTTAGTGTATAAAAGTATTTTTGTTCGATTATTAGTAACGGAGAAAATTTAAAAAATTATAAATTTAAAATTCCCATGTTATTCTTATGGAGAATATTGTCAAATGTTGTAGTTTGCTTGTTTATGAATATATTTTGATCCAACTTGGCCAATTTATTTATTTTGTACTAAGCTATCAATATTTTACTCAAAAACACACTTTATTAGTTTCCTTGTAGCAGCAAACCTAGGTACTCGTTAAACCTAATGTTATTAAAATATATTTAACTGAAAATCAATTCAGACAAATGGAAATTCGCTTAGTCGGCAGGTTTGCTGCGGCGGGGGTATTTTATTTAACTATAATTCCAAAATTCATCATTGAAGCGTAGTTGTAAGCCTAACGGTTCCGGTGATAATTCAAAATATTGTAAAATTTGATATTCCCATGTTATTTTTATTGAGATTAAATAAACTGATCAAATTTGACAATTTTTTATTTCGTACTAATCTAACATTTTAATACAAAATCACACCTGAATACCTTCCCTGTAGCAGCAAACCTAAGTACTCATTAACAATAATGTTATTTAAATAGGAAATAAATCTGACAATTTTAAGGGAATATTTTTGTAGAAATCCAACCAGGAAAATGGAAATTCGCTTAGTCTGCAGGTTTGCTGCGGCGGGGGTTTATAAATTTTTTCCTCATGTTATTTTTAAGTCAAACGAGCATTTTCCCCTACTTTGGGAAAACGGGTTTAATCAAACAAGTTTTACAAAAAGTATTGTAGGCCTACTTCAACATGGTTTCCATGTCCAGTGAGCATCATTGTTATCCTACTTTAATTGTGTACACCGATTTCAATTACATCGATATCGCAATGCCAGTAACTAGAGAAAATCCCGCTTTAAGGATACTGGAGAGTCGAATCAAGGGTTGAACTCAGAACAATTTAATTACAGAGGGTTGCTTTCAAAGCATTTCCACATGAACATTCCGCCCGAAACCGTTAACTATTGCTCTTGTTCTAATTCACTGTTCTTTTACCCTTGGTGGACAAAATTACACATTTACGGAGGGGTCTATCAGACCGGATTCTGATTTGTTTAATTTACCTTCTTTAATGTACACTAACATGATGTAGTTTACTGTGTATAGCTTTGAAACTCTTTTGACAAGCCTTTCACCGCAACGATGTGTTTTTGTATGTTTTATTATAATATTAAAAAAAACTTTGCAAAAAGTGCATCATTTCAAAAAATAATAACATTAACTTTGGACACCATACAGACCATGTTGTATGAGAGTTTTTGTAGGTTATTAGACTGACAACACAGAAGTACTGTTCAAAATTTTAAAATCGATTACGTATCTTAGTTTTTATCACTAAAGTTCATGGACGATTTTAACTTGGTAAAATATGAAATTATATGCGTTCAACGTAATTACTACAAAACGGTCCCCCAGACCGCCAAAATTTACAGGCCAGAAACGTTAACTATTTCGTTATAAACCTGGTTATTATTAATAAGTTAGTTAGATAATGTATCTATGACCATTGAATTAATATACTGTAATTAGCATATTTATTAAAAGGAATGTCTTCAGTTAACTCTGACCTCCGTTTACGCTTCGAAAACTGAAATTTTCCTTTTTCTGGCCAATTTTATGTGACAACCCTAATGAATTGGTGCATTTTGAAAAATATTTTTTAATATTATTTTTTTAATTTGAATGTTATCTTATGTAAACCCTCTAATTATCATTGATCATCTTAGGACTCTGCCCCCGAGGTTTAATTCGTTGATCATTTCCATAGAACCAGTAAGAAAGTTACAAAGTTTATGTTTTCCATGATAAAACTTATATGTGTTTCACTTAACATCACACAGAGGCAGTGGAGTTATCAGAAAAAATAATTTTAACAAGCCGATAGGTTTTAATATGTCATAACTAATCGCATGATTATCAAAAATATGTAATCGGTAAAACTAGCCTAGGTTTTATTTCCTTACCTAAACTAAAAAACTGTAGTAGCACACACTACTTCTTGATTAAATAAGAAAACAAGAATAAACACTATTACACATAAATAAAACAATCCACTTGTAAAAAGGATTACTCAGAGAGTACAAATTGGATTGTCATGAAATTTGACAAAAGGGTCGTAGATACGCGCTTTAAGAAATCTTTCTGAGGAATTGAATCAAAGCTTTGTTAACCAGACCTTCTAAGAATCCATGTTATGAATATGAGCACCTTTTATCATCCAAATATAATATAACCAGATAATATAACCAAATATTTCCGAATACATTGAAAACTGCCATTTACCATTGACTTCTATGTATAATTCGATTTATATGGATCATACATTACGTATTGACCCCCACATAGTGTGCTAGAAATAAAATATAACTTTTCCTACAATTACGTGGAAATCATCAAATTTCCACAACTGTAAACAGTACGCAAAATAGCTCATTTCAACTCTACCCATTCTCACTCACAGACAGCTGATTTGACTATTCGCGTTCTAAAACCTAACATCCGGTAAGTAAATATCTCAACCTAAAAAAAGCAAACATAACCTAAATAACATTTTATTTACAACTAAAAAATTAATCTGTGCGTTAATCAGTTAATTGTTGTGGTGGGAAGTATCTTGTGTGTAAGAGCACAAACAGCCATTGCCGCTCTTAAAACACATGAAACATTGTAAAAGTAAAGATCTTTTTAACAAAATTATTTTACACACTATTAGGTAAAGCGACGTAACAACCATCAGAATACGTCAACCACGTCGATACAAATGAGGGGGAGTTATAGTAGTAGTTTACGCAACGATACCGTAAAGATTGTGTTAACGATACGAGTTGAAAATTTAAGGTACGAGCCTTGGCGAATGCCTTAAAAAATTCTACGAGTGTCATTAACACTATTTACGCGAGTACTGACAGTACAGTGATGCAACGAAACATTGTAGGTACCAAACACTAATTGCACCACTCAACAATTAAATTAGAATGAACAGCTGATTGGTCGATTTCAAATCATTACAATTTTACTTCTTCCCTCTCAATCCTTTAACCTCATTGGTCCGTTACTCATGTTGTTAAGTAAAACTATGCTGTTAAGTAAGTAAACAATGCTGTTGTGTGATACTTTCAAATTCTAAGAACTGAACTGAAACGGCTACTTCAAAAACGGGTGTAGGTTAAATTATTTAGCTCTGAGAGGTAAATATTGAAAATATCCTTAACTACTTATTTCAGCAACTCTCAATCAAACTGAGACATGATAGCCACCCAGCTAGAGAAGTTTAAGTTGTGTTGCGAGCGTGGGTTTGGAGCAGGCCTTCTTCCGTGGATCAATACAATCTGCATCATCAGTAAGTGAATAATTACTGGCCAGGTGTCCACCTACCGATACATCTTGTGTAGCATGGGCCAGACTCATTAGGCTGTGAATACCACCACCACACAACGAAAATCCCATGTAATGGAAACACAAAGAAGGAAGATTAATCTTGTAGACTGTTTTAGGAAGACGAGTCTTTTACGTTAAATCAAGCATTCGTATATATGGCTTTTAGTTATGGTAGTTTTCCAAGGCACCGTAAGATCTAATGGTTTGACACATATTAGGGTGAGATTTGAACTGGCAGACGAATTACGTAGCAAAAATCCATTGGTTAATGGCAGGATTTGAACTCAAGTCCCCAGTCCGGAGGGTCCACGTTGTAACCACTAAACTAGGTGCGCCATTAAATATTATACATTGTTTATGAAGTTTCACCAATCTAGATTCTCCACCTCTTTATTTACACTCTCCGGAAATTCCGTTCACTAATGAACAAATTTAAGCATCTAATTTACTAATTAGCGAGTGTAATTTTACCATTTGATAAAATAAGACTTACAAATCTCAAAACGATAAACAAAAGATGTAAAAAAAAAACAATTAGAATATAATTGACCTAATCTTGGATCAAAATACACAACGACTTTTAGAAAGAAAGGTTATAAATATATGCATACATTACAATGACTTAATCAAGTAAACGCTATGTATTCGTCAAAAAGAAAAGATTAATCCATTACCACATTTAATTTAGAATTAGAAAAACTAGCGCATTAGTAATTTATATAAGTTATTTTTAATCATCTAAACTGTTGTAATCGCCAATCCAAAAAAATTACTTTAATAAATTGCAATACACTCATTAATATTACTCAGTTCCTTTACCAAATTAAATTCAAAATGATTATCTGTATTGAACTAATTGTGTTTTTATTTGGAATCAATGGACCCAAAACACCAATCTTTCACCTCTTCCTCCCAAAACCAAAATATTTAAGAAAATGTATTTTTAACGTTTTACAAACTGTGCAGTATCAAAACTAATTTACAACTTAAATAGGGTAAGTTATCTGCACCCAAGTTCGAATTTTAGTGACACCAGTCAGGAATATAAATCTATTTTTAAAATTGCCTAACACTTTTTTTATAGAAAGACGAATTCAGGTATCATCTGAGATACAGTTAGTTAGTAATACAGGTAGTTAGTAGTTAGTAATGGTTGATGATCTAAACTTAACAACCTTGAACAGCAACAAACAAAATATTGTGAGAGGAAATCACAAGGGTGTAGCCAGATTCAAGTCCTCTTTGTGCGAGCGCAAGACAACAGAGTGCAAATAAATGCTTTGGAATTAGACAGAGCAAAAACAAAACACTATACAAGTAGTCCCTACAAAACTAAGAACACGGAAAGAATATACACAAATGTAACACCTCGCATTAAGGTAATTGCAGAATTAGAGGTTATGTCTTCACACCATATGGAAAAGGTGAAGGAAATCCAGTGGTATTTTAATAAAAATTTGCAATTTTTACACGACAGTAGTCTTCTTTATCGTGTACTACTTTACGAACGTGGTAAAAATGTAAAAATTACTATGGTTATCTGGGGGGGAATGTAGTTATTGGTTTCAATTTTAAGTTGTTTGGTAAAATTTTTTTCAGGAATCACGTAGATTTCTATCTCTTTTCTGGTGGAATTGGTTCGTTGAACACACGTTGCGTGGTACATTATGGATTGAACGTACACAACGCCTACTATTCAAGGTGTAGTTTGTGTCAAAGTTTCAATTTTATGACATTTCAGTGACGAATTCACCTCGATTTCTATATTTTATCTAAAAGGACCCATTGGACGTTGGGTATGCCAAAGGGTAGAGATATCTGTCTAGCCTAGGCATGAGAGTTAAGATGCTCTACCTGAAGCATATCCAGGGTCAGGTTCGTCATCCTCAGAGCCCGACAGGTCGTGTACCCTGCACTGATGGTGATGTACCAACGCCGCGCTCTGGTGTAGGAAGCACTCGTGTCGCAGAATAGTGGTCGTGGACGTGGCGGGTCCGAGGCCCCGCGGTAGAGAGTTGAGCCCCGGAGGCCGCAGCACTAAGGCCAACGCACCCCCGGGGCCAGGGAAGTCTACCTCGGTGAGACTAGGCCGTCTGGAGGCGGGCGCGGGCGGGACTGCGGCGGGGATGTAGTCGTCATCGTCCGCGGACCCGCTGGACCCCGCGCTGTTGGACACAGGCGGTCCAGGGACCTGTCGTCTCGCCGGGGACCTGCCCCTGTCCGGCACCGTGGTAGCGCTCCAGTAGCCCCACGCCATGCACACACACACGCACACACACGACTGACCCGCCCCGGCCGAGGTAGGCGAAGGCGACGCATGCGCGAGACGTCACCACCCTCACCCTCGCCAATCCATACACCATACACCACCCGGAGAAAGGTTAAGGCCACCGCGCCGTGTGCCGCGTGGTGAGTACTCCACAACAACATAAATAAAACCATCAAATAATACAATTAAATACGCCTTTCTTCTAACAACAAAAGTATTTGTGTCAACCCCAATGCATGTAGATGATGTATTAAGACGAATTTAAATATCCTAAGTTCAGCATAAGAAATTATACGCACACAAATTAAAGTATTTCGGCGTTAATTCTAATTGTGTTGACTTTTTTTTCATCAATTTGTTTCATTGCAAAACTGTCATTCAGGTCAATCGGTCGTTTGATTAAAATTATTTATTGTTATCAAATTAAATCAAAGTTATAAAATCAAGTTATGAACAAAAGTATTTCAACATGAAAGATACATGTTCATTTTAAGTTAATCATTAACTATGTTCACTTTCGAATGCTCTTGCGGCGTGATGTGATAAGTGATTGTTTCGTGGGGCTCTAGAACCTCTTCAATCTACACTCTTTTGCTTCAAATTCACACTGTCATTGAGCTGTTTTAGAAACTTTGTGATCTATAAGCAGTAGAAAACACGTCACGTCACCATAGCATACTGACCGCTGTCATCTGAGGGGTGAAAGTAGCCTACCGTTTAGGGGTTAGATTACATGGACTCATGAGGAAGCTAGTGATATTACAGGAGTCCCCCAAGGCAGCGTTCTAGGCCCAGTCCTTTACCTAATCTACACAAATGACATGCCGACAATCCCACGTGTGACCCTGTCACTTTACGCAGACGACGCTCTCTTGCAATGTCGGAGCTGTCGACCAACCCAGGCCGCAAGGACCATGCAGAGACAGATGGACGCCCTATCACCATGGCTGCAGAAATGGAGGGTAAAGGTTAATGCCGACAAAAGCAATGCCATTTGTTTCAGGAAACGTAGGATGCCTGGGGCAGCCATACCAGAAATCGAGCTAGATGGGGTGCAAATACCCTGGCAGAACACGGTGAAGTATTTAGGTGTTACACTAGACTCTAAGATACGATTCGGGGACCACGTGAGGAAGAAAGTCAGCGAGGCAACTGCCATCCAAGCGATGCTGTGGCCGATGATCGCCCCGAGGACTCCTCTGCCACTTAGCACTAAGATTTGCATGTTCCTGCTCATAGTCCGCTCCTGCATGATGTACGCCTCAGAAGCTTGGTGGGCCCTGGCCAGCAGGACACACAGGAAGCGGCTGGAGGTCATCCAATCGAAAGCGCTCAGACGCATCACCCGCCAACCATGGTTTGTCAGCAACGCTACCATCAGAAACTCTTTAGGAATCCCAAGTCTGGAGGAGTTCACGGTCCGGAAGGCAAGCCGCTTGTTCCAAAAAGCGGCGCAATCGGAACACGACCATATTTCCGACCTTTGCAGGCGTTATGACATAGCCGAGGACTGGAGACCCCGGCCTGCAGCCGTCCTGGATGATCCACCGTAACAGAGTCACCACGCCCCGACACACACCGGGTACGTCGAGCCCAGCTCCGGCCCATTGCATACCAGGTCAAGCTAGTTTTTAAAACCTGTTAGAAATTTAACGCACAGCAAGTCAGTCAGAAATACAGTAGACCTATGTCAGTTATTCAACAAACACGGCTAAGTCTTGTTTCAGATACTCCAAGATTCATTCCGGCAGCAGAGACGTGTCATCTCGCTGTGATCGCCCTCCCACATAAGTGAGTGGAGGGGGGAGGTGCTTTTAGTGGGTATACCAGAACTGGTGAGTCCCACACTACCCTCAAGGACTGAGGGTGTGCCTAATGCATTTTACACCTCCCTAACAAAAAAAAAAAAAAAAAAACAGTGCGGACGGATATCTACTCTCAAACCAGCATTGCCTGCATTATCAGTAAATGAAGCAACAGTATGAGCTAAATTACATTGTTTACCTACTATATAAGCTCTCTAATAATTACTCAAACTGAAACATTCAATAAAAATTATGGCCAACTACCCACACATTATTGAAGGGGATCAAATTTACTACCGCCAAATTTACTACTATTTTAGGTTTAAAACAGTAAAAATGAAGACCAGTTCACGAGGATAGTTAAAAATGAAAATTAATCAACACTGATGGAATGAAAGGCTCGACAATAGAATAAAAACTCAAGTATCTTATGAGAATAAACATACATCTAGGCTTGTTGCAATACATAGGTCCAAAGTAGGTCATGTATGGGGGTTGGGGTTGGGACGGGGACATAGACAACTAGCCAAGTGATTGTAAACAACGTCAAACGACCGGAAGTAAACCGACAGCGGCTCAACGATTGGCGTCGTAGATCATGTCACTTCCGCTGTCAGGAAAACAGAAAACCAGAGCTTCTTGACGGGAATACGTCCATACCTAAGTCTTGTTGGAAAATATTGAATCAAATTGTTATTATACTTTTTTTAGAGGTTAGCGGTCTCTTTTAACCTTATTCCGAATTCCGAATTTAACCTTATTCCGAATTATTAAGCGAATTCCGTGGCGCTACCAACAGAACTGCCGATTCACCAGCTTTAGCAAGCACATATATTTTACCCCCCCCCCCCCTATTCTGTGTATGGTATTAAAAATTTGCGAGTTTCAGTCCGTTTTGGGTCCCCCTGAACCCAAAAAAGTGGTTTTCGAAGTGATGCCTGTGTGTGTGTGATCAGACCACACCTGTAGTCCGATTTTGAAGGAATTATGTATGTAGGCACTAATCCATTGTATCTCCAGGCAAATTTTTATTTTTTTTTAGAAATTTTAATTTGTAATCGTTATTTTCTCATAAAACCCCATAAAAAACGGGAAAATCGTATTTTCTCAAAAATGGCACGAACGAGTTTGACAACATTTTAGTACCTATGTTATAGTCCTTAAAGTTCTTGACAAAATGGTACAGATACCATTTCCGTAAAAAATTAAGGCTCAAAAGTTATTGCAACTTATGCTATTTTACTATAAAACCCCATAAAAACAAAAAATCGGATTTGAGGAAAAAAGCAGGCTTTGATTAAAATTAATGTATTATGGTCCTCATAATTCGAAAAAAGAAAATAGTTCGACCCCCCATTGCTAAAAGTGTTTGCCACTTATGAAATTTTCCTAAAATCAAATAAAATATCATCAAAATTTGGTTACCCCCGCCACCCATGATAGAGGTTGTTCACAAGCTAATGGGAGAAAATAAGTGTCAGATTGCAGATTCAGTTTATTAATGGTTTTTTCTACAAAAATTTGTGATTATTTTTGTTTGTAGGCTAATGTTCGTGTAAAAATCACTTTTTTACTGATTTATTTGAATCACTATATTTAAAATGCAATCTTAACCACTTTTAACGAATTATTAACGTTTAAAGAGGTATTGTTACAATGATAATGTTTTGTTAACATGGACGATAACTTAGTTACACCACACCTAACAATGTTTGCCAGAGGGAAGCGGTCGCGGCAGACAAATTTCCCCACGAACGGACATGTTTTGCCAACTTTTCCATGTTTGCCAACTTTTCCGCAGTATGGCGTGTTTGTAAATTCAAAACTCGTGTAGGGGTAACATCGTAAGATGAAATAAAACTACTGAATGTTGGCTTCATTATATGAACAATACTAATAAAACAGGGAAAATATAATTTCTGGATATTATACTACAGCCACTATTTTTTTTTATTTAGCTCCTTTCGTCAATAGTAAGGTAATTTTTACAAGAGTTAAAAAATGAAATTAGGATTTAAAATTTTTAAGTAGCCCTAATTTGACAATCAGATAAAATAACTTCAAACCAAAGTTTGGAAAATTTTGAGTAGATAAGCTAAACTATGAAGATGACCTATTATAGTTGATTTATTATGGCTATCTTTGTACAATGGTAATGTAAGTTAAAGTATTACACAAACTTGGGTTATTAGCATAGAGAGGTTTTTTACGCCTAATGGTTTTATAATACCTTATCTATCCAATCTATCTCCAAAGACAAAACATACTGATGAAACTTTGTGAACAATAAGGCTTTTTTTAGATTTAATCCCACATTATTATATATCAAAATTAGTTGGTGTGTAGATTTGCAAACTGACATTACATTTTTTAAGTCTCTTGGGATCTGCCCCAGTGGCTTTTAAAGTTTTCATGTTATCCTTATGAAGAACATATTTGTTTACATTATTAGCAGCTAGATAATTTAATTGATGTTCATATTTTAGTTGCAAACATTAACTGACTTGGTTGAAATGAAATATTTACTATTTAAATTTGGGTTGGCTTAAATATTACAATGGAAAAAGCGAGAAAGCCTGGACAATTTGATGTACCTAAAAGAAAACTGAATTAACAATGTTCTGCATTTCTTGAGTAATCATTGAAAGAGCTGATTTGCAAACTATGGAAACATAGGAAAGTCATAGAACACAATTAAGTAGAAGAAATAGGAACAGTGTTTTTTTGGAATTTATAATCGTTATTATGGGCAACCTAATGCGGCTATGAGTGGGAAACATTTGTAGAAAACATTAAAAAAATCAGCTTTAGAAAAATTATAATTATAAGATATTTACAAGAAATGTTCATGATATCGAAATGTTATTGTACATCGTGAGTACTTCCAAACTCTTTGAGTCGGCTCTTTTAAAGTCATCGGAAACATAACTGTTATTCTTTTGAAAATAACACATGTAATACTTCCGTATTTCTCTAATTCGAGCAACATGTACACTAGTAATATATTATTAGAAAAAAATACTAAAAATAGTTATACAGTACTATGACTTTTATGCCCACATTTGAATTTTAAATAATAATGATTATACACAAGCATTTAACCAACTTTAAAAATAATGCACAATTATAAAGGATAATTAAATTAGTATGGTTAAAAATTTAAATTATTATATCTAACTATACGTTAAGAATTGCAGTCATATAATTTCTAGCTTAACAGAAATGCAGGTTATTAAGTGAGGGAAAGTTAATTGTCCATATCCCTTGCCCACGCTTATCCGCTTTTAATTAAATTGTGCTTCAATTTATTGTGATCCTATGGATTGATATCGGGTCATTTTTGTATCAAATGAAAATCTAATTTAAGCTCTATAGGTTTATGTAAAAAAGTGTAATGAAATTAATTTAAACGGCAGATAAAGAGGAACTCTATATTATGCAATGATTGGATAGCTTATATAACATAAATCATACAATTACGAATGGGAATTTTCAAAAACTGCTTAATTGATCTGAGTTAACTTTGTTATTTTATTTTTAGTCTGCTAAACAAACTAAATTGCTTTTCCTTTTAAGAGCTTTTAGCGCAAATGAGGGTATTTACATCCACTGAATTAGCTCTAACGCTTAAAAATATGACAGTTTTAACTAAAGAGAAAATGTTTTATATTAAAATTTAAACTTCCCATAGGAGTCTTTTAAACTATTTTATTTAAATTTGATCTTTTTTCACTTCATAAACACTCACGAAGATACAGTAAGTTTTACTTAAATCAAATAACAGTGTAGCTTAAATTTCAAAGTGTCAAGTCAATCCAGTACCCTATTGAGTATTTTTATGATATTAAAAATAAATTGTTAAAACGTTGGCCGATGGCAGTTACATCCAATATCCCCTACATCCCTTCCAAATCCTAATGATGGAGACATTAAATTTGTCCGAGAACGAAATAAAAAAATGTACAATTAAATTTTGTTGATTAATAACTACACACTTTTTCTTTCCTTGACAACAAATATAAAGGTTTTCATAATGACCAAACTGTCTTTAGTTTTTTGTTCAAAACAATGAAACAAAACCGTTTTTATTTATATCTAATCATTGTTTGCTGGTTTACCTTTTGCTTTAGTGCTCATTAATTTGGCAATATAAGAAATCACTGTAACTGTCCGCTAACACAGAATTATTCCAGAGTAAGTTTTCATTTGTTGACCAATTTTATAGCATGCATTTAGTCAGGTAATGTAGAATAACAAGGTATCAAACATAGTAGGTAGCACACAAAAATACAGATCGAAATACTGTAGCTTTTTATTTAAAAAATATCAACTTCATCTAAGCTGTCCAAACTCATACAATAGCTGAGTAGAGATCTTATAAAAGTAACAAACTGTTAAATAATAACTTCAAAATTACTATTTAAAAACAATATAAGTAAATATTCTAACTTGACCAAATCTGCAAAATAGCTCACTAAAATTCAGTCCCACTGTATCATCCAACTTAAAATAATTCCAACACGAGTTTTGAATGTACAAACACGCCACACTGCGGAAAAGTTGGCAAAACATGGGAAAGTTGGCAAAATATGTCCGTTCGCGGCGAAAATTTGTCTGCCGCGACCGCTTCCCTCTGGCAAACATTGTTAGGAGTAACTGAGTTACTGTCCATGTTAACAAAACATTATCATTGTAAAAATACCTCTTGCTATTATTTAAAAAATCCCATTTAAGTGGTAAAACATTAAACTATAAATTAATAATGCTGTGTTAATAATTAAAGAAACCATTAAATAATTATGTGTGTTAAAAATTGATGAAGCCGTTAAGTGAAATGTGTTTAGTACCTATGCAATTTATTATTAACTGTGATAACAAAAAATAAAAAACCATGTGATATAGTGTAAAATAAAATAAACAGTAACAAACTAAATCGAAAATCAGGCAGAAACATGTTTTTCATTTACTATGTAGGCCTACAGTAATATCAAATGTGTGCATACTCCAATAGAGAGAGAATATATTTAGTTATGTAGGCTAAGACTTTTCGGTTCTCAATTTAAATATCACAATAGAAAAGAATATAAAAAAGATTTTAAATTTAGTAGGAAAACCAAAAAATATGTTTCTGTTCTTTTGGAGTAAGATTTTTTAGGATAATATAATGAGTGAAGAGCTTCATACATGTCACATCCATCTTAATATATATGAGACTGTTACTTGTTTTATCAACATCTTTCCTGGATTCAAGATTTATAACTTTTTAAAACAAAAAGCTAATTTATCATAGTTATGTCACATACAACTAGGGATCACTCCAGTTTAATTAGTTATTTAATTGACGGAATCTCCGCAGAATAAATAACGGCAGTATTTTTACAAGATTTTTAATTTGAATATTTAAAATTATCTGCCTGATAGTGTAAAATTGGAAAAAAATATTTAAGGTAAATAAAGACGTTTTAAACTTTGGAATTTGTATTCTATTGCTATGCAGTAAAATCAATATATCTGCCTCAGTTATTTGAGAGCCCAGAGAGCAGAGCCCTTTTGGTTGATATTAAAATGGAGATATCAATTTTCTAACAAAATATTCTATATTTGTTCAATCAAAGGTACAGTTTGATTTTAATGCAAGTTAAAGATGTAATAAAAGCAACTGTATGATCCAAACTTAAAATAGGTTTGGACCGCTTTCCCGTAAAAGTGTTTGAAATTTACAAAAATGCCACTGGTGTAGATACGCGCAAATAAACTGTAAACATTGAAGTATTTTTATTATTTTTTTACAATGTTTACTTCCCAAAGCACTGCCTTGGAACTTTGATGCAGCTCTGAGGGAGGACCTTAGGTTGATAAAGAAACAGGAATAGCCCTATAGAATTTTTTTTGTACATAAATTATTTTAATTTAAAATTTTAGCTGGCCAGTAATTTTTTTGGTGATGGAAAAGCAGAAAGACAAACAGATAGGCGGGCACCTTATTAGCAAATTTTTCATACAGGGAATAAGCTATTATCGTTGGGCTCACAGTAAGATCAGGACCCGGGACCGATTTACTTTTTTTGTTTGGAGGTCATAAGAGGCCAAAAAAACCATCCATTCAGATTCATATATATATATATATATATATATTAAATCAGTATATTATTTTTACTATATTAGAGTATTATTTTTCTGAACACCTAAATTAAAATCATATATTTATATATATTTTCATTAGCACGATAACTCGAGCAAAAATAATCTGATTTTGATGAAATTTTGGTATTGGGTTTAGACCTACAATTATTCAAACGAGTTTTCTAACCAGCGTTACCAAACCATGGGAACGAAGGTTTATGGGGGGTTTTATGGGGTAAAAATTAGTTTTTCCCATTTTTGACAATAAAAACATTTTCAAAATTTTGCAATTTCGTTCTAAAACACCATGTAGAGCTTAAAATAAAACAAATAATTTAGTACATGGAGGTGTTGTCATGTGCTTAATGGGGTAGGAAAAAATTCATAAATCCTGTAAATTTAAAATTCCCATGTTATTCTTATGGAAAAAAGCAAACTGTTGTAGTTTACTTGTTGAACATGATCAAATATGGAAAATGTATTAATTTCATGCTATACTATTAACATTTAACTATAAAACCCCTTTATTACCTTCCTCGTAGCAGCAAACCTAAGTACTCGTTTACCTAATGTTAAGGAATAAATATGACATTTTAAGGAGGTATGTTAGTTAAAATCCAATTAGGTAAATGGAAATTCACTTAATCTGCAGGTTTGCTGCGGAGGGGGTGTTTTATAGTAAAATTGAAATGGTAAATAGAAGAACAGTTTTTTAACTTTCAAAATCCCTATCCAAAACCCAATCGATAAATTTGACTCCCTAGTCGAGTTGCTATAGGGCTCGCCTTCAACCTGTAATTTGCTGACGTGCAAGTTGATGTTTTTCCCAAGTTATTTGTCAAGCTAGAAATTAATAATTTTATCAATCAAAGGTTTGAGTTGGATGGTAAAAAATTTAGTTAACAAGTGGATATACCACAAGTGGATATAGTTAAGGGTGGATATACCACAAAGCATGCTTGAATGTATTACCTCTGAGAAACGCTAATAGCAGAATGGGCAGAATGGGTGGGTGTGCGTGCAAGTCAGGGTTCTGCAATTACAGCTTGACTGACTGAGGGTAAACATTGCAGAGTTTGATTGTTAGAAATGTAGATTACTGATTTGTTGATCCAATATTACAAGCTTGTGAAGTCGAGCATCTTGACAAATGTTATCAATGAATTATTTTGCATTAAAACCTTCCAAGATTTTTAATTGATTTAGTTCATCATATTTCTTTTATGATTTCCCCTCATCTTATGAACACAAAAATCGTAATTTCTACAAAATCCCAACTCTTCATGGAAAATCTGAACTTATTTAATACATAACCAGCAGGGTTTTTGTGACAGTTACTCCTCTCAAACTACTGAACCGACTGACATGTTTTTGGTGTCATTGGAAAGAGCATAACGTGAAGTTGTGCAGGAAACTTTCATTTTAGGGAAATAATTAGAGGTGAGACCCTGGGGCCCTTTTAAGTTTCGTATTTCTCCATAAGATCAACATGGGAAACAACAATTGTTATGAAACTCCAGCTATTGTCAGAAATTAAAAGTGAGAAGAAGAACATATGTTAATTGTAAATGGGCAACGAGTTTGCTAATTTAACAGTTTGCTACAAACATTTGCTGACTTGCTTGAAATGAAATATTTACTATTTGAATTTGGGTTAGCTTAAATATTACAATGGAAAAAAGCGAGAGAGCTTGGATAATTTGATATACTAAAAAGAAAACTGATTTAACACTGTGCTCCATTTCTTAGTAACCATTGAAAGAGCCGATTTGCAAACTATGGAAACATAGGAAAGTTATATAACACCACCAAGGAGATGAAATAGAAATATTGTTTTTTTTTTAATTTATAATCGTTATTATGGATAACCTAATGCGATGCGGCTATGAGTAGGCTATTAACACTAAAAAACAAGGTCAACTTTTGACAAATGATAAGATATTTACAAGAAATTTTTATTATATTGATCTGTTATGTACAGTACAGTCTTGAGTATTTCCATAATCTTTGAGTCGAATCTCAAAGTCATCAGAAATTATGACTGTTATTCGTTTGAAAATAACGCCTGTAATACTTAGTAATTGCTTGAATTCGTGCAACAGGGACACTAGTATAGACTAATGAGAAATAGGAAATCGTCTAAAAGGGGTTAACTTACACATCAAGCCAAAAAACTGAATAAACAAGCAAAAACTGTCAAGTTTTATAAAAAAAAAGAAAAAAACCATATGAGAGTAAACCCGTCATATTATGTTAGTATCCTAAACACATCGCTAAAACTTATACAAATACATTATTTACTATGAAACATAAGATGTCATTTATAAACAATTGAACTAATTTTAAGTTATTCAGGATTTTTTTCCATTTTTACAATATATTTTACAGTGTAGATCTTCAAAAGGTGTAAGGCTGAAGATAGACAAATAGGAGTTATACCGATACCTTGTTGAATAAATTTTAGTTAAATAATTTGTTATTTTAAAAATATGGTTGGTGAAATATACATATACATAGATGGTCAAGTAACCTCTTCAAACGGAACTCTACAGAATTGTCCAAAACCGAATAATTGTATGATTTGTAGAATTTTTGGCTTCAAAAAGAATTTTTTTAATTAATTCTGGAACACAATTAGTGAAATAAGTTAAAATTATGTAATACATAAGGTAGTAGAATGAAAATTTAGGAGATTCACCTCATTAAAGAACCATGTTTCCAAGTAATTATTGACACAGTTTTATTATTTTACAGCCACGATTTTTTATTTGTAAAAGTTGAAGTTGCAGCATGAAATCTCATTTATCAGCATAAACCTCATGTGACTGTGAGAGATGCCATAATGAGGAAGCCTAAATTACTCAAGAGGACTATTACAGTACTACATCCAATGAAGCAGACTTGATCTAGCAGCTCTATCTCAACCTCAGATTGTATTTTATAAGTAAAATACCACTGTGAGCATTATAGTTTAAAGATCCAACTTTTAGCAATTTCCCTATAGGGAAGTAGCTATTACCGTGGGTGTCACTGTAAGACCTAGGCCCAGGACCAATTCACTTTTTCATTTCAAAGTCCTCAGAGGCCAAAAACACAATTCGTTCAAATTTTTATATATTGTGTCCGTGAACAAACTCAAGTAATTTTTGTCCGATTTTGATGAAATTTGGTTTTATGGTGTAAGGTGGGATAAACTTGAATGAGTTCGCTAACTAGCATGATCGGACCATGGGAACGGGGTTTTATGGTGTAAAAATTGGTTTTTCTCGTTTCTGACCCTCAAAACACAAAAATCCCAATTTCTCTTTATGCCCATTTCAAATAGCTAAAAGAAACAAATATTTTAGTATATTGGACTGTTTTTGTGTGATTTTGGCTGCAGAGAAAATTGAATAAATTGTAAATTTAAAATTGTCATGTTATTCTTATGGAGGATAAGTAAACTGTTGTAGTTTGCTTGTTTATGGATATATTTTGATCAAACTTGGCATTTTTTTAATTTTATACTAAGCTATTTATATTTTACTAAAAAACTCACTTTATTACCCTCTCTATAGCAGAAAACCTAGATACTTGTTAAATCTAATGTTATTTATATACAGGGTGTTTTTTTTTTTGTTTTTTTTTTTTTTTAACTTGCATCTTTATTTATGTAAAAACCGCAATAGATAGAAATATGCAGTTTGTGGGAATCATCTATTGACGTAGGGGGCCCAATTTTTTTGAATTCAACGTTACATTCACAATCCCCACCTTTCCCCCCTGCCCCCAACTTATTTTTTTTAAATAGCAAGGTACCCCTCATGACATCAAATAAAAGAGCATAAAAAAAGAAAATGTTTGATGAAAAAAAATTGAAAATCGGTTCATAAATTCGCAAGATATTTCCCCCCCCCCTCCCCGGAACTTAATTTTTTTTAAAGCAAGGTACCCCTTGTGACATATCAAATGAAAGAGCGTGAAAAAAGAAAATGTTTGGTGAAATTTTTTTTTCATTTGATATGTCACAAGGGCTATTAAAAAAAAAGTTACGGGTAAGGGAAAAGGGGGGGGATTATCTCACAAATTCATGAGCCGATTTTCAATTTTTTTCATCAAACATTTTCTTTTTTCCTGCTTTTTTATTTGATATGTCACAAGGGGTACCTTGCTATTTAAAAAAAATAAGTTGGGGGCAGGGGGGAAAGGGGGGAATGTGAATGTAACGTTGAATTAAAAAAAATTGTGCCACCTACGTCAATAGATGATTCCCGCAAACTGCATATTTCTATCTATTGCGGTTTTTACATAAATAAAGATGCAAGTTTAAAAAAAAACACCCTGTATATTTAATTTAAAATCCAATACTGGTAAATGGAATCTCGCTTATTGTACTGGTTAGCTGCGGCGGGGGTATTTAATTTACAGATGGGACACCGCTGGTTTAGTACTTTGAATGTAAAACTTCAGTTTTGGAAGCATGGTTTGAATCCAGCCAATCACAAAAGACAATTTCCTATGTGATAATGGCATACCATGAGGAGTTCCACCTGCATAAAATATAGGTCTTTTTGAAATTAGAATTGTCTCTTTTTGAAATGAGAGTTGTCTCACAAAAAGATTTCGCTCCACAAAAATCGGCATGACAATTTTCTAAGGTTGCTAAAACCTTATATCACTAATCAGATATTGTATAAAATAATTAATTATGAGTAATAGACGGTTATACATAATTAAAATAACTTATAGTACTTCCTATAATTCTAAATAAACTTTAATCAAGATCGTATCCTTAAACCAAAATAAAACCTTTGTCTCTGCAATTAAAAAAAAATTACAAAAGTAAGCAACAACATAAAAGACAAGTTAATATACCTTTGTACAAACAGCATCCGATGAGCACACACACATACATGACGCACCACTGTCGTCTGCTAAATTAATTAAACGACCAGAGACTAGTGACTAGCAACCAGCCTCCCACATGTTACAAAGGTCCAGTTGTGTTCTATGACATCTTACTGAACAGCTGGTGCACGGCTTGCATAGTCAATCTTTACACCAGCAGCCTTAGTTGTAAAAACTGTTATATCTTGCAAGCAAAAAGCTCCTTATGTATGAAAACAGCTGTTTTGTTTCAGCTACAAATGTCATTGGTACTAACTGTGCTACCTACAACATTTTTAAATGTTACGCTAATTAATATAAAACGTCTCTTTTAAATTTTGATCATAAAGAGTCTTAAAAAACTAGAATATTTGATTTACTGTAGTTATCTTATAATGTTAAATAAAACATGGGAGGTTTTTTTATTCCAATATTCTGAATCAACCACATGAAGGATTTTCATGATTTTTGTGTTGAAATAGGTAAATATATAATTTTGAAAGGAAGGTAATGTCAAAGCCATAATTTTAATTTGGGGTTTCAGTTTTGTTTAGAAATAATGTTTTATTCATGTTAAAAAGTCTAGCAGTTGACAGTATAATTTTAAGTTTGTTTGTATAATTTAGTTGAACTAACAGCTGGTTTCAAACTGTCCCTAAAATTTTCACATTGTAAAGTTGTTTAAAAAATATTGATCTTTGGTACCGGTACTACATATTTTTACAATGATAGGCCTACTATAAATTTAGTTTTTCTTCTTACCGTACAGTATTTGCGTTTTCAGTAAATATGTAATTTTTAACTATATAACTTATCTTAAATATTTACGTACCGGTATAGTCAAGATTAATCATAAATACAATCTATATAAATTTAAGCTTATGGTGCGGAAATTTGAATTAATTAGCCTATAGGGAAAGTTGATAGTTCTTCTCTTTATGTTTGAACATCTGTATGTCAGCATACCCAAATGTCAATTAGCAATGAAGATGTCAACCGGTATAGAAGGTAGATATTCAATATTGGTCTCTAGGAAATTGTTTGGGTCCAAATGGCTGTCAGTAGAAGCCAAAAACCAATTTATACAGTACCATAACTATCCCAGTAGCACTCACGAATACTAGAAAAGACCCAGTATGGATCATAAACATAAACAAATTAAGTTTTTGGCCTGAAAGTAAACAATACCATATGTTAATTAATGCTATTAGTATAGGGGTTTTGTTTACTTTCGGGCCAAAAACATCATTTGTTTAGGTTTAATATCCATACTGGTATTTTTCTAGTATTCGTCGTAGCACTGTAATGTTCAGAATCTGGGGCACTGACCAAAGAATCTCTTATAATCTTGTTATTACTCTATTCTAAATAGTCAGCTGTTAGCAAATACTTAGTTGACAGTTCTTATCGTTACCTTTGTAAATATTACATACTAGCAGAGTACCCGTACTTCGTACGGGGTTGGCGTATGATTATAAAATGCTTACTGGTATTGCAGTTATACTTGGCTTTGCGTTTGCAATGAGAGAGTACACGGTTTAAGAAAATTTTGTTCTCTTGTTTTAATTTACGGTATGCTATTAATACAGCACATCAACCATAGCCATAATGATCGACCACTGCACCTAAACAATAAAAGAAAGTAAATGTCTCATTGTATATCACAGCTTTATGTTGCTAGTTGGTTCAAATTAGCTGTTGTCATAAATGCAAAAAATTAATAGTGCTGTACCCTGTTGGTAAACCTTATAACTTTTTGATGCTATTAAATATCATAGAACCAACTTGTGTACTTGAAACAGCTGACAAAATTCTTTAATTCCTTCCAAATATGAATAGGGCTTACTCATAAGGTTAATAACATGGGAAACTCCAGAGCCAATGGGGTGGAGCCCGAAAGGATTTTTGAGATAAGAATATGTCGATAGGTTTATCGGGAATGTGAGCTATCACCATAATTTTAGCCCAATCCGACCATTAGTTATTGCGTGATTAAACTTCAAACAAACAAACTAACATACAAACAAACAAATAAACAAACAAACACACGCACAAACTTTCACATTTATAATATTAGTAAGATAAACATATATGGAGTTAAAATTAATAGATATTGTTTTTCAAAGTGCGTGCAATTCAATAGTGCGGTCACAACACTTTTTGACAAGTAAAAAAAACCGAAATGATGACATTTTACATGTTCAAATAATCTTCAATTATTATTCAATCTTTTTTAATCTTCCAACCAACACTACATTTATCACATAAGCCAAAACCACCATAAGGATGCTGCACAATTCAAGGAATTCTCACAAGTTTTTCAAAAAGTTTTAACAATTATTCTCACACTAGCAGAGTACCCGTCCTTTGTACGGGGTTGGCATATAAGTATAAAATACGTATTGCAGTTATACTCGATCTTTGCGTTTGCAATGTGAGAAGACACGGTTTGAGAAAATTAGCTTCCTAAAATTTACGGTATGCTATAGAATTACAAAAGTATTACACATCTACCATAGCCATTATGTTCTACCACTTCACCTACACAATAGAGAAAGATAGATTATTAAAAATTTGCAAAATATCACAAATTATTCATTAAACAAAAAAAGAACTGTAAAAAACTGTAAACAATCCTACTTTGACAGTTCTCATTGCGTATCACAGTTTTTTGTTGCTGCTTAGTTCAAATTAGCTATGTTTATAAATAATGAAAAAAAAAATAATAGTGCTGCACCCTGTTGGTAAATCTTATAACTTTTTAATGCTTTTGCATATCATAGAACTAACTCTTAGTTAAAACAGCTGGCTAAGTTTCTTTAATTTCCTTTAAATATGAATACTCATAAGGTTGACATGGGAAACTGCAGAGCCACTGGGGCGGAGCCCGAAAGGATATTTGAAATAAGAATATGCCTATATGTTAATCGGGAATGTGAGCTATCATCATGCCAAATTTCAGCCCAATCCGAACAGTATTTTTCGCGTTTACTTGTCACAAACATACATACATCCATACATCCAAACTTTCTCATTTATAATATTAGTAGGACTTCACAAAGCAAGAGAAGTCGGAGGTGTTAGTAAATCTTACAGATATTGCTCCATTTGAAAATTTAGAACGTAGATAAAAAAAGTTGTCTAATTAAATAGAACACTTTGAAAATTACTATACTGTACTATGAAATTGCTCAACTTTATGTGTACCTATTGGGTCAGTAGGCTACATTACAATTCCCTATCAGCTTTTCTAGGCCCAGAGAAAACAATAAAAGATTTTCCTTATGATGACCTTATCAAAGTCCTATTTTCGAAGCAACGATTTGATTCAAAATATTTTCGATTTGAATCGATGCAACTCGATTCAAAGCAATACAAAGATTTTTTCATAAATGGAGTGAAATAACAATAGGCTAATTAAAACTTACCACATTTGTGTAGTGCAAATTTTTGTTGATATGGTATTAGGCCTATTCATACATATGACATAATATGAATTTTAGGTGAAAAAATATTTATTTTCAATCATATATAAGAAGAACCTGTATTCCTGAAAATGTCAGTGAGCTGCTTTACTTGCCTATTTCATATTTTTTACTTACAGAATCATATTGTTAAGCATGTTACATATTTTATAATATTGATTTTACAAATATAAATATGTTTTGGTGTAAACAAATAAAAAAAAATTTGCAAGATTTATACTGAAACTTTAAATAATTGGTTTGGATTGATAATTAGAGGATAGAATCAGACCTACAAACTACAAGGTATGGTACATGGCAGACCAACAAAAATGCCAAATTTATCAGTCTAAAACATCAATCTTACTAGACTTGTGTTATTTCTAGAATGATTTTGGAGTGACTTGTTTGGCTATGTTTACAGTAGTAAAACATGTCTCACACTGCTTACACTTAACAAAACATCTCATCATATGCAATATAAAAAAAAATATATAAAACAATTTAAGGAATAAAAACAAGCAAAGAATTAATTAAATAAGAACGCCTTTGCAAAGGAAACGCAACAACAACGCACTCCTGTATTGCAGAGTATTGCATTCACTTTCTGCAGGCGTTTTTTGTATATGGATACTGATTCCTTCATGAATCGAATCGCAATTCGATGCATGAAATCTAATCGAATCGGAATTTTGATTTCGGGATTTTGCACACCCAAGTCCTAACTCAAATGCTTGTTCCTGAGAAAAATGTAGTCGTTTCCCAACATTACTTTTTAAACATTTATCAAAGGAATGGTCAGTCAATATCAGAGTTTGTAGCCTCACTTCATCGAGACTTAGTTGTGAGTTTACACAATAAGACCCTCTAGTAGTTTTTTGGTGGTGATTTTGATTGATTGGTTAAATGTGAATGTGAATAACTGAAGAGAGGTTAATTTACATAAACCAATTAATAAAATAAACCACAACAATGAATCTTAGCCGATACGTAGCGTAGCCGAACACGGGGGGGGTAGATTTCTGGGGTTAGAATTACGGGGTCGGATATTTCTGATTTGGCTACTGGACTGGGGGCAGATTTCCGGGTGTAAAATTCCTTTATATGTCTATGGCAATTCACTTAATAAGCAAACAATTAAATGTTGATTATTTAATAATATATTTAGGGTAAATTTAAATTTCCAGTCTCAGGCTGGTACTCGATTGTGTATGAAAGCCCCTCGTAACGTTAATATGACGTAGGCGTTTTTTCATGGGGATAAATTTCTAGGGGTAGAATTCCACTACCCCAGACATAAGACTAGACCATTAGACATAGAGTTTAGAGCTGTTGTATTCACACGTTGCGTTGTCGTTTCAAAATCAAGCTCTGATGGACTAGCCCGAATCCTGGTCCTGGGCTGGACGGCCTGGAGGAAATGGCGTTCGTAGCCGATCGTCTTTTTAATGCGCTGATTTTCCTTTTCACACTAATTAATGTTATTGGTTGAGGAAGTGTCAATTTTACACGTGTTCTGTTTAACTCTCAATAAATGTTTTTTTTTTTTTTTTATAAATATCCCAGAAGAATTTTTGCACATTACTAGCATAATTACAGAATTTTTGTATAATTCCCACATAGTTCCCGGTGTCATAATATTCCTGTATAGTTCCCGGTTATTACGGTTTTCCCGGTCGCCGCACACCCTGGTCAGGGTCTATACCTTAAAATATAAAATAATTTATTAAATGTCACACATATTTTTAAGTCAAGATTGTTAAAAATATATTAACTAAATGTTTCCATTTAATATTTAAACACAAAAACTAAAAATAAACTATGAAAGTTACGTACCATGAATGGTGAGCTCAGAATCTTTGTTGACTTCATAGAGGCGAATAGCTTCATCCAGTTCCATCTGTGTAGAGATGGTGCAGGGGTCACCTGAAAATATATTTTGGGTTACAATCAGATTAAAATCGGTCTTTACCTGACGTTTTGGCAAAGATGGGTACCAGTAAAGTACACACTCCTCTTAATTCTCCAGTCGACAGGAACCTAGTCTTTTTGACCAATTATTGTGGCATGTGAAAGTGCCAGTGTTATGGAATGTTCAAAATAAACCAACACAAACACAACTGATGATTGCACAATAAACTGTTAATTAAGAACCGTAAAATGGGTTTCATAATTGTTGACTTCATAATTAAATGAACTCTAAATGCAATTAGGCTTGCTATAACCATAGATAAAACATACTCCCTTAGTAGATTTCTCATCTTTATGGAACAGCTGAAGACAATTTTATTGTTAGTTCATGTACGGTTTATGTAGAGGTCGTGTTTTGTTTACAATTTGTTTCCCGTTATTACAGCCATTTAAAACCTCGTTTAACCAAATAATACGATCTAATCATAAACAATAACTTGTCACCTAGTTATATAACCAAACAGTAAAGCACAAATCAAGAAATTAACCCTAAAATAATGGAAACAAAGTTTCATCGACACTAGCGCCTTTGTGTCACGTACATGAACTAGACACGAAAAACGTGCTTCAAAATTTACAACGGGATGAGAAGTCTACTTGTGTTGGTTAGTCTATGCTATAAATTATTCAAAACTATTAACTATGATGCGATACGCGGAGGGGTCTGACTCTCAAGTCCTACATCAATGCTATGGGAACGATACTGTTCGCATTGAACTTTTCAACGATTGAACTTTCTGATTATTACTAGGTGATCACTTACGATTGAACTTTCTGATAACCTACTAGGTGATCACTTACGATTGAACTTTTTGATTATTACCAGGTTATCAATTACAATTGAACTTTTTGATTATTACTAGGTGATCACTTGCAACTGAAATTTCTGATTATTACTAGGTGGTTACTTATAATTGAACTTTCTGATTATTACTAAGTGGTGATCACTTATTACGATTGAACCATGATTATTACTACGTGATCACTTAAGATTGAACTTTCTGATTATTACTAGGTAATCATTTACGATTGAACTTTCTGATTACTAGGTGATCACTTATGATTGAACTTTCTTATTATTACTAGGTGATCACTTACGATTGAACTTTCTGATTTTCTTGGTGATCACTTACAATGAACCGTGATTATTACTACGTGATCACTTAAGATTGAACTTTCTGATTATTACTAGGTGATCTCTTACAATTGAACTTACTTATTATTACTAGGTGATCACTTACGATTGAACTTTTTGATTATTACCAGGTGATCACTTACGATTGAACTTTCTGATTATTACTACTATTACTGGGTGATCACTTATGATTGAACTTTCTGATTATTACTAGGTGATCACTTACAATTATTGAACCTTGATTATTACCAGGTGATCGCTTACGATTGAACTTTCTGATTATTACTACTATTACTGGCTGATTACTTATGATTGAACTTTCTGATTATTCCTAGGTGATCAATTACAATTATTGAACCTTGATTATTACTAGGTGATCACTCTAACCAATCAGCCACACAACTATATCAACAAGCTTACCTTCTTCATCCACCCATTTCATGGTGAACACTTGGTCCGTGCCGAACCTACAAATGTCCCTCATCTCTTGACAAAGCTGATCAAGCGATGTGTGGGGATCTATGTAAGTGATCATCACCTCCCTAGAAATTGACAAATTGATCAATGAAACTGTCTAGATTATTTTTTCTAAATGTATTGTACTATATACGTATAGGCCTAAGTTTTAATTATTGCCTTTTTTCCGGAAACAGGCATTTAAATAAAATGAAATGAAAACGTTTATTTATCCCAAGAATTATAAACTAAAACAGAGAGTAGCTATACAACTTAACAGTACAATATTTCTAAAATAAAATAAAATTTGCCTTACTTATGGGATAGGCCTACATGGGCAGGTGCCTGTGCGTAGGCCTGGCTGTTATCAGTCTAAGCAAATTGAGGGCACACACTAAAATTGGGAAGATTTTTAAGCCTTGTTAATTTAACTTGATCGTTTACCGGATAAGAGAATGTCGGCGACGACAACCAAAGCCAGTGCAATCTAAGACAGGAGACATTGCGAGGGCGAGGGGGTCGAAGGGTCAAGGATTGTTTAGTCAGGGTCAAGTAAGGTTAAGCCTAACAAGTCCCACTTCCAACACATAATGCAAAGTTTGTAGGACTATGCTGTATTGAGTTACTGTAAAGGTTTATTCATAGACCAACAATAGTGGTTTTCACCACTAGAAGTGAGAGTGGCTCATTTTGGTACGCAATCGTGTTTTACAAACGCGCAGCCGAGTTTGGAAATACGATTTAGTACAAAAAGACACTTTGCTCCGTGTGATGAACAACTATTTTCATCGTACTGTGGAAATAAGCTTCTAATTGTTACAAAAAGATACCTCATAATTTGATGTTATACAAAGTCGTCATCATTGTTTACATTTCTGTTGTTTACAAAAATAACTTTGAAAATCGTGTGATTAGTAGCGTTTTCATAATGCGCTGACATAATTTTTAGGTTAGCGTACCGAAAAGTTTACCATATGTTTTTTCTGTTCCCTTTTGGAAGTTACCCAGAAACGATGATTTTGCTGACGATTTAGAGAACTAAAAACGACTGCTTTCCGGACAATATGCTCAAAAATAGCTTATCGCATTTCTGTTCCTAAAGTGTCTGTTACTTTAGAAAATGATTTAACCCTCTTCTTATTAGTAAGTAACCACTTATAATTTCCAAAACAAACTAAGTTACATTATACTTCTGTGTGGATTAACCATGCTACAGATTAACCAATATCACTAAAAATTTTAAAAAACAAAGAATATATTATCCAATTTAAATGTACATTATACAATAACAAGAAGGTCCATCATCTCGCAGGCAGACTATAGAGTTGTTTGTTTTTTACTTCACCAACCACTGTTGAGTCACTGATTAGGCTACAACCAATATTGATAAATTTATTTTTCTTTGAGTTTTAATGTTTTGATATTACTAGTAGGCCTATACATAGGTTCTCCAATGTTATTTGTTTTGTTTTGTAAATATAAGTGTATGATAACAAGTTAAAGGTATCTCCATTGAATTAATTATGTTTCATTATTAGCTCAACCTGTCATACAAGTTTAACCATACATTCAAAGACAATGTTAATGTTATAGTCCAGTAAATACAACAAAAAAATAGGGGGTTGCTGTGCAAAAGGTCGGGTAGTTCTGATTTTTGGATATGTTGTTAGTGTTGGGCCCATAACATAAAATCCAAGTTACCCACCTCGAGATACCACCGCGCGCCGCAGGGCGCGCCACTTGTAACGAAGTAGCAAAAATCTGACCATTCCTGTGGGTTTTCACTCTATTTCGCGAACAGTTGATTTTACTGAAAGTATTACTTTATATAATTAATCGAGGATAAATTTGTGACAGTTTAAGCCCAACAGCAAGTATGTAGCGTAAATAACGGTCAAAATACAGACCTTCAAAATAAATAAATTTTCCAAAGATTTATAAAAATGAGTTTTTTTCAATATTTCCACAATATAGTTGTTTGCAGCAAACACCGTATTGATTTAGGGAGTATGCCAGTTTATTTGCTATTAATAGTAAATAAATCAAAGTATGAATAAAAATACCCCCACCTCAGCAAACCTGCAGACTAAGCGAATTTCCATTTGCTTGATTTGATTTTCACAAACCTATTTAAATAACATTAGGTTTAACTGGTACCTAGCTTTGCTGCTACAGGGAGGGTAATATAGTATATCTTTTAATAAAATAATAATAGTATGATAAGAAACAAATAAATTTACCAAATTTCATAAAAATGTAGGTATCTATAAATTAGGAAAAACAATAATTAAAAATCTTTGCTATTAGAATAACATGTCGATTTTTTATTTGCATTTTTTTTAATTTTCTCCGTAACCAATAACTGTAAAAATCATTTTTATGTACTAAATTAATTTGTTTTTAAGCTCTACAACATGTTTTACAGATACATTGTAACATTGTAACAGATACATACAACAAAATCTTAACACGTTCGCTACCGCTATAGTACAAAATTGTTCATTCATATGGACCAGTGACACACACATGCAATGGCTGGTTTCTACCCATAGACTGCCGTCGCATGCGCCGGCTAGTCACATGAAAATAGACTGACATCGCATATTTGCATAAGTGTTCCAATGTTATCAAAACGTGTATATCTTTGTCGTAGGGGTCTATTTTGAAGGCACTGAATTTTCTGCAGTGGTCTACCTGGAGATGTTGCACAACTGTGTCGCTTGGTGAGTGGATATGATGATTGATGACGTCATATGATAGTTGGAAAAACTGTTCTTTACTTTCCTGCATCACTGTATGTAGGCCTATGTATGCTGTATGTGTATGCTGCATTACCCCATATAGCTTTTATATTTGTTAAATTATAAACGGTTCTTGAAAAATCTTTTTTTTAACTTAGTTTCACCCAAAAACATAAACAAAAATGAACTGTCGCATTTATGTAGCGTTTGGGCTATTTTAAGAGAAATAGTTTTCACTATTGTCTTCACTATAAACCAGGTGTCGTAAATATGTGACATTACAAAAGGATATCAAACATATAAAAAAAACAAGAATAAATTATTTACAAACAATATTGCAGAGTATTACAAAGTTGATCACTATTTAACAGGTTTTCGCCCGTAGTCAGCGTGTACTGTTAACCAAGTGACAGCCAGTCTATGTGTAAGATTAAATTGTATACCTTAGTCTGTGGTAATGATCACAGCCTCGCATATATGCGACGCTCGGTAGCGAATGCGTTAAAATGCAAAAAATAAATTGAACTTAAAATGTCAATAAAATCTGAGGTACTTAGGCCTAACAAAAAAAAGACTCTAATTCTTACCCATTGTAAGCGGTCTTCACTCGGATTTCTGGTATGTCAGAGTTTGCAAGCTGAGTTGGCATTTTGTTCAAGCTTCGAAAAAATTGTCTGCTTTTTCTAAGTCTGCGGCGATAAAACCTAATTACTACAACATATACTTCCCACAAGCAATCCAATTTGGCAAAGGACTGTAATCTGTAGAGTCAAGAATAGGTTTATATCCTGAAACAAACGTGGAATCATTAATATAAAAATAATAAACAAGTTGTGTTAATGGTGTGTTAAAATATTTGAATGACTCTACATTGTGATGTTTATTAAAATTTGAGTCTCTTAAGAAATAAAAAAAAAATATTTTTACAAACTTACTTAAAGGCCTAACTTAACTTACTTAACTTATTTTGCCCATATTGAAAACTTTTTCCTTTGACACTTTTGAAGGAAACGCCTAGGTAGACTCTATTGGGAGTTATTTAAACAGAAAAGGATAAGTTACCAATAATAAATAATAACCAATCAGGGACAAATAAAAAAACTAGGGTGGTCTGCCATTACACTTTAGACGCATAAATGAGCGAAGCATTATTTAAAGATTGTCAATGGCTAAAGCAGCTAACACCCTACAATATGTTCCCTTTCAACAGATTCACCGTTTGTTTGCCCGATATTATTTAAGTTCTAAAGAATGACAAATTTATCTGATAGTCCATACTGTACCTTTGTAGTGAAACTAGCCATCCTGACCATTTGCTTGTACTTTGTAAATGGGCATAGCAGGATGTACTCGTGCAATCAACATTTGTTCTACAATCGTCAGGTCAGTTAATTCGTTCGGGACACTTGACACATCCATATTTATTAACGCCATGAATTTAGTTGCATTTGAACGACAACGCGAACAAATCGGTGATTGGTTTGAAGCTGTTAGTTGTTGGCGATGACAGTTAGTGTAAAGTGTAAAATTTTAGTGCATCTAATTCATGTTGGAATTGATTAGCTAACTGCATATCATTATCAGCTTCTTCCGCAACTGCTTCATCTGGTTCTTCTTGTTCACGACGCCACTCTCTTACAATATATGCATTATTAGTGTGTCAACCAATATTACGACGTGGCCTTTAAAGCATGCTCAAAACAAAAATAGCAAAACTGTTACTTCCATTGATAAACTGTTAGATTCCAAATTTAACCTAGGATGAAAGTAAACATTGAAATGTAAACAAAACAGTTACAAACAATTAACATATGTTTATCTTATTTAAATGAAACGAGATAAACCCATATATCATAAATCCAATATAATTTTCTTTCAACTTACATTAAAATAACAAGCGAAATTGCGTGACCCTTAAATAAAATCAAGAAGGAAATTTGCAAATATTTTTTACCAAAACATTGTGCTCAGTATTCTTTAGCTGTTGGTCAAATTTCATATCAATTGGTCAAGCCATTACATTCTGATGCTCTTGCAAAGAAGTTACAAAGTGAGGGAAAGTGAGCTTCGCTCAATAAAGTAGGAGCCAACACCTAACTTAGTAGGGCTAATTTACCTGTACAACTTCAAGCAGTGTTACCACACACAGTGGCGGACTTACCTATGGCACCGACCCTAGGCCCGTTCGGCCAGCCCCCCTTTGTATTTTGCGAAAAAGGAAAGGTTTCAACGTAAAAGAGATATTAAATTTCCCGTTGTTGGCATGCTTAATAATGCATTTTTCCAAGAAATACATAGGTGCAATATGAGTAGGGACCATACATTATATTTAAGTTGTATTTATAGGTATTAAGAAAACATGAATATGAATACGAATAGCCTACGAGTTTTTGCCTCGATAGCAGAAGACAACAATGATGTCTACATGACCAAGGGAGATGTTCATGATTTTGCCGCGAACGCGCAAGGCGACTATGACGTTTATTCCGTGGCCGCGGCAGTAGATTATGATGTCCAAACGGCCGTGGGAGATGTACATGATTTTGCCGCGATTGCGGACCAGTCAAAAGATACCGTATTACCTCTGGAGTGCCAGAGTGGTGCAGTGCTGGAATAGAGAGGGTATAATATATAATGTACACTATCCACAAAATAACTTAGGCCTGAAACATTTTAAATTTTACATTCACACCAGCTAATAATAGTTTTACTCATAATATAACTGTATATTGTCACATCTTTAAATGAGTTGTGTATACAATGTAACAGGAATAAAGAGGTCCTTTACTTTATTTTTAGAACCGTACTCAAAACAGGATTTTACTTGATTATATTCCACAATTCTATGCAGTTATTTGTTATACTGTTATACTTTATGCATTTTATTAATAAGTACAAGTAAAAACATGGCTTTTGCGGATATTATAATGACTGACATTTATAATAATTACTAGCCTATAATAATCTTCACCGCTACGGTAACCACCGCACGCCCGTCGCCCGCTTACGCACCGTCCACCCCCTGTCATGGCCAGGCGCCCCTCATCGGCGGGCGCCCCCAGGCCCGTGCCTTATGGTAAGTCCGCCACTGGCCACACAGCTCCGGTAGGAATCCCTCCTCACAAGCATAAGAATCCCGCTTTTCCCTCACTAATCCACGCACAATCCATGCACTCTGTAAATTAACCTGAGTCTAATAGTATAGGCACCGGTAGTGCTATAAAACAAGTTTTCCATATATATTTGTTACCTAACGAAATGTAAGTTAACAGTCAAAATTATATTTTAAAGTGTAAACATCCTGTAACATATCAAGTGTTACACAGGGTTGGTACTGATTATAGAAAATGAAATTCCTGACTTTTCCAGGTTTTCCAGACTGATATTATACTTTTTCCAGGTATACCGTAAGACGATATCGAATAGTCAGAGTCAAGAATTATTAGAAAAAATGTTGGCCTAAATAGTTTACTCATAAAACCAATAAGAAAAGAATTAAACATCTGGAATCTGGAAAAGTAAGAGTACCAACTAACTTAACCTCACACTTTATGTTCTACTTGGCCTTGACTTGACACTGGCAGATAGACGATACAGTGCTTCTGATACTGATATATATCGATATTTTGCTTGCGATATCATCGGTTTATATCGGAAGAAACATGTGATATTGGAAAAATAACTACCATGCTTGTACCGGAGACAAAAAGTAGTACAAAACTAAACTAGGCCTATTAAATGTTTCAACTAACAGGATAAGTTAAATATTTTTTTTATAAACTCCTACAAGTTGCAGTTTTTTTAGGTTTATAAAAGGTTGAATCGGTATTGGTATGAATTCAATGAGGAATTGTATTCAGTATCGTATTGAAATTGAAACGATGAATGTAGGCCTATCCTTCCGCACATCACGGTACTAACTAGCTCGGTGCGTTCAATTAAAGCCAGTAATCAGAGGGTGATGATAGAATGTCTGCGATGTTCGATGTTTTTTATATCGATGGTAGGTTCACGATGTTTTCGTCTAACTTGTAGGTTTTTGACCAAGTATTGAGACATAGATGCAGTCTTTCAAGTCTTTCAAGAGAAATTCCAGATTTTTTCCAAAATTCCCTGACTTTTCCAGGTTTTCCCTGACCGTACCAACCCTGTTACAGGATGTTTACACTTGATGTGTGCTTCACACAGTATTATTAGCATAGGTAGGGCCTAATTGAAAAGATAGCCTACAAAAAAATATTCAGTGAAAAAATATAGGTAGCCTAATGCTTTTAATACTTAATTTTAAAAATTACATAGGGAAACTAACTTATTGTCCTGAACACAAGTTTATTACAAGAAACCTGGAAGGTACCTACTGTAGGCTACTTGTTCTGAGTCCTGACTGACTTGTCGTTGTCGTAGGCCCTAAGTTAAGTGTAACTAATATTTGTATAGACCCTACACAGTAATTAATTTCAGTAGACAAACATAAACAAACAACATAAACAAACACTTTGCTAAGTTATTTGAGGGTTATGACGTTTAAGATAAATTTATCTTAAACATCATTATGTCAAACGTTATGTTGGTTATTTTGTTTTGTTTATGTTTGGTTAGGTTAGCAATGTTGCCACCAACTAACGTCTGAATGAAAATCACTAGAACAGGTACCATCCCTAGAAAACAATTCAATCTCTTGAAGTGACAAACTGTAGGCGTAGAAGTAAAGGGAGTGAAAAGAACAATAACTTAAACAAACCGGAAAAATATCATCGATCATTCATGAATGCACTATATTATGATCATTAACTCCTACTCATATTGAGTCACAAAGTACAAAGTGTCCCGATTTACCGTTGAAATTCCAAAATGTTTTTAAAAACTTTACAATTGGGTGAAATCCGTGAAAAACCCGCTCACAGCCCTGATCCGGGCAAGCCCCCAAAATCCGCGCAAAGAGCGGAACTACGCGCAAAACGGCAACACTGACTTCAAGCCTATGACAGGCACTAGCTAAGTTAGGCCTAGCCTTATATAACTTACAATCTTCTCTAGGCCTACCTTCTTTAGATTTAAAGATGAATATTAATCAAATAATAGGATGAACTTCATAGATTATATACTAAGCTAAAAAAACATTCAAACCAAACCACTTGAAATTGTATTAGACCTAAGTTACTCCTATGACAGCCTAGGCCTAGGCCTGTCCAATGATAAGTAATTGGCTAAATAAGTTAAGTTAATAAAAACTATCATACTTATCTGTAAACTTAATCACAGGCTAGTTAAATTTAAGGAAAATATAAAGTATCTTACCTAAATCCAATGTTAAATTACATTCAAAATACTGATGACCTAGCCAACTACTGCGAAAATAAGACACTCATTTATTGTCATAGTACATAGATGTAAGTAAATACTATTTGATGTTCACTCTTTTTTCAACTTAAGCTGGATATTGAATAAGAACACTGGCGAGGAGAATTAATAGGTCTCTATGTGTTTTAACAACTAATTGGTAAATAAATAACCAACAAATATCTATCAACATCAACGAAAAAACCACAACCAAACCAAACGACACATTTCCCAAATTCCTTAGAAAGAAAATAAAAATCATATGACTCATATGAAAAAAAACACATTGTTGCAAGCCTTACACACAGGACAGAAGCAAGACTTATTTTATTCATAGGAATTTCAATATTATTATACAGGCAGTTATATCAATTTTTTAAGATGGGGACGCCAATAATAGGTGCGTATTTTTTATTTTAACCCAAATATTAGTGAAGGATGAGTGTATATACTATATATATTTATATATATAAATTAAAATTAAAAAGCTAAAAAATAACATTAAAAATTAGTTTAAATTTAAAAAAAATTAACATGGGCCTTATAAGTTGCCATGCTGGTGACTAAATAACAACGAAATAATATTAACAGAAAATGAAAACAAATGGAAAAATTCTAATCACATGTTTTATCTACAGCTTGAGGTAAAAATAAAGAAGTCTTAACATTACATATTTTTGGCAGTTTTTGACCACACAACACTACTTGCGACGTTGCCACTTCAAATGCCGCGGCTGGAGTTAAATGTGGCCGTGTATAAATTTCCACGCTGGTTCACAGTCGTCTTGAAGAAACTTTTTATCCAAAAATAAGATACTACATAAGAAATAAGGAGACACTTAGTAAGTTAGTATTCAGGAGTATTATACAAGTTCGACCACATCCTTAGACTTTGTGAATTTGGGGCTAAACCGAACAAATTGATTTTGGCTTTCACCTTTACCTCCAACACCACGGCCATTTTTAACTCCACGCTTCTGTGGAAGATGGTCTCTCGAGTCGCAGTCAGATTGGCGCCACGACAGATTGGCACCATGGTGTTTTAGCACCCGGCGTCACATTGGAACCTCGTTGACATGAGGCCATGAAATATCACCCCACGTCAGCTTGGCACCACGACAGATTGGCACCACCCCTTTCTAGAGGTTCCAATCTGTCGTGTACTGCTACGACTGATTGGCACCTCTGCGGCCGCCGTCAGCTTGGCACCGCGACAGATTGGCACCACCCCTTTCTCGAGGTTCCAATCTGTCGTGTACTGTTACGACTGATTGGCACCTCTGCGGCCGCCGTCAGCTTGTCACCACGACAGATTGGCACCACCCCTTTCTCAATGAGGTTTAAAAATACAACAACGCAGTTTTCTGTGTGCAATATTGAGTGGAGCTGGAATACTACACGTGTTCCTCGTGAATGAGATTTAACTACTTGCAGTATTCAAGTAGAGACGGTAAATGTACAAAAAAGACGGTACAGTAAGTGTTAACCATTTACCATCTTTTTAGCGAATTTCCCTATAGGGAAGTAGCTATTACCATAGGTCTCATAGTAAGACCTAGGCCCGGGACCGATTTACTTTTTCATTTTGATGTCCCCAGAGGCCAAAAACACCGTTCGTTCAAGTTTTTATATATCTATATACACACTTTAAAATGTCCTTAGAGACGAAACATGTTGCGTTTTATTAAATAAAAAGAATATAAAAAAGGGTACTCATGTTATTTTACATATTATTTATTAATTAGATATATATATATATATATATATGTGTGTGTGTGTGTGTGTGTGTGTGTGTGTGTGTGTGTGTGTCCATCCGCACGATAACTTGAGTAATTTTTGTCCGATTTTGATAAAATTTGGTTTTAAGGTGTATGGCGGGATAAACTTGAATGAGTTCGCGAACCAGCATGATCGGACTATTAGAACGGGGGTTTATGGGGGGTTTTATGGGGTAAAAATAGGTTTTTCCCATTTTTGACCCTAAAAACACAAAATTTCACAATTTATTTTTAAACCATTTCGTAGAGCTTAAAAAAAACAAATAATGTAGTATATTGAAGCGTTATATTGGCACCTTTGTGGCCGCCGACAGCTTGTCACCACTAAGCGTTAAAAATAAGCGTTATTATGCGCCTAATTGTTACGGTAAAAATTCAAAAAAATTGTAATTTTAAAATTCACATGTTATTCTTCAGGAAAATAAGTCAACTGTTGTAGTTTGCTTGCTTATGAACATATTTTGATCAAATTTGGAAAATACATTAATTTCTTACTAAACCACAGTACCTTTTAACATTTTACATAAAAAAAACTTTTTTACCCTCCCTGTTGCAGCAAACCTAAGTACACATTAAACTAATTCTGTTTAAATAGGGAATAAATGTGATATTTCTAAGGAGACATTTTAGTTTTAATCCAATCAGGCAAATGGAAATTCGCTAAGTCTGCAGGTTTGCTGCGGCGGGGGTATATTATTTTGTGTATTTACCGTCTTGTAACAGTATAAGCGTAAATATATGTTTTTAATGTTATAAGACGTTTCTTTTATTTACTTTCCATCTAATTAACGTACATTATAAATTAAACGTTTTATTTTAATTTTAACTAAATCATAATATACAAAAATAAAATAAAACGTTAAAATGTAGTTCTTTAATTTAAAGTCAATCACTTCAACAGTCATTCTATAGATTCTTGTGTAAACCATATTAATAATACTGCAAAGGGCAAACGTATCAAATTGTTAAGACTTCCCGAAAGATTAATCAAATTTTTAGTTGATTCTAAAAATATTTTAAGTTTTGGAACGGTCAGAGTGAGGCAGAGAGTCTGTCAACTATCACTAATCGTCTTGTTTTCCGGGTCCGACTCCTATTGTTGGGGCGTACGTACATCCACGGAAACAAGAGACACTGACTCATAATAAAGGGGACGCGGAAAGGTCGCCCCCGGAAACATCACCCCCCTACGTCATATTGACGTCAGAGACCGGGGGGTGATGTTTCCGGCCGCGGACACTCAATTTCAGTTATGACGAGTTATTTTTGAGTTTGCGTATTAATTAGATAATTATATTCACTTATCATATACAATTACCAGATTTTCTAATTAGAATTGATGTTAACCGGATACGTTAACCCCGATTGTTTTCAAAATGCACACCCCGGAAAGGTCCCCCCCTGCCATGATCTCCCCCGGTATACCTGCTGTAGGGCTTGGGCTCGTGACTCGAGCCAGCTATTGTTCACAAGGGTAGAGACTGTCCCATATAACCACCGCTCGACTGAACTCGCAAGAATGGGAAGGATTTGGTATTATTACGCAAATGTTGTGGATATTAAGATAAATACAAATTAACACTTTGATATTGTGCTTTCTCTAGACATTTCCCCTTAATTTTATACATCAAATGATGTATAAATTACATATAGTTTTTTCCGTCAACGTATAAAATGTATTTGAAAAACGTGGAAATGAAATAAAATGTTTGTAGTAATAGTGACAATTAAGTAAGGAATCAACTCGTATTAATATGAGCATGCTTCAACAACTCAACATCATAATACAGTCAGTACACACTTGACAAACATATTTTCACATTTCCTAATTCTTAAATTGTAAACATTGAGCAATAAATGCTGTATATAATTTGTATACATTTAAATAATTCTGGATTTTATGGTAAAATAAATGCATTTAGAATATTCCTGATTTGATATTGGTGAAGGACTCTTTCCCGTAAAAAGAATTTAGAAAGTAAATATTGGTCAGTTTCTTCGGCAATAAACAGGAAAAAGCTCACACTGTTTACGTTTGCGTTGACAGAGAAGCAAGCAACAGTGTCACATTCACTTTATTTCATGATTTCACACTGCTGATATTAAATAACTAAATTGAAATTGAAGTAGTACAGTTATTCCATGAACAGTCGCCCATTGTTTTGAAAGTTACACATTTAAATCTACCTGTAGTTCGCAGAATATTAATACGTATAACTTAAAAGTTTGCAAGAGAACATAATCCTAAGTATAGTATCCACTATTCTCAGAGTATTGATTTATGGAATTCGTCTGTAATTTGCAGACTATTAATTCGTAGAGTACAACTGTATATATAGCGGGAAGTATTTTTTGTAAAATAGCTTAGACTTCCCCACTTCAGGAATTCCTCCCAAGAATACCTGAGCCAAATACGTTTGTTTAACATAGTCAAGGAAAAGTTGAGTTAGTTATTTACTAAAGTCAGTTTCATCTTTTTACCATAATTCGTACATTAACATAATTCATAATTATCAGTGTTATCTAGCCTATGTGCTTAATTAATTTGGAAGGGGTTAATTTGTGAACAGAACGCCTCATTGAGTTTTAAACAGATTTTGAAAATGTTAATGTAATTTGTAAAAAGTATACTCTGAAGTTGCACTAACAATAAAATCAGCTCAAAATATGGTAGGGGATTTTCCCCAGTGTTTTCTAGAAACCTGCTACACCGGTTTACATTTTTATAACCCTCGAAATTTTGGTATATCGATATAGACTACACACATTCTACAAACATGACATAACTTTCATGGCATAAACTTATAGGCCTACTTACACAGATTTGATTTCAGACAAATCTTGATTTTACCCAAGGGTAGAAGTATTAGAGATGTATAGTTCAAATCTACAGATTTCCTGAATACGAAGATCCGTTACGGTAGGAAAAAACAACATTTAAAATTGAAACAGTATGCGGGCAAACACCGACGATCAATATTTATAAGTAAAGTACTTGTAACATAAAAACGTCAATGACAGTTTGAAACCAGCTGTTAGTTAAAACAGCACTGAAACGACTTTAAATTATTAGCGTCGGCTGCTAGATTTAAAAAAATAAACTTAAAAAAATTAAATCATTGCATTGACATTCCCTTCCTTAGAAAATTATATTTATTTCAACACAAAAATCACGAAATCGCGAAAGTGGTTGATTCAGAATCCTGAAATGAAAAAAAAACTCTGTCACGTTTAAAAATATAATATATCACAATTAATTGCACACTCTAGTGGAAATCGATGAAACCCACCCGTATGAATTCTTGCTTATCCGTTTACTTTTCCACTCTTTGCGTTTTTGTACATGCCAAGTCAAGTCTTAAAACATTACAATTAAAACAATTGTATTAAATCTTCCATAAATTACAAGAAACAGTGACTCATCCATTTTCCCCGATTCCGAATATTTGTGCGCAATCTTGGCGACTTATGTTCAGTCTCCAGCATTTTGGAGGTGTTCGCAATTCAGACACACCCGTTCCCATAGTCCGATTATGCTGGTTCACGAACTCGTTCTAATAAACTTAGGCTTACACGTTTGTAACATATCTCATCAAACTCGCAGCGTTGTTGCCCGAGTTACCGCGCTCACGGTCACATATACAGGGTGTATTTATAAAGTCCCGCATGGGCTTAATATTTTCAAAACGGCAATAGATAAATCATAGATAAATCAATAAGATTTGGTACATAAACACCACACCTAAAAACAACGTTTTGAAGACTGTCAGTTTTCTGTCATATAATGGGGACATCCCGCAAGGAGTCAGAAGGAAATCTTAAATAAGAGCATAGGTTGATATTTACAGATAACCGTAGGCATATTCTACAACTTAGTAAAACGTTATTTTTTGTATTAAAGCCATTTTTCATTTAGGACACAAATGATTTTCCTTTTGCTTTCTTTATTTGTTGTGCTCTTGGTCTTTAATGCTTACCAGTTTTTTAATGATTTATTTGTTGCCAAAAACAATTTAAGAAAATATATTTAATTTTTTACTTACATTATTTTTAACGTAGTTAAAATTACTAAATATTTGATTTGATAATTTGAAATATTAACAACATATTTTTCAACCTTTTCCCATATAAGAAGGTGTCCAAACACTACCAAATAGGTAAAGGTACTACAGTAGCAAAATGTGTATTTATAAAAAGAAATAAAAATAAGAATAAGAAACGAAACACACAAATATATCTTTATGCTTTTTTCTTCTTTTTGTGCTCTTGATTTTGATTTTGATATATTTTATTGTTTTAAATTATATTGTAAATGAAGTTTGTACCAGTACTGTATAAATTCCTTGACACTTTGTAGAATATTAAATTGTTATTCAGTTATATTTTTGTATTTTCTTTCCATATAGGCCTAATAGACGATTTAGTACTCATTGTGTGTATTTATTTCTCAATTTAAGTACCTGTCTTCCAAACTTTGTTACAATATCCTAAATTTGTGTTAGCGAATTTCCCCTATAGGGAATAAGCTATTACCGTAGTACTCATGGTAAGACCTGGACCCGGGACCGATTTACTTTTTCGTTTTGAGGTCCCTAGATGCCAAAAACACCATCCGTTCAAATTCATAAATTTGATGAAATTTGGTACAAGCGTGTAAACCTACGTTTATTCGAACGAGTTCGCGAACCAGCTTGATCGAACCAAGGGAACGGGGGTTTATGGGGGGTATTATGGGGTAAAAATTGGGTTTTCCCATTTTTGACACTAAAAACTTAAAATTTAGCAATTTCTTTATAAACCATTTTGTAGAGCTTAAAAAACAAATAATTTAGTATATTGAAGCGTTAATTTTGCGCCTAATGGTTACGGAGAAAATTCCAAAAATCTGTAAATTTAAAATTTCTATGTTATACTTAGAATAAGTAAACTGTTGTAGTTTGCTTGTTTATATACATATTTTAATCAAATTTGGAAAATGCATTCATTTCATACTAAACTATTATCATTTTACAAAAAAACACCTTTTTACCCTCCCTGTTGCAGCAAACCTAAGTACTCGTTAAACTTTGATGGTTCAAAACTGGACCCAGCTGTTCCTGATCATTGGGCTTTAAATAAATGGTCCTGGCTAATGAAACAGCTGATCTTAGTCAGTAACAAAGCTACACAGATCATCTCACACCATTCTACACTCATATTCGGGTTAAAATACGCACCTAGGTGGCGTCCCCATATCAATTGATATTGATATATATTGAACTAATGTTATTTAAATAGGGAATAAATGTGATATTTTTACAGAGACATTTTAGCGTAAATGCAATCAGGCAAGTGGAAATTCGCTTAGTCTGCAGGTTTGCTGTGTCGGGGGTATTTTTAATTATAATTGGCACTTTGTGATACATTAATTGGAGTATATACGAATGTTACTATCGTTTAAGCGTTTAAGTATAAAAGAATCATTTTTGAAAGTCAATCTTTGCTCGCATTATTTAGTTGTCTTGGAAGTTCATACACATCTAAATCTACTGATTGATATTCCACCACAGCGTCTGCAATATTTTTCTGTGGAAAAGCTGTTGTCCAAGCGACAATAATAATGAACGAGCGGCCGACCCTCAGAACAATGGACTGAGGAGGACGGGCAGCAGGTAGGCTGCCGAGCAGCCCAGCCCTACTAGGGGTAGCGTTTCAGGGGGGGACGATTCCGGGGTGTACATAGGGGATGCCTTGCCGGGGAAGACCTTTCCGTTTCTACTTGTTTGAATTAAAATTAATAACATAATTAGTTCATATCAACTAGATTTTGATAAATTACTTGTCAAGCCCTTGGGGGGGAACGATTCCGGTCGCGGACATAGATTTTATACCAGCTGGTTGTCTGGTTTCGTGACGTCACGTTTAGCCTGGGGGGTGATGTTTCCGGGGGCGACCATTCCGGCGACCCATAATAAATATGTTCAGTATAAATATGTAGCTTGTACAACTTTTGATGATTTACAAAAACAAATATCATTACGTTCTTAGTCATGATTTTTTTTGACATTTTACATTAAATTTCTAGCAAATCGGTTTACGTCTGCCTTGACAAGTAAATACTACAGGTAATGTGTAAATTAAACATATTTTAATAACTAACAAACATACATGTTATTACGTTTTCTACAATGAGATTCTGTGAATTTTAATATAAAATTACAAACAAATCTGTTTACTTTTGCAAGTAACAACTACTGATTGATGTTAACAAATCCGAATAGTTATTATTTATTGTGAAATTATTACTATAGGTTAAAAATAAGAACAAATAACTTTGTCAATACTAACACCAGATTTTATTTTAAACAATAAATAACGTTTACACATATTTACAATTATACATAATTATGTAGTTTTTGCAATAATGCCGAACATTAAAACAACAATTCAAAATAAAAAAATCAAATCATGAAAAATACTATACAAAAAACTATACAATGCTTTATTGTTTACAAGTTTTCATTTAGCTTATTAATAATATAGATTATCCTACCTTTGGATAAATGTCATTTAGACAGTCTTAAACATAGCTGACTGAAATAGTTTTTACGCCACACTACACTATTTTGACGAACTTCCTACGCAAGGATTTAGTCCACAGAACAGCTGTTTGCCGCCATAATCAAATGGGGTTTCATTGCGTACTACGTTTGAGTAGCATATGTAATCTTTGGTACTACTAACTGTATTGTAATGAGTTTTAACGGACACCAATCAGCTGATTATACTGTATTTGGGTGGCACTGGCAATGAGTAGTTATAAACAAAAACATAACCTCTCTTACAGGTTATGACTAGTGATTTTTAGTCCTTTAGTTGGTGGTAATATAAAGAATTTTTACAGATTTAGTAGTATGGCGTAAACTATCCTACGTCACTCGTCCAAAATGTGTTTACTGAACTCGTATGGTAATCCCGTACTCGACTTCGTCTCGCACAGGAACGACCACACTCGTCCGGTAAAAACTTATTTTCAGGACTAGTAACGTAATATACTATTGTGTGGCTAGTGTGACACATTATATTTTTCCTACTATATCAATTCACTACTGACATAATGTGTGCGGCACATTTAATCTAAATCTGGCCTATTTCCCTCGTGGTTCAATAACCTGGCCTTAAAGTCGGGGCGTCCTCCCACCATAACAGGTAGACGGGCAATCCTAATCCCTTGTTTACAAACAACAGTGTCTTTGTTACGGGCGACCACCAGGGACTGCTGGCATCCTCACGCTATTCAAATTACGGGGATTTCTATATTTGAGTCTGCAAGTTATGTGGCATTTCCAACTGTCAATTTGGTCTTCAACATCAACGTTGACATTGCCAAACGAGCGGACGTACAGAGAATTTGAGGAAGCCGGAAAACTCCACGCTGGAAGGGTTTCGAATAATTTTTCAAGCACCTTTTATAAAATGATCCTTTTTTGAAATAGGACAAGGCAATAAATAAAAACAAGCGTCAGTGCTGTGACCCTCGAGGTATTTAGGGGTCGTTTTTTAATAATGACAGTTCAGTTAACTACACCACACCATCTGTTAGACTGTTTCTCAATCCTAATATTTGTAAAGTAGGCCTACTGTTAAGACCAAGCCTTGCTCAGTAGTATTTTGATTTCGACTAGTTTTTGTTATTACTGTTGATCAAGATTCCTTAAATAAAGCGTAGGCCTACTAGGAGAACACATGCGAATTGTTAATGTTAACACGAAAAACAAGTCATATAAAACGTATTTTATTGTTATGTTTACAGAAACATTGAGCGAACTGTACATTACAAACTAGATGACCCGGCGAACTTTGTACCCCATAAAAGTTAAAAAAAACCAAATCAACCGGCCACCTTTATAAGCCTTTTAAAAACAATCACAGACAACATAAAACAGCTGAAAATGACTTTCAATTACATTACCTGTTAAATGTTTAATCAGCTGTTTCGAAAATATTTAAATTAATGTATGCATATGGTCAAAATCCATCATATTTTTCTTCATACGCATAACATACATATGTAGGGCTTAGCCCTAAATTTAAATACTGAACTGAAGATACATGTGTTAATCGGCTTAAAGACGAATCCAACAAATCATAAATCATTAAAAAGATCCAGCCGGTCTCGAGTTACAAACTGCTTAACTAACACGACATTATGGTATGCAGCCTATATCTAGATGCATAAGAAAGTGTTTAAAAGTATTTTCTCTCAAAGTCCTAATATGAGGCAGAAAATCCATCATAGCGACCACTTTCAATTTTCATAGCTTTATATACAGGGTGTTTTAAAAAGAATGCCGGGATTTCAAACAGTCGTTACTCGGGGACTATTCAAGATAATTAAACGATTTAAACGTCAAATCGAAGGGAAAAGAATAAAGTTTTTTCTCATTCTTTCATACAATTCGGAATGATTTAATAACATTAAGACTTTCATTAATCTTATATGAGCGTAAAACTGGCAAAGTCTGTACGCTTAGGGCGATCGGCATGTTTATCTGATGTCTTAACTGAATCTTTTCGGCACAAAGACTCTATCTTTTATAGATAACATCATAAAGTAACCAATTTAGGTTCGTTAAACTGAAGACATCGTCGGGCAATCGATTTCTTTGGGCTTATGATGCAGAAATGTCGGATTTCATCGACTATGTCATCGTTTGTTTTTAGCCGGCCACCCGTCTTTTCAAAACACTTCGGTGCCACGAAACTCATTAAACCAGCTCCAAGTTTCTTTATCATCAAGTAGATTTAAATTAAGTTTAATTTAGCAATGGATATAAACTCTGCGAACCACAGATTGCAATCTGTGCCTTCTGTTGCGCCGTAAACGTCGTACTGGCGACTGGCGTCAGACATATGAGTCACAATAGCGGCCTATCACGCCGAAACTGTTTTACGCATACCAAGGTCAAAGTTTCCTCCCTTGCTGCACGGTAAACAAAACTTAGCTATTTTAGCTTTAATTTGACGTATAAAACGTTGTTTACCTTGAATAGTATCCAAGCAGCTACCATTTAAAATCCCGGCATTCTTTTAAAAACACCCTGTATTTTAATCCACGTAAATTTCACGCCTAAATAACCCCATTTCAGAAGATTTGCATATTCAGTGTAACCATACCTCGATTTATACATTACCTGATTTTAGAGTTTTGGTTCAAGAAGGAAGTACCGGTAATTATTTTATAGGGCAAGCCTACTTGCGTGCAACCGCATCTTGTTTACAAAAAGGTAAATTAAGTAATAAATTACAGCATCTCAAATAATATATCATAATTTATCACTCTATAATGCATAAAAAATATCATTTCATTGATATAATATTAGTTAACTGAATGATAAATGTTCATATCTTTGACAAGCTGTAACTTCTGAATGAAAACCCCTTTTTTAACCAGGTTAACGCACACCCCCCTTTCGAAAAATGACTGCAAGGTTTCATTCAATTGTGCCAAATACTTTAGTAGGTATCAGACGTTTTCCAAATTATAAACTTGAGTTTAATGGCATAATATTAAAAGCCTTGAGGAACTGTAACTTTGATTAGATGGACCCTTTACGAAGCGGTTTGTGCTGTTAAAGTAAATGTTATTATCAATGTGTATGCATTAATTGACACGCATCAAGTATTGAAACGTTTCTGTTTTCAAACATCAGACTAGTGAGTAAAACGAAAAGATGGGCCTATTGAGGGCAGCGGTGCCAATCTGTCGTATACTGACGACTGATTGGCACCTCTGCTGCGGCCGCCGTCAGCTTGTCACCACGACAGATTGGCACCACTCATTTCTCGAGGTTCCAATCTGTCGTGTACTGTTACGACTGATTGGCACCTCTGCGGCAGCCGTCAGCTTGGCACCACGACAGATTGGCACCACCCCTTTCTCCAGGTTCCAATCTGTCGTGTACTGTTACGACTGATTGGCACCTCTAGGAGCGGTGCCAATCTGTCGCGGTGCCAATCTGATGCGGTGCCAATTAGACGCGTACCCGGTCTCTCCAGCCCGCAGTTTGGATGAGCCCAAAAGCAATGGCTGCCTGACCTGCTTCCGTGTTGACATTTTGCAGACCTGATTTGGCTGATGGTCACTTCCATAAGATTTTTAAGGTCTCCTGAAATGGGTGTCTGGTGTTTGCCCTGATGTTTTTAAAGAATTGCTATATTTTGCCAACAATTTACAGATCTATAATGCTACACGCAGTAATATAATTGTAAAAAGCAATGAATAAAATTAAATCTGGACCTATTCTTGTACTAAAAGACTTATTTTTTTTTATTTAAAACACGTTCAAGAATTACATAGGTCTACACTAATTAACTAAAAATTGACATTAGCTACAGCAAGTCTAGGATGATGGTGTATTTGTAAGAGTTTTTGTTTAATCATGTATTGTTTTTTTTTTTTGCTGATAAAAGACTTCGGTAAATATAGAAGTCAATTATAAAATCAATTCTTCATAACTATTTCATCCTCAAGAGACCAAAAGACAATTCATTTAATTGCTTTATCGTATTTAGTCAGCAACACAGGCTTTTATGGGATACGCAGCTGAATGTGAATGCAAAGGTCACAGTTTTAATAATGATGATAAAATTCAGGTATACCAATCCAAATTATGAACAAAGAGTTGAACTAGCTGAAATGCTTCTTTAACAGTGGCGGATCCAGAGGGGGCGAAGGGGGCGACCGCCCCCCCCCTCGGGCATACGCAAAAATATATTCTTTTACTGCATACAGTAGAGCATAATTTCGTGAAATAATTTGTCTCACTAACTTTGGACAAAGAAATTGTATAAAACTGTCATTTTGCAGACTTAGTTTACACAAATTTTTCGGGGGGGGGGGGGGGTACCCCCGAACGCCCTTCAGACCTACTGGTTCGCCCCTCCCCTTGTGACTGATCTAGATCTGCCACTGTTCCTTTAATCTAAAAATAAGTTATCAAGTTATGTTAAAATAATTATAATGGGGCCAGGGTCAATTTTTGCCTTTGACTTCTGTGTTCTGTACCTATGACCATGAAGGTGTCATGCAAGTAAGCTGTGTATCGCAGCTGAGTATCTTCAGTGAAAGCATAAAATATACTATCAAATTGGTGGAAAAGAAGAAGATTGAGGTGTTTGATGCAGCTCTTGCTCTATAAACATTCTTTTGCTCACTCACTTTTGAACCCACCAACACACATTCCTTCTTGAAGAGTGTGGTCATAAGTTTTTCCTTACTATCCGGTGGTTTCATTCGTTGAGGGAAGTCATTTAATCTATCATGCCCGCTATCTGGAACCTCAATATTACATAATATGATATATCCTAAAGGGAAGTCTGATGTGATGGAAGGTTTGACCAGACGACATTGTGTGGATTTTCTTCCCACTTGTATGAGGAAACTGGTAGGTACCTACTGGGATAAAGCCCATACAAATTATTTGCATCATAATAAAAGTAACCATGATTTCATTTTGTCTGGATCGTAGTCATCAGGATGTTCCAACAGCTCGTCGTTTGCCTGTGCCCAACGTCTGTAACTTTGCACGAGTCCTCATCTCCAATTGACATGCCTCTACGCCTCTACTAACAGTACCATGTCGTAGTCGCACATTAACTCCAAGACAATACCAGTGTGTTTGATCATAGCCATAGATAAAACGGTCTATGGCATAGCTTGCCATGTTAACGATCGAGCGGTCCAGAAATGTGCCACATCCAAGCCATAATGTCTGTAGCATATAGATCTAAAAGAATTCATGACATCAGTGAGGAGACAAATATCAAGTTTAAATAGAAATCATGGTAGCAACCAAAGTTTGTGAATTTTAATTTCGTCCAAACCTCTTGGGCATATAGTCTTTGTCACTCACTTCAGAATCATTTAGTTTGTTTGCAAAAGCCTCTCTGAGAGGTAGACTGGTTTCTTCAAACCTGGATTCCGAGTTAACATAGTTGTATGGATAACCTTAATGCACAAGAGTTTGTATGCTCTTCAAGTAAAAGCCTAGCACTTTGAATAAATTTATTTTTAACTAGTCCATCAAGGCTGGCTGACATCATGCGGAAACTGTTGAGAAATCGTAGCCACATATCTTCCGATTTTCACCGATATAGCTATCAATTTTACGAACTTCACAGCCCTTCGGTTCGGTACATACTCATTGCTAATTATGAACACTTGATTTGGTCGTAGTTGGAGGTTATGAATCCAAATAATTGGAATGAAATTGGGGATTCTACTATTCTACAACTCAAGTTACATTTGTTACACAGTGAGTGTCTAAACTTTGAGTTAGGCAAGTGATCGTGATCGGCACATTTTACTGTGCGTCAGGCAATGCATCGTCAAACATCGACAACAAAGATCACATTCTGTAGCCTCTTCCATGTTTTTTACGCTCTTTCGTCAGTCATTATATATAACGTTTGGCAATTGATTTAGGCAAAGGCACGTAGCTCGAAGCACCAGGTTCCTTATATGTAAATTTACTTAGTAGGATCCAACCTGATTTTTCATCGCTATATAGCTTCGTCTTCCTCTTGGAGCAGCTTGGCACCATCACTGTGGAGCAGCTGAAGTTTCTCGTTGAAATTGTTCCATCTTCGGGATGTTCGTAACGAACTTCCAAAACCAGGTTGTATTTGAGTGATCTTGAGATGTCCAGCTCTCTGGTGAGGATTGACTTCACAGTTTTAAGCGCTGCCTTCACAAACAGCTCCAGGTCGGGAAACAAACCAAACCATCACATTTGATAGTATAGTCACGTGCTGTGTTGAGGGCTTTTTTCAATTCCTATGTAAGGCGTGGATGTGAGGTGGATGCTGGAGGACTGTCTCTCTCTACTGAGGGCGGCGTTGGTAGTGTAGGTAGTTGAGATGAAGAATGCTTTTCTAGTCAGTTTAGCATTTCAGCTATTTGGCTAGTATGTGAAGGCGGTTTTCTTTTTGTAGGCTTGCTAGATGCAACAGGACTCGCAGAATGTACGTCTCACCACTGGCGATTTCGGCTCCCGTAGAGGGCGTCACTGCAGCACTACGAAGTTCTTTTATAAGTATGCGATCAGAGAGTCAACGTGTATGGGTGGAGCGTAGAAATTGGCAAGAGTAAGGCAGACTGTCTGATGTTTGTCTCGAGCCTGAGTAGATAGGAAGAATGCCTCTTTGCAGACGACACAAGTACATTACTGTTCCATGTGAGCAGACTGCAAGTGGACTGGCGAACTATGCCTGACATCTCCAAACAGCCTGCTTACTCGTTGGCCTCTCACTTACACAAGGCTGTAAAGTGGAGGTACTTGCATAGGACAGTGAAGGGAACTGGTGAAAGGCTGTGGTGTAATTGGGTGGAGGGAAGGCTACAGTACTCCTATATATGGGATGTTGCTTGCTCGCGAACCACACTACTACTTCAACAACTTCAACACTTCAAGAGACAGCCATCTTCGACCTTCTCTTCAACACTGTAAGTGTTGTTTTTATAACAATATTTGTTTACGCTTTTGTTTTCTACTTTAATCACATCAACTAACAGTGCAACTAATTCAGAGTTTATCTGTTTGTAGTAAATATTTAAATTGAAACAGGCTAGGGTTTTTTTCTTTAGTAAACTACAGTTACAGTATATTTTATATATAATATTTACATTTATTTCTTTTATCATCTATACTATCATGTTTTAAAAATAAAATTTTTAATTTAGGCTTTAGCACACCATATGTTTTACAGAGTGGTCTAAGGGTTAAAATCAGAAACAGGGTTGTCCAATCTACATGTATTTTCTTATTTTGAGCATAAAATTATTTCATGTCGCTACTGCTTTTTCAATAGGTAAATAGTATTTTGTAGAAATACTTTTTGGGATTTTATTTTTACTAAGGACAGTCTACTGACTCAACACTACTCATAGTTCAGATATAACTTGACTATCTGGGAGTTGGATTTTAACTGATTATAATAAATGCTCAAAATCAGTCGAGCTAGGATTTTTTCTCTTTCAATAAACTTCAATACAGAGTTTATATGCAATATTTGTTTGTCTACACATCTTTCATCTGTACTAACATTTTCTTAATACTTTGAGTTAATAATTTTAGTATTAACATATGTCGTTACAAGGTTCCAGTCTTTATATGGAGCAGGGTTTTTCTGCCTACATATATTTTATAGTGAATCTAGTTGCTAACACAGTTTCCATATCTTTCACATCTCAACTTGTGTTATTGTTAGCCAAACATGCACGTTTATAGCATAAAACCTATTTCGTATCCAGCTTGGTTTTATTTAAAGTTAACACGTTCTGGATTCTGTGTTTGGTACTATGATATATACTTATGAGTTTTATTTGGCTCTCACTTATACAAAACTAATACTAAAATATTCTTAAAATTTGGGTTTCTAGGAACATATACACAGATCATTTAAATTTTTTATTTGACTTTAAATTTTATATTATAAATATTTTTCTTGGAAATAACCATTTGTCCAACAATTTTTTTTGTGTTATTTTGGAGGGACCTCCGTTTGTTTCTCTTCACACACCTCCTCGCCCGCGTCTGGTCTCCCGAGTACATCGGAGGCTGGTCTTGCGGCCTCCTGGAGACCCTCTTCGAGCGACGAGGGCGGACACGTGGAGGTCTCTCCATCATAGGGCAGGGCTCCTCCTCTGGTGTCTCCAACATAGGGGGCAAGGGCTCCTCCTCCTCGAGTCTCCCCAAGACTGGGACTAATGAAGGGTTATAGTTCGCTTCCTCATTTATGTGGTCCCAGTTTGGGTTTTTATTATCCATAAAATGGACGACTGAGGGGGAGTCTGTAAAGTAAAAAGAAGAATATTAATTTCGCAGTATTCATAATATGTTTAAGATTAATTAGATTTTATCAAAAACATGGTGTTTTGTTTCAGAATCATGTCAACTTTGAACGAGAAGCTTCTAGCTCTACAGCAAGTGCCATCACTGCCTGTATATCTACTAAAGACCTTAAAAACAAGGACGGCTACACAATCGTCGATGCCAAAAGGGTAGAGACTAGGTTTGGCATCACTATAGTTTGTGAGATTGTCATGCCCGACCAAAGTCACGCTGTCACATATCTACCTTCAAGATTCCACCACGAACTTTGCAACGAGGACTTTGTACAGTTGAAGAGCTCAGGATACAAGCTGAGGACCACAGGCATGTCTTGGCAGGGCTGTCGACCTTCTTATTTACAAGGAGTGAAACACAATGTTTTAGAGTCCTAGAGTTGTTTGATATTACATTTGGTTTTGTACAGACAATAAAAATGTTATTTTCCTGACTTTTGCACATCTGTTTTAAGTTGAGTGAACATATTGCAATTTTTTTATACTGGATAGATATGATTTTTTATACACATATCATCAAACATCGTTTAATAATAGCAATTTGTGAATTTTCTTTTACTGTGATAATTTTAGATTATATAAAAAAAGACTAATTCATTAGATAATACCCATTAGTCAAAGATCAAAGATGTGAAGTTTGGTGCAGATCCGTCAAAAGGGCTCCGCCCCAGTGGCTCTGGAGTTTTCCATTCCTTACTGCTGTTCATAAGCTGCTCCTTGCACGGCATTGGCCCTGCATCAAACATCAACCCTAGCAGGTATGCAGTGTCCATGGCTTCATCCACTGCCATCAGACCAGCTATAAAACTGATGTAGACACTTGGCTTGGTAGACATGCTGGATGGAATGACTTCCCAGACAGCACAAGGATATTTTATAAATATTTTTGAAATAAATATACATCCTAAAAATATTTTATATATATTAATATTATTTTAAAAAAACTTTTACATTTTTTTTAAATTTTTTAATAATATGTTAACATAATAGTTTAAGGTTGAATTTATTTACAAAATATTTTTAATATATTAAGACACAATAATTTAGTTTTTTATGTAAAAGTTTTTAAAATATTTTGTTTACCTAAAAAATATAGGCTAACTTAAGAATATTTATAGAATTGTAATGGTAAAAATATTTTTAAAAACACTTTAAACGCCTTTTTGAAGAATATTATAGAAATACTAGCTGACCCGGCGAACTTTGTATCGCCTCAGTTATAGGTTTCCCCTAAGACAGACCAATGGAAAGAAAGTACCGTTACGTTTAATTTTCAAGATGATCTCGTTCGCATCGCTCAATCACGTCCTGGTTGAAGTTCGTTCGCTACGCTCACTCAACTTTGGGTTGGAGCTCGTTCGCTACGCTCACTCACCTTTAGGTTGGAGCTCGTTCGCTGCGCTCACTTGCCTTCAGGTTAGCTCGTTCGCTACGCTAACTCGCCTCCAGGTTGAAGTTCGTTCGCTACGCTCACTCACCTTTGGGTTGGAGCTCGTTCGCTACGCTCACTCACCTTTAAGTTGGAGCTCGTTCGCTGCGCTCACTTGCCTTCAGGTTAGCTCGTTCGCTACGCTAACTCGCCTCCAGGTTGAAGTTCGTTCGCTACGCTCACTCACCTTTTGGTTGCAAATTAGCTGTTGTCATAAAAATGTAAAAGAAATAATAGTGCTGCACCCTGTTGGTAATCCTTGTAACTTTAATGCTATTGAACATCATAGAACAGAACCAACTTGTTTAATTGAAACAGCTGTTAAGATTCATTAATTCCATTTCTCATAAGGTTAACATGGGAAACTCCAGAGCCACTGGGGAGGAGCCCTTTTAAGAATTTCGAAACGGGAAATAGTTTACGTCCGATTCGCATACCTACAGAATTTACACACCAAATTTCATAACGATCGGTGAAGTCGTTTCGGAGGAGTTTGCAGACAAACACTGTGACACGAGAATTTTATATATTAGATTTTATAAATAATAGCCTGTTTAAGTTTTAAATACCCCCGTCGCAGCAAACCTGCAGACTAAGCGAGTTCCCATTTGCCTGATTGGATTTACACTAAAATGTCTACTAAAAAATATAACATTTATTTCCTATTTAAATAGAATAAGTTTAACAAGTACTTAGGTTTGCTGCATCAGGGAGGGTAAAACTCTTTTTTTTTGTTAAATGTTAATAGTTGGTAAGAAATAAAAACATTTTCCAAATTTGATCAAAGTATGTTCATATTTTGATCAAACTTGGCAAATTTATTTATTTTGTACTAAGCTATCAATATTTTACTCAAAAACACACTTTATTAGTTTCCTTGTAGCAGCAAACCTAGGTACTCGTTAAACCTAATGTTATTAAAATATATTTAACTGAAAATCAATTCAGACAAATGGAAATTCGCTTAGTCGGCAGGTTTGCTGCGGCGGGGGTATTTGGATCAAAAATGGGAAAAACCTATTTTTACCATATAAAACCTCCCGTTACCATAGTCTGATCATGCTGGTTCGCAAACTTGTTTGAATATAAATGTAAATGTTTGGTACACGTTTACACCAAATTTCATCAAAATCGGATAATTTTTGCTCGAGTTATCATGCTAACGGACATATATATATTTTATACTTCTTACTAATCTATATATATAAAATCCAATGTATGTTTGTTTGTTTGTCTTTTATGGACTCCGAAACCGTTTGACAGATTGTAATGAAACTTTCAGACATTATTAAACTTCAACCCGGATGCGAGTTAGCGTAGCGAACCCAGGACGTGATTGAGCCATGCGAACGAGCTCATCTTGAAAATGAACGAGCATTTGACATAAAACCACATTAGGACAGGACGACGTCAGTCGGGCCAGCTAGTATTATAAATGTGAAAGTTTGTGTGTTTGTTTGAAGTTCAATCACGCATAAACTACTAGACGATCGGGCTGAAATTTGGCATGATGATAGCTCACATTGCCGATTAACATATAGGTATATTCTTATTTCAAAAATCCTTTCGAGCTCCGCCCCAATGGCTTTGTAGTTCAAGGATTCATATTTAAAGGGAATTAAAGAATTTAGTCAGCTGTTTCAATTTAAAAAGTTGGTTCTATGATATGCAAAAGCATTAAAAGTTATAAGATTTACCAACAGGGTGCAGCTCTATATTTTTTTGGAAATTATGAAAACAGCTAATTTTAAGTAAGCAGCAACATAGGCTAACACTGTGATATGCAATGAGAACTGTCAAAGTAGGATTGTTTACAGTTATGTTTATGTTTTTAATTTCTAGAATAATTATTTTTATTTTGTGAACTTTTAATAATTTATTTTATTCTGTTGTTTAGGTGAAGTGGTGGAACATTACGGCTATGGTAGATGTGTAATACTATAGTATACCGTAAATTTAAAGAAGCAAATTATATCAAAATATCTCCCCCCCCCCCCCATTGCAAACGCAAAGCTTGAGTTGAGTATAACTGCAATAAGCATCTTATACTTATATCATATCCCATATAGTACACATCTGTCTGTCACAGGTCACAGCGGCAGACGACATAATGCTTGCGATTGGGTGATTAGTAGTCGTGACAACTTAGCTTTACCAATGCTAGAAGAGGTCGCTTTCTAAGTGGCCGACTTATAGTAGCTTGTGGTTGAGTGATTAATGATTAGTAAATAAATCATGGCAACTTGTGGAATAACCCCGAGATAGAATAGAAAATCAAACAGAATAAATAAGTGATGTTTTTATGCCATTGTTCTATTATCTTATTTTTAGTGTTGTTATTATCTTTAAAAAGGCTACTACAATTTTATACTTTTTATAAGTTACGTTATCGAGCATTTATCGACCTTATTCATTCCTAAAACCTGTTTAAAACAAGTTTGTATCAATGTGCGTTTTCAAGTGTTGGTGTTCTATGTACTTATTTATTAAATGACGACCTTCGTATACGGAGGTGAATAACGACGCCTTGTACGGCCTGAAGATGGTTCCCTGTGAATCGAAACTATAGTTGCCACAAACAGCATTTTGGATTACTGAATGCAGGTATTTAAACCATTATAAATATTCAAACGTAATCCGGAGGCTTAACAACTCTTCAAAATGAAATTAAAAATATCACATTTATTCCCTATTTAAACAGCCTTATACCGGCTGCTAGCGGCTTATAGCGGGGTTTACTAGTACTTAGGTTTGGTGCAACAGGGAGGGATCAGAAGTACAAAAGTAGGTAAAAAATATTACTATTTCACTTTCAGTATCTTTACCTCACAATACCAATGCAAGGTTTTTTTCAAACTCGAGCCCAAAAATCTTCTAGATGATTCCAAGACAAACAAAGATACTAATTAGAGCTAAACATCCAGGAGATTTCTTCTAGTGTTTACATGGAGACAGACATTTGTGGAAAAGACACAAAGATAATTCCTGGATGATCTTCTTGTTGATTTATTAGCTTCCACTTCACTCACAATTAGGCGTTCATGAAAACCCAGTCTGTATTGCATTGTTAACTTTTCTCATTCCATTGAAAAGAACTGTAAAATATGTCTTCTTTATCAGGCAGTTTACTTGCGATAACAAATGTTTTTCTTGATGTTGATCCTAGCCGGGCATAAGCAATGAGATCTGAAGGAGGTATGTTGCTGTTACTTTCGATACACACAATCAGGAATTGAGCGTGGAATTTTACTGGGTCACCTGCACAACGAGATTTGTTTATAGACTGAGAGTATTGTATGGAAGAGGTAAAATGTTGATGTCATCTGACTAATATGATGGTATAAAATGTTAATTCAATATGCACCAATTGTTTTAGAATATACTAATTGATGCTTTGTCATGTTTATAGTATTCATACTAAACATTTATAACTGATAAAATAGGTTAGTACTGTAATTACAGAAATAACGAGAACATTTTGTGACAAGGCAAAGGAAAAACAAAAAAAAATAGTTTTTTTCTAAACTACTAGCAAATTAACATGTTCTGTTGGGGTTTGAATCTAGAATAAAAGCTTGTTGGAATTTTGAATTTATTTCCAGTATTTATGTCAGTAGGGCCTAAAAAGATATATTGACGTTGCATGAGTCTAAATTAACAGGCATTAAAATGTTTGGAAATTGACTGGCCGCTTTTTCAATTAGTGCGGCTAGTTAGAACAAATAAATTAACAAGATATTTGAGTCTAGCGTCATATACATTAAAAACTCTCATGCCGCCATTTACATTAATATGAAATCCGATCTGTAAAGACTCATGTTGAATCAGTTAATCAATAAAAGGTCCATTCTCATCAAACTTAAGTCAATCGAAAGTGTTGTGAATGTGATGAAATATAAGAAAATTACTACTCGTGTCTACTCTGCCTAGTGACTATACAAGCCTTTCCCTTAAAACGCCTAAATTTTGTGAACAAACTATAGTATACCGTATACGTCTATGTTATTGCATATCTATATATTAAGGTAAGCATGTTTCTTTAAAACCTTTTTTCTCAGCTCGTGTGCATCGCAAGGAAAATCTACGCATACTGTTGGAAAGATATTTACCAGCAGATGTGCAGAATTCCTTCATAAACTAAAATAGGCTCAAAAATAAGCACAAAATTTGAATTTAAAATATAAAAAAAATAACATGGACCTTATGGGTTGCCATGCTGGTTGACAAAATAACAACGAAATGAACAGAAAATCATAACAAATGGAAGAAATTCCAATCTCATGTTTTATTTCCAGCGTGGGGTGAAAATAGAGAAGTCTGTACATTAGATATTTTTGGTTGAGTTTTCGACCATTGGGACGACCTCTTATATTTATTATATCGTTGCATGAGGAAATTTGTAAAATGTTACAGCTGTTTTACCTGGGTACACCAAATAGTCGACACCAAATTTGTGACCATCAGTGATGTAATACCCTTTCTCCCACAAATCTCTAAACACAAAATACTTCAGCTTCTCGTGATCAGATTCTGGGAACTTCCAAATAACTTTCTTGGTGTCTGTATCACCCAGCCATTGTTCACCTGTAATTATTTTTATATTGTTAATTCCCTTGGGTCAGAAAAGAAGCACATTTTTAAACAAACAAAAACTCTATTCACAGTAGGCATATTCATAACCAAGATCAAGTGCTCGATTTGTGTGAACCAAATGTTTAAAACGGTCTTAAAAATGGTTATATTAATTGAGCGGCCCAATGCTGCATCTACAGAAGACTCCTTCTCACCTTTTAACCGGACTGCAATTGGCGGAAATGACGTCTCTTTAACCGGACAATTTTTATCAGCTCATCGGTTTAACCCGACTAGATCGGCATGAAGTGGGCAGTACTGAAACGACTGTTCTCAACAGGAAAGATATATGAGACCAGTAGTCATGTGTCTAAATACAATGCTCTCCTAAATTTTAAAGGACTAAATTTTCCTAAATTTTACTGTCAAATACTGTATACAGTATGCATTTAAACGGTCCTTTTTAACGAGTTCTTGAAGACGTCGGTTTAACTGGAAAAAGTGTTATCCGGACTGCCCTCGGTCCCGAGGAGTCCGGATAAGAGGGAGTCTACTGTAGTTTTACTGCTTTTAAATGCGCTAAACAAATTTATACGTTACAATAGATAATAAATCACCTAAGTTTGATAAAAAGATAGCCACCCAGTACTTTCCTTCAAGATGTTTAATGTTCTGACGCAGAACATAAAAACATCTTAGGTTCTGCCTCAACTAGAGCAGTGTTTCATTTCCTATTAGTCAATAAAAAAATAAAATACCTCCGCTGCAGCAAATGTGCAGACTAAGCAAATTTCCATCTGCCTAATTGGATTTATACTAAAATGTCTCCTTAGAAATATCACACTTATTCTCTATTTAAATAGCATTAGTTTAACGAGTACTCTAGGTTTGCTGCAACAGGGTGGGTAAAAAATTTTCATTTTGTAAAATGTTAATAGTTTAGTTTGAAATAAAGCATTTTCCAAACGTGATCAAAATATGTCCATAAACAAGCAAACAACAACAGTTTACTTATTCTCCATAAAAATAATACAAATTTAAATTGGAATTTTCTCCATGGCCATTAGGCGCACAATAACGCTTCAATATACTGAAATATTTGTTTTTGAAGCTCTTCAAAATGGTTCGGAAAGAAATTGCTAAATTTTATGTTTTTATGGCCAAAAATGAGAAAACCCAATTTTTGCCCCATAAACCCCCTTTTCCATGGTCCGATCATGCTGGCTTGCAAACTCGTTTGAATAAATGGTTTATACTGAATTTAATCTAAATCTAATCATTTTTGCTCCATGCTAACGGACACACACCCATTTATACATATGAAATTGAACGGTTGGTGTTTTTGGACTCTAGGAACCTCAAAACAAAAATACCCCCGCCGCAGCAAACCTGCAGACTAAGCGAATTTCCATTTGACTGATTGGATTTACACTGAAATGTCTACTTAAAAATATAACATTTATTCTTGATTTAAATAGAATTAGTTTAACAAGTACTTAGGTTTGCTGCATCAGGGAGGGTAAAACTTTTTTTTTTGTAATATGTGAATAGGTAGTGAGAAATAAAAACATTTTCCAAATTTGATCAAAATATGTTTACAAACAAGCAAACTACAACAGTTTACTTATTCTCCATAAGAATAACATGGGAATTTTAAATTTACAATTTTTTGGAATTTTCTCCGTAACTATTAGGCGCATAACAACGCTTCAATATACTAAATTATTTGTTTTTTTAAGCTCTACAAAATGGTTTGGAAAGAAATTGCTAAATTTTATGTTTTTTGGGTCAAAAATAGGAAAAACCTATTTTTACCCCATAAAACCCCCCGTAAACCCCCGTTCCCATGGTCCGATCATGCTGGATCGCGAACTCGTTCGAATAAACGTACGTTTACACGTTTGTACCAAATTTCATCCAAATCGGATCATTTTTGCTCGAGTTATCGTGCTGACGGACACATATATATATATATAAATATATAAATATATATATATATATATATGAATTTGAACGGATGGTGTTTTTGGCCTCCAGGGACCTCAAAACGAAAAAAAAAATCGGTCCCGCGTCCAGGTCTTACCATGAGTACTACGGTAATAGCTTATTCCCTATATGGGAAATTCGCTAAAATAAATCGGTCCCGGGTCCAGGCCATGAGTACCATGAGTTACCATGAGTACTACAGTAATGTAGCTTATTCCCTATATGGGAAATTCGCTAAAATGAGAATTGGCTTAGGAAAAATAACCTTTTCATCACTCCTTACCAAAAGTTACAATATTATTTTCAATAACAGCTAATATCAAAGAAAGTTTTTAATTGCTTCACAAGCTCTAATTTAGAGGGAGGTAAAAAGTTCAGCTGATTTTCCTTCCCTCTAAATTTACTTTCCCTTGCTCTCGATTAGTTCTCCATTTATCCACTAAGTGTGCTAGTGTTTTGTTAGGTTTTTTTTCATTATTTAAATCAGCTGTTTTCATTGTTACACACCAAAGAAATCACAGGAAATATATGAAAAGGAATACAGATGTTTAGTCGTAGTAATGAAATATACTATATTACTCTGTTAAAGAATATTTTAAGAAACCCTTCACTTACTCCTCCAAAGAGCTCCTTGCGGCCTTCGCAACAGAAAATTTGTTTATTTTGCTAAGCTAACTTAAAATGTAAATAGTGTAAATATGTACAGGTACCGTTATGTAAAAATGTAATTGACGTGATTAGATGGGCTACAATCAAGGATTTTGTAATGGTAAGTAGAGTAATAATAAAGAAGGGAGAGAAAGGGACAACGAACAAATACATTTTAAATTAATATTAAGTTAGGTATCTGATAAAAAGATGGGGCATTTGCCAGGAATTATTAAGGAAGTTGACAAGTAAGCCTTAATAAATACATTTTAAATATACTTTTGGTGCTGTTAAAATATTACTTCTTTTGACAAATTTCCTAGATGTTCAGTTAAAAAAATCTAGTTTTCGGAACATAGTACTTTACTGATAGCTTGTTTCATTTTATTGCAGTAGGTCTTTAAATACTTGTTCATTCATAAGGGATATTATGTTAAGGCAAAACTATTTGTCCTAAATTTATTGATTAGGTTGTTAATTCTAAATTAACTTTAAGAGATGTATATATTGTTACTTACTTGTAAATGTTTGAACAAGGACTGGTGGGGAAAAATTCTCAGCAGATTTATTGAGCTCATTTTTCAGAATTTCTTCTCTGTCCAGTTCAATGTCCATAATTTTTTCCTCACCGACCTCACCTTCATCGCTCCTCTTTCTCTTTTTAGTATTAAGACCCAATAACTTCCTTCGCTTTCCATCTATGATCCTGTCAATCATGGAAGTTACTTGCTGTCGTCGTTGATCTTCATAACAATCCATCTGTTGGAAGAAAGTAGCATTAGTCTAATTCAACTGGAAATTGTAGGTTAAGATTTGGTTATGAACGTTACAATGCATGTAACTCGCAAACCATAATTTCTAGTCGTAAAATACCATCATTAGAGCATTACCGGAGTATTCTTTTAATCATGCTCTGAAGATAGCTACCTGCAAAAAGGCCGAAACGTACTTTACCCTTAAGTTTGAAAGTTACTTTTGATATGACACGGTTATACTCCAAAGACTAACAACCGTAGAAAATTTATTGCAATCACCTTTAACCGTAGCAAGAGACGTATTATCTTCGACAACACCATTGATGGCAGTGCTATTCCCAAGAAGACATCAGTTCATGATCTTGGGGTGGTGTTCTCCTCAAATCTTACATTTCTTGATCATGTGGAGATGATTTGTAGCAAGGCATCAAGGGCACTGGGCTCCATCATTCGCACCTCTAAACATGGTCTCAGCATCACAGCACTGAGATATCTCTTCATCTGCCTGTTAGCTCAGTACTTGGATATTGCAGCATTGTGTGGACTCCCTTTAAAGGACTGTTCACACCAGCATAGCCAGACGTAATACGTTTTCGGAATACGTCGCTAAACTAGCTCTTAATGTTATTTAAAGAGAGTGTTCACACCGGCGTATTACGTGAGCTACTGGAACTACGGCACTACCTACCGCTACGCTGGCTAGCTATGCATAGCTTGCATCGCCGAATATGCGCATGCACACTAGCACACCAGGCTGTCACTGCCAACTTCCATCCACCTCACGACATCCTTTTTGATGAGAGACAACACTTCACTAAATTCACATTGGTCCAGTCTGTAGAATGACTCGAACTTTCCATAATCTTTCATCAAATAATCCATTAAATGGTTTCTTCCTCAGTTTATTGGGTGTATCAATTTCAATGATTGTGTTGCCGAATATAATAAAAACAGTTCATTGTTACTATAACTATCACTATTCATTCATGGCAGGGTGAAGGAGGGATCGCACCATGGTACTGTATGAGACGCCATGATCTACTTCGGGCACGGCAAGATGTATGTTAGACAGCAAGAGTCTTCAAGTGTGTGGCGCTGGCGCCCAATGGTGGGGAGAATGCTGCAGCGGCTCACCGGCTATTTACAGTAGCCGTCAGACGTAGCGGCGGTGTGAACAGTACACTGGCGACATATTAATACACCGAATAGGTCTGCTGACGTCTGGCCTCGCCGGTGTGAACAGGCCTTTACGAATGGGCAAAGTGACTGCCTACAGAAGATCCAAAGAAGGTTTTTTAGAGTGGTTGGACTCTAGATGGGTTACTACGACGGCGCTGAAGGGCCACCAACTGTTAAAAAAATTTTGTCTTAATCTCTGAGTTAAAACTTAGAATTCTGAGTTTAAAGTCAGAATATAACAAGTGGGCGTTCCACTCTGAGATTAAAGTCAGAATTCAACTAGTGGGCGTTCCCTCTGATATTAAAGTCAGAATTTAACAAGTGGGCATTCCTCTCTGAGAAAAAAGTCAGAATATAACTAGTGGGCGTTCAACTCTTAAGTCAGAATTGAACTTTGGGCATTCCTCTCTTATTGCAACGATATTATCAGCATATCGATGCTATCATCCCTACTATCTTAGACAAAAGAAATAACATAAATTTCATTTCTGTTGTCTATTCTACTGTGTTCTTCTACTTGCAACGTTGCCAATTCTACCAGCCGCGGCCTGGAGTTAAAGGTGGCCGTGAGAAGAGTAGAGTAGTAGAGACTAGATAGAGTTAAGTACAATTCTTACGTTAATCTCAGAGATGAACGCCCACAATTCAATTCTGACTTAAATCTCAGAATTCTAACTCCTTTCACAGAGAGGAACGCCCACTTGTTAAATTCTGACTTTAATCTCAGAGGGGAACGCCCACTAGTTAAATTCTGACTTTAATCTCAGAGGGGAACGCCCACTAGTTGAATTCTGACTTTAATCTCAGAGGGGAACGCCCACTAGTTGAATTCTGACTTTAATCTCAGAGGGGAACGCCCACTAGTTAAATTCTGACTTTAATCTCAGAGGGGAACGCCCACTAGTTAAATTCTGACTTTAATCTCAGAGGGGAACGCCCACTAGTTGAATTCTGACTTTAATCTCAGAGTGGAACGCCCACTTGTTATATTCTTACTTTAAACTCAGAATTCTGTGTTTTTTCTCAGAGATTAAGAAAAATATTTTTTTATAGTTGGTGGCTCTTCAGCGCCGTCGTAGGTTACAACTATACAGCAATTCCCATCAGCGATATTGAAAGTCAATTGTGGCTTCAATCTCTACTTCTGAGAACAGAATTAGCTAATGTTGCATTATATTTCTCGAGAATCTTCTAAATGGTGATGTCGTCAGCCCTGATCTGTTTGGTCAGATTAACTTTTCGAGTGCCGGGAGGAACTCTCTCAAGGAACCTCTTCGCCATTCAAGCCTATGCCAACAACTATGAGAACAACAGTGTGATACCTCGTCTCCTGGATTGGGAACCTCGTCACCTCACGTTGACCTTTGGATCACCTCAGTTGTGATCGCCAAAAAAGTCTATCTGAAAGAGCACCATTTTTTAGTGCATTTACTGCCTGTATTTATAGTCTTTTTATTTATTGGCTATTATTTCTTGCCTGTTATTTAGGACTATAGCCTCTTTGCCTGTTAGTTTATTTTGCAATTTTTTTCTTGTAGCCTATAGCATGCTTAATAAACATAATTTATTCGAGTAACATTTTGTATTTATTATTTCATTGCATTCAGTTAGTGTTAATTAGGCTGTCTTGTATTTTGCATTAGGATTATTGTAAAAATAGTGCAACCGTGTGAAATAAATAAAAGACAACAATATTTTAATCATAAATATTACTAGTAATTAGGGCTACCTTAGAGCTTGAAAAGATGTCCATTCACATTATTTAAACAGCAATAGGCTACCTACCTCTATCCTATGACAGAATGTACAAGCCTGGAAAATAAAGTTGAGTTATCTAAAACTAGGTCACATAAAATATCTGAACAAAAAAAGATATAAGTTATTTTCCTATTGATATTTTCCAAAAAGTTAGAATAAAGGAAAGTTTTTCATTGTTGGAAGGATTATCTAACCTGTTCCTTCTTGTTCTGTTCCTTGTATGAAATGTATCTCTCTTTAGTTTGTTCTGGTGGAAGTTCTGTGAGAATTGAATCATCTATGAGTCTGGCCACTTTTTTCTCGACCAATAAAGTTACTTCCTCTGGCAACAGGACCAATGGAAGGCCCTGTAAAGTTTCCTGCCTCGGAAGTCCAACCAAGCAGCCAGTTAGGTTACCAACAATTCTGTGGTCTTCCCGAAGTTTCAACCAATCTGGAAGAAAATAATATCATCACATAGGCCTATACTTAGGCGACAAATTTAAAAAATAATTTGAACAACTAATCTCATTCTGTTCTGGGTAATTTTGCAGTCAAATAGGTTAAATTTTTTACCATTTTAGATACCGGTACACGGATTAATTGAAAAAAATAAAATAAAGTAAAGTAAGTTGTCATAAAATAAAAAAATTTTTTAGAGGCACCTAAGTTAACTTACCGGTAACTTGTAACTTATAAAATGAAAACCGAGAATATGAGTTATAAAAATATATTTATCTAACTTAGTGGAGTTGTACATATAGGATCTGCGATAATCAGAAGGGTCGCTAGGGCCTAGTTCAATTTAAGAAAAGTCAGTCGTAGGACCCAACTATTCTTGATCATTGGGCTGTAAAATAAATGGCACTCTGAGTTAAGCCAGGTTTACACTATGTAGCAAAACCTGCTATATAACTTTTGCTATATAACATTGCTACTTATATAACTTTTGCCATAAAAACAGACAATTTTAGTGACTCTGGTGCTCGTGCTATATATGCTATATGTAGCACAACTTAATTCGTATTCCGTATTGACATGTCGCGCCGAAGAGACCTACTGGCGGTAGCTATCACGGTGATCTTAGGATTTTTAGGAAGTCAGAGGCGAAAGCGAAGGTTTTAGGTTCAACCTCTTCTTGCTTCGAGAAATAAGTACAGTGTAGCAGATTTATTACGGGATCTTAATGATGACGATCTTGCTAATGATCCATAATTAAAACGCGAAATAAGGTGATGGTAGCTTCAAAAACGTTTTAGGTATGACCTAACGCCGGTTGTCCACGGAACAGTTCAAAGTTTAAATGCTACCGATCCCACGCACTGACATTTCCCAGTCCTTCAATTGTAAACAAAGATCGCTGAGCAAAAACGTCCGCACCCAGGAAGCTACAACTGTGAACTGATGACACTAAATGCTACATATAGCAGGTGCTAGACAAAAAAATATTTGTATAACATTGCTACATATAGCAATGTTAGATGTAGCACGTATTTCTTTTGATCTTTACGGACTCCCGATGGATAGCAAAATTTTTGCTATATATAGCAGGATCTGCTAGCAGTGTTGTATAGCACTTTTGAAAAGTAACTTTTTCTACCTCTAGAAAATGTTATATAACATTGCTAGATGTTACACAAATCTGCTATATAGCAGGTTTTGCTACATAGTGTAAACCCGGCTTTAAAAATCATTTGATCTTATCCAGTAACAACAAAGCTATTATTCGGTACATTCTATAAAATTTCAGCTCAATAACTTACGTTCATGAAGGTTTTGTCACAGAAAACATACTGTTTTGTGTAAAATGAACTATCTTAGGCTAACATCCACAAGTTGAAACAGTGATTTGAGGTTAGATTAGATTAGATCAAAAACATTATAAAATTTGTATTCCAGCTAAGTAATTATAAAGTAAGTTAGTGTTTTGAAAAAGGCATCTATTAACATAGGTACTTGTTTATTATTACAAAAAAAAATCATAGCCAACATTATGTTTTAGTATTAAATAATTTATGGCACTATTAGAAACCAAGTTTAGGCCTAATTCATTACCATCGGCATTCCAAATAAATCCTGACCCATTTTGGATAATTATTTTAGTAATTTCTCTCGAATCGATTAAACTCTTGTCTTCAATTCTGATTTCTCTCTGCATATTGCACACTAAAACTTACACAAACTAAATCGACATGTAAACTGTAAACATAACAACGGCCGATTTGCTTGACAGGTAGGTGAGTCGAGTCGACACCGAACCGAACGAACCGACGACGACGACAGACACCTGCTCACTGCTCAGCTCAGTGCTCACTGCTCAGTGCTCGGCTCAGTGCTCACTGCTCACACGACACACACCAACTACCAACTTGGGCCTCGAGGCCTCGAGTAACTCCGGAACGAACTACTCCGACTCCGGAACGACAAGTCCAATTCCGGCTCTTGGAGCGTAGTTGTAGTTAGTTCCTCTCGGAACTAAAGATAGTCAATAGACCGTCATTGGTTAAGATTCAATTGTAATAAATTGTAGGTCGTTGTAGTAAATAAACATTTAAAATTTTAGAAAATCTTTTTAAAATGAATGTAGGCTATTAAGACCAGGGTTAAGACCAGTAATTGATATTACTTGTGAGAAGTGAGAGGTCAGCAGCAGAACATCTAACATCACAATTCACAAGAATACGACTGGAACGACTCAGTCAGTCACTCACTGCCCTACTGCTTCCATTCCTCACTCCACTCTCCACTAACTATCGTCCTATCCTATCCTAGCCTAGCTTAATCATTCCGCTTGTTCAATACACACACACACACTGAGCTATGTTCAATAACCAATAACATTTACTGGAATGGAACTATCACTATCAATAGGTGATGCGAAGAGGAACGACGGACTGGAACTGGTTGTTTATTTTATTAGTTAGTTATTATGAACCAAAATGGTTGGTGAGTGAGTGGAAACACTCTACACCGAAAGTCCTGTGTTCAACGCTCTTGTAAATTGTAAACGGAGTTGGAACTACTCCGCGGAACTAGTTCCGAGTTCCGACAACTCAATAACTCCGGAGTGAACGACTCCAGTGAACGATAGTTCCCATCCCTACAAAACAACCAAAAATATATCCGTTACCTTAATCCGGGATCGAATTGGGAATGTCGGTCCCGGTCGTCGACCCTTCACAGGGCTAATAGCCATAGCCCTGGACCCGTCATGGGTTCTTTTCTAATAGTCTTGCTATTGCTATCCAGTCAGTATCCAAGCATTGTTCAAACACCATGAAGCTGTAACTAACTGCCAATGTTTCATTCTCTTACAAGCTCATATATTTGTTTGCTAGTTTGCTGACATATAAAGTATCTGATGAGTAAAAAAAGAAAACTTATAATAAACTTATAATTTTATCTTATTTTAAATCTAACGATTGCCGATTGCCTTAGAAATGATTACAGTTAAGTACCTATATTAAGTTTTAGTTGGCAAGTTAACATAATTCTGCTCTGCCCAGAGAACGCTGTTAATGTCTCTGCATTACTATTCAAACCACGACCCCAAACAGACTCTAAGATGCTACAACGCTACAACTTCTAAAAGAATGTGGTATTTTCAATGGACAACGTGGCAAAAGTGTTAATACAAATCCAACAATGACTTTTAAAACTAAACTGTTTATTAGTAGTTTTGCCTTTGCTTACATTTGAAAATTTATTAATTTCAAATTTTTTTCATAAGATGCCCTTTATCAGCAAAATAAGAAATCTAAAATAATCACCCAAAGGTATATTGTCGATTTGAAGGGGACCCCCCCGGAAAACCAACCCCCAGGGCAAGGTGAACGTCACAAAATCTGCCAACTAATCGATATGGGAGCCGTGTCCACGACTGGAATACTACCCCCCCCCCCCTAGCATAATGTGATGCTATGTAATTGTAATTTTCATTCCAGTAACCCCTTTTGATAACAGAAAAGCCATATGTGGGAAACATCATACAGAAATTGAAATGTTACATCAAGTTTGGTTGGTTAGGTTAGGATAGTTTAGAACAGTATGACAATGAAACTTGAGTGTCCAAAACTGGAAAACTGCCCCCCCCCCCTCGATCACTGACATCAACATGACGACAAAAAGTATAATTTCATTGAATCAGAATGTCATTGTTAAATGTATATTCATAAGTTAAATAATAACCGAGCCATTTGTACTTTTATAACTTTTGTAGACCATCGCCAAGTTTAAAAATTCAAGCACTGTTACAGTCAATGATATAATTTATAGTGGGTGTGAGGTCATAGACATGAATTTATGAACCATGTCATCTTATCATTTGAAAAGATACAATCTGACTGAATCATTTTATTACATCCTTTGATCATCATTTTTGTGTCTATCATATACAATTTTATACTTTGGTTATATACCATACATGTGTAATAGTAAAAAAACTACTTTGAAAATCTGGATTGATTTTAGTACGTACTCATAAAAAAGTAAAGAGGATGTGAAAAAACCCTTACTTGTGGGGAATTAATTTACCTGCCTACTTTATTATGTTCTTCACAATGAAAACAAAATATACACAACATGCATAGGATAAATAATCACCACTAATTGGTTCAAAATATCAATCAATAAACTGGTTCCTGGTAAAATGTGTAAAATTTTAAAATTACTAACATGGAAACGTATAACAGACCACAGCAGAATGAATTGTCAATGTGCAAACAAGCCATGTGATATGAGGACAATATCTTATTAGTTTAAACGGAAGTAAGTCATAGGTATAGCTGAACGTTTTTAATTGCCAATATTTATTCACATGGACTTTTTAATACTTTTCCCCCTACTGCAGCAATCCTGTGGCTGTGGACTAAGTAAATTTCCATTGCCTTATTTTTTTATTTGCCTTATTTATGGATTTTCACCAAAATATTTCTTTAAACGTGTCAGATATTACTTCTCTGTTTAGTAAAATTAGGTTTAACGAATCTGTACTACTTAGCTTTCTCGTAAAAAATATAATACGTATCCATTAATCCCTTTTAAGCTAAACGGGAACTTTGTTTGTTTGGGAGGAAAACCATCAGTTTGTTTGGGACAGGCAAAGTAATAATGTTTGGTGGGACAGGAAAAGTGACCTTTAGGGCAGCTAACATCTGTTTTGAAGGATTGGAAAATGATGATTTTAGTCACAGCACATATGTGCACACAGTTAATCAGCTGCACAGAAATGAGCAATTTTTCAAATACAGGAGTGATGACAGTTTTTTTCTATCTTCATTTTCAAAAATATGTATTTAGAAAATTTGTGATTATTTTAATCAACTACAGTACCATAATATTATCAGGTTGTGAAGTTCAAAGTTGCATAATGTTTCAAAATCGTCACTGCTGAATTTGTGTTAATTATAAACTGTTAGTCAGATTATCAGTGTGTTGATAAGTTCATGGACAGGAAAATTAGATAGTCTAACATCAGTTAGTTAGTTGTGTTGTTGTGTTAGTCTGAGGTCAGACTGAAAGTTTACCTACATTACTGGGCGAAACCAAGATTTATTGGATAGGATACCTGTTTCAAATGTAAGTTTTTTTGCCAATGTGAAACATTAGATTAGTTCATGGGTAAGGTAACAAAATGGGTTAGGGTTTAACAAAATATTAAACTGTAGTCTAATATTTTACACACAAACTAGTTACACTATTATGTACTCTAAACTGGTACTTAGATACAGTACTTAGAACAAATTTACAATAGACAAAAATAATTAAAGACTCACAGACGTGCTGCGATTAGCATAGGTTCTGTCGTCCACCGCTGGGAGCGCCATGGTTTTACGGCGTACAAGCTATGTAACTACACTATAGGCCTAATTTATTTTCTCTATGCTCGTACTTAGTATTAAAATATAAAATATGGTATGAAACTGGAGTGATCAGTACAGTAGGCCCTACTGTACACTCGGCCTGCCTGTGCAAAATTGTGTTTGTTTTTTACTTTGTATGTCCATGGAAATTTAAAATTAATTTAATAGACATTTGAAGTAAGCATTTAATATCAATTAATATATTTTGTTAAATAAAAGACAGTATTTAATTTTAAATGCAGAGTTGCTTTTCCCTCTTAAATGGTTTCAGGGCCGTATTTCCCTAACGGCGGACACGGTGGTTGCCGGGGGCCTCGGTCTAGGAGGGGGCCTCAATTTTTTTAAAATTTATTTCACCGATAATCAATTTTGCCGCGATTGAGGGAGACGTTGAAATCAAAAGATCTTGTTAATTTGTTTATTTATTTGTTATCTTCACTATTTCACAGTTAACCTAGGAGTTGCCACTAATCATTCACTTGAGTGGGTATGATGTCCGAGATATTCGACGGCGAGAGCCGAAGAACATGTCCCCACAAAATCAGAAGATCTTCATGATTTCGTCATGATCTAAGGAGACAAAGAGGATGTCTCCACGCTCCCGCGAGATAACAATTTCTCCGCGGCCGTAGCAGACATTTATGTTTATCAAAAATATATATACAATATATTTCATGATATCAAAAAAATGAAAAGACTTTTGTTAGCAAGTCTCCTAGGTCTTTTTGTAGATCGGATGGTTGGAAACAAATTCATCGAGTTGAAGCAATAGGCTACCACGAGTATTACTAACTAAACCCTTTAGTTCCAACCTTCAAATTCAGAATTTAGTTGGGCCTCATCGATTCTAAATACGGCCCTGAATGTTTTGGTGTGTGTATTTTTCCTGAAAAGTGCTATAGAATGATATATTGTTGTTCGCGTTTCATCCGAAGCGACGATATATCGTGCCGGCAGGCCCCATACGATGGAGGCCCAATATATTGTTCCTTTGGCACTTTTAAGATGAAATATATTTTTTTTTTTATTGATATTTTTTCTCCCACACTAGACTTTGCCCCCGTGGCAAGCCTAGCACTTTTTGTACAAAATAAGTACACAACTCTAGCATTTTTCGGAAAATTACAAAAAAAATGTAGCATTGAAAGGGTTAAAACAATTGACTTCAATGGAAAAGTGTAATGTTCAAAGATTTATTGCGGACATTTTCCATCAGGATGGTAAAAAACAATACATAACGTTTCGGGATCTGGAATCTGATCCCGTCCTCAGGTGAAAAAAAACTTAACTTACACATTACAACTAACAATACACAAACGCCCAACCTAAGTTGGAATACACTACAAAAGGTAGTAGTAAAAAAATATGCACTGTATAGCAGTCAAGTCATGATACAAACATGCAAATAATGTGTTAGTTATGTTTTTTTTCACCGAGGACGGGACCAGATTCCAGATCCCGAAACGTTGTGTATTGTTTTTTACCATCGTGATGGAAAATGTCCGCAATGAACCTTTGAACAACATTAACTTACCATCACCAACAATGAACTTCAAACAAAGAAAAGTGTTAAAGTGAAAATCTTGTCAAAATTTAATCCAAATGTATGTTACATCTATTTTAAAGTTCAAATAAAGGTTAATGTATACTATGGGTATCTAAAACCTGTTATACCTTCATCTTTGTAACTATTTTAACTTTGTTATTTTGGAAAAGAACAGTAGCAAAACCAAATATTATTTAGAAATCTCCAGTTTTAAATATAGTAATCATTACCATTATTATTGTTACATCGAGGCAGGGATATAATGCTGGGTATTTTAACCTGAATGCAGGTGAACGATTAATACATCTATGGGCTAAGATCAGCTGTTATTTTATTACAATTCCAATGTTCAAGGACAGCTCACGGACATAGCCAAGTTTCAAATCCCCAACAATTTATTATTAATTTTTGATTGATTAACAAGTAACGTAAGTTGACAACTATAATTAGACAATGTGTTGCAAGGATTAGTGCAAACTAATCCTTGCTTTATTTGACTTAAGGTTTACTACTCTGTGATTTTACTACTCTGTGATTTTAAATTATATCAACAATCATCAATGCTACAACAATCTAGTGGTGGGCAATATTGTTACTATTGTGCAACAGGCGGCACTTGACTTTCATCTTAACCAACTTCAACTTTCAGCCACCAGCTGTTGAACCGGTTTTTTGCAAACAAGCCTGCATAAACAACATGATTAAATCAGTTAGCAAGGACAAGGCCAGGGCTTGCTCTACAGTGAATGAGGCAGTAGTGGACACAGAGACCTTAGTTTAGCTATTGTCACTCAGTATTCATTCCTATGACCAGTGTTATTCGAAGTTAAGGTAAGGTTATAAAAATAAGTATTCTACCATAGGAGCCGAACAACTATAACTGTGATAATGATACTTTCTTGTGGACTTTTACATTTCTCATTTCTCTTCCGATGGAATACATATAGAAGGCTTATTTGGTCTTCGAAAGTGAAAATTGAAAATACTAGAGGCAATTTGGTGTCAACAGTTTTGATTAATCTTCAGCAAAATTACTAAAAATATTTTTTTTACATTTAACATACTAAAAATAGTTTGACCATTCTCAATATATATTTATAATTGGATAGTTGGATACAAATTGATTTTTTACCTCATCGTCAAACAATAAAGATTGTGCAGGTAAACCTTTTAACCTGCCAGCTGTATAAGGCAAGAGGGAAAATATAGAAACTGAAACAAAAACACTATCCATTCCAAGATTAAATAGCTTGACTAGAACTGGAGTAGCAATGCCACTTTTGATTCAATCATAGCAATCTGAAGATCTTTCTTTTTCTATATTATTTTGACTATACTACTTAATTTACTTAATTTATTTATTTGTCACTTATTTGGTCACTACTTAATTAGATTATTAATTAATTAGCTATAAATTTTAAATACCTTGATAAGCAAACTGTAGCAAAATGCCTTATTTGGGGGGCAAACAAAATATAGTTCGGCCGCTTAGAAAGCGACCTCCTCCAGCATTGGTTTAGCATTAGGAAGCGCGAATGGTCGTTTTCTAAGCGGCCGAACTATAGATCTCAACTTGACTATTGAGTGACTCACAGTTTGCAGCAGATGTCAGGTATAGTTATCTGTTTGTTATCAGCTGATATAGGATTATCCTTGCCTGGAGGGCTGATTGTGGAAGTTTTATTACAGTCTCGTATTTGATACATCAGACGAACAGATGTATTAGTTGGACTCAGGGAGTTGACCAAAACCATAATATACTTTTTACTGAAGTGTTTGGTATTTTTACAGGTTATGACTAGATACAGCGTAGCGTAGACATGTTGATGTAAAAAACCAATGACTCGGAGATGCCTCTGCAACAAAAACCTAATAAAATTGCCCCGGACGGAGGATGGGGCTGGATAATCATACTGGGATCAGGTCTCATCAACGTAAGACATATTTTCACACGTGTATATTTTTTCACAACTTTACTTTAATTAGACTCATACCACCAAAATTGCTGTTGGTTTGATCTTTTGAAAAGTCATAGTAGCTTTTTGATGTATCAAAACTGGACCATGGTCATTGGTGGATTTGCAATAGATGTCTTGGCAAACAAAGTAGCTAAACTTGGTAATAAAAAAGCCAAGTAATCTTATCCATTCAACACCCATATGTTTGCCAAATTTACCTCACACCGTCATATAAATAAAATCTTAAACTAATCATCCAACTATGAGGTATCTTACTCATCCTTGTGGTATGTGGGTTAAAATAAAATATGCCTTTTTAGTTGCATTTCTATCTCAAAATTATGATATTATCTCTTTAAACAACTGGCTTCAGCATACAGGTAGGAGGATGCCTACTTCAAAATCTATAAATATAATGTTCTCTATATAATTATAGACAATGTGAAATATCAAGTACCTACAATAATAAAACATAAATTTAATATTCTTCATAGCTCTGCACCCGAGCCGTAGAGCCATCTTTTGGTTTGCTGTTTGGCGATACTCTTAAGGAACTTGGGGTAGCAACAACTGGTGCAGCCTTTATCATGAGTGCTCGCGATGCCACCAACAACTTTTCAGGTAACAAAGAGAATTTTTTGGGGTTTTTTAACCTAATATTTTTAGACATATTTAAAAAAATCTTGTACTCAATACTTATCTATTCCAATAACAAGGAAAAAAATATTTTTTTACCAAGGTTTTATTTTTAGGATTTCTTATGGGTCCACTCTTGAAGAACTACTCATACCGCAAAGTTGGTATCCTTGGAGCAATCCTGAGCAGTCTAGGTCTGATAACAGCTGCTTCAGCTACTAGCATGACTCACATTCTGCTCACATACAGCTTGGTTGGAGGTGAGTAAAAAAAACAATGATAACCAAACCTTTACTTATTCCACTATTGGAACTAATTGAAATTCTGGACGTCATAATTGTGTACTGTATACGGGACAAGAGTGTTTTCTTTCATTATGTCGAGTTAAAGCTATTTGAACAAAGCAGTGTTTTAGTTCGACCTATGAGTCCCAGGAACTATTGATTTATTTAATCATGCATGTTAGTCCTAAAAAAATGTTCATAGTATAGTAGTTTATGCAACGATTGCGTAAAGATAGTGTCGTTAAGACTATTTACCCGTACACTACTTTACAAACCGTTTTTAATTACTAACAATCACTACTCATAACTTCTATGAGAGGTTATGATTCTGTTTATAACCTCTCTTTGCCACTGACAGTGATGCAACAACTCATTGTACCAAACACTAATAATTGCACCGAGATTAACAATTCAATTAGTAAACAGCTGATTAGTTGATGTTCGAAGCATTACAATTTTACTTCTTTTTTCTCAATCCTTGAACCTCATTGGTCTGTTAGCTATTTGATTCTAAAAATTCTAAAGAAAATTTCCATTGTGACATTGAAAACTTCAATATCATCAATACTAAGAAATCATTTATACTGATCAAGATCAAAATTATTGTGTTGTTTTAATTAGAACATTTTTTCAGTTTTGACAAAATTGTGTCTTGTTGAATCCTCTGTGTTCAGCAGCTTGCTTGTGGAAGAAGGATGTAATTTATTTAATAAATTATCCTTATATGTAAAACACTGTTGTTAAGTGAATCTTTTCAATTCTAAGACTGAGCCAAAACAGATAGTTTAAAAAAGGTCCTAGCCAATATTATTATTCACCCTACACTCGGGCCTAGCCACCTAGCTCTACCACAGATAGGTGAACCCCCCATGAGTTGCGCACCAGACCTGACCAATACGGGATTCAAACCCTCAATCATTTGACTCCCAGGTTGTTATGGTATATCAGCAGTTTTCTTAGAGGTCTGTAAACAATATATACAGAGGGTGTTCATTTGAAAACTTTCCATATCTGTAGTGTGCAAAGGTAAGGCTTTTTACACTTGTTTGTTCTCATTTCCCCCTAATTTGGACATGCCAAATCCAATAAAATTATTTTCAATTTCGAAAAATGCCCCAAAAGGGCCCAATTTGGGGGTAGGGGTGCTTTTTGAGAAATTTTCAAATGTAAACATGGGTTGTGTGATACATCAATTTAAAGGTCTAATCATCCCGACTATTTTGGTGCAATAAAATTGTAATTATCTTTAACCATATTTACAGGGTGGGTCAAAACGTTTTAAAAAAGGACTTTGAGGTTATGTACCGTATTACCCGAACTACTGAACGTAACAGCGCCAAATTTATTTCCAAGCTTATTCTTGATCTACTCTTTAAGATAACTTGTAATAAGGGCATTTTCCATGTTATTTTCTAATTTTAAAAAAATCTCAAATTTTAAGAATAAAAGAAAGGTGAAAACTCAAAATTCTTAAATAGCAAGGTATAACAAAGTTCATACCACGTGAAAGGTCCTTTTTTAACAAACATTTTACGTATTTAAGTTTTCTTTCTATCTCTTACCGTTTAAAAATTGCAGTAGAAAAACTGAATTTTCTATGGTAAAATTAAAGCTAGTTTTCTAACAAAACACATTGCACTTTGCTCAACGATGTATTATGATTAATTACAAATTGATCAACTACTTTTACTTGTGTCAGTTCATCTTGGACCCTTCATCCTGTTCTTTTCTCATTGGTAACTGAGCCAGTTTCAGAAATTTCTTAACTAAATCATTTACAGCTTTATGACTTAAGGTCTTACCTGGATATTTATTGTTAAACACTTTGCAGTTATCCTGAAACACTTTTGTTCTGCCCAATAAGTAAAAAAAGTCTATTTTTTTAAGTGTACACCATATTCGATTAGATACTACAGAAAATAGTACTTTTTGAAATTAGTACTACCATTGACTAGTCAATGGTACTACAGAAAGCGGCCCACATGTAGGTTGTCCTCATCAGCTATAAGACTTGTTTTTCACAAATTAAAACGTAATGACTTGTTTGTCAATCAGGGTATCAATAATTATGAATTGTTTCCTTCAGTAAATGTACCATTAAATGTGTCTAGGGACGAATTTTGGCTGTTTTATTAGAAAACTAGTTACAATATTACTATGGAAAATTCAGTTTTTCTACTGCAATTTTTAAACGGTAAGAGATAGAAAGAAAACTTAAATACGTAAAATGTTTGTTAAAAAAGGACCTTTCACGTGGTATGAAATTTGTTATACCTTGCTATTTAAGAATTTTGAGTTTTCACCTTTCTTTTATTCTTAAAATTTGAGATTTTTTAAAAATTAGAAGATAACATGGAAAATTCCCTTATTACAAGTTATCTTAAAGAGTAGATCAAGAATAAGCTTGGAAAGAAATTTGGCGCTGTTCCGTTCAGTAGTTCGGGTAATACGGTACTTAACTTCAAAGTCCTTTTTTAAAACGGTTTGACCCACCCTGTAAATATGGTTAAAGATAATTACATTTTTATTGCACCAAAATAGTCGGGGTGATTATACCTTTAAATTGATGTATCACACAACCCATGTTTACATTTGAAAATTTCTCAAAAAGCACCCCTACCCCCCAAATTGGGCCCTTTTGGGGCATTTTTCGAAATTGAAAATAATTTTATTGGATTTGGCATGTCCAAATTAGGGGGAAATGAGAACAAACAAGTGTAAAAAGCCTCACCTTTGCACACAACAGATATGGAAAGTTTTCAAATGAACACCCTGTATATGTTTGTCATGTACGGCTGATATATAAGCTTTTGGATTAAAAATATTGCAAAATATCTTAACTCAGGATCAAAAATCCATCATAAACAATTAACAGGTGTGTTCACCAGGCGTTGGTTTCGGACTGTCTTCCACTGCGGTCTTTGTTGCCTTGAACAGCTACTTTGTGAAGCGGCGAGGCCAAGCGTTTGGTCTAGCGATGGCGGGGACCGGGCTCGGCTTCATGCTGATACCTCAGGTGGTGAGCAGACTGCTGAACGAGTATGGGTTTCATGGCACCATGATGATCATGGGAGCGCTGGGACTCAACGCCGTGGTTGGCTCATGTCTGCTGCAACCGGTCAAGTGGCATTTGAAAACTGTCATTGTAGAAGAAGAGGAGGAGCTTGTACATGAACGGAAACAGGTACTATGGTATCTTGCGATAGCTATGACCCTAAAACCAGGCACAAACTGTGTCATACCATTTTGTCTTTACCCTTAATGTGTCATTTCATTTCATGTACTCCTCTTTACAATTGGAGTATAAGGCCCCTATTACACGAGGTAGCCTGGCGACGTCGCCAGCGACCAAACTGGCTACTCTGCTTGTCATGGGGCATTGATTCTTATGGATGTTATTACACGAGGGTAGCCAGCGACGCAGCCACACTTTGGCGACCGACTGGCTACCGAGCCCCGTCGCCACTGTGGTAGCCACTGGCTACCCATATTGACGACGCTGCGTTGTAGCATATGGAGCTTATTACACTAGGTCGCCAGTATCACGTCGCCACTCGGTTAGTTCATATCACGGGGGTACTTGCACACTGTTGTGTTGCGTTCTGTTGTGTTGTGAGTGTGTGAATTGTTCACTTCAGTTGATAAAATGTCTATATCATCCTTTATGACTCGAAGAAACTGGATTGTGACATACGAAAATAATTGAAACATTTTTTATTGTCCGCACAGAGCTCATCAAAAAGGGTGTAATATAACCCTTTTGATTCTCTTGCACTAAGCATTGGATGAACGTACATTTTTCTCTTCCTTTGCCTCCTTTTCTTCAGAAGTCACAGAAGGAGAAGATACTTATAATCACTCATTATTCACTGTAAACACCGCTCATAACAAGTACAAGTGCAAGACAAGCACTCACAACAACGGCGCCACGGCGGTAAAATTCTGGCTACTCAACTGGCTACTCAACTGGTAATAGGTTTGGTGGCCAGTGCGTCGCCAGCTACTGCCGCTGGCGACGTCGCCAGGCTACCTCGTGTAATAGGGGCCTAAGGGAAATTGTAGGCTTCCATACTCAAAGGTGACTCATTTTGGTCATTAGGAGATGAATGCGTTATTGAACTCTGACAACAATACTAGCAGACATTTCTAACATACTGCAACAATATATCTTCAGGGCAATTCAACTCAATTATAGCATCCTTGAAAATGGAGTGTTTTTATCAGTTTTATGATAAAGTAAATTTCTCAAGGACCAAGATATAATGAGGATAAGATTATCTGTCACAAATGATTTTAAATTTCTTACTCATAGATAAAGCATGAAGATTATTAGGCCTAATTATTCTGACACTAAGATTAGCTAAAATTTAAAAAAATTGTTGCCAATATTAAATTGGTTAGATAATGTTTTTGAATTCGAATTCCCAAATATAACCAGCAGTTGCAGTCCTAGGAACTTGTCAAGGGGAGGGGGACTGTACCAGGGAGTGTTCTACAAGCCCCAAAAAGAAGGAGATGCAGGGGTCCTCTCCGCAAAATTTGGTATTTCTAAAGCAGTATAAGTATCTAAAGCCATGTTTTAGGTCAAGAACTGTGTCCAAAAACAACCGTTAGAGTTTTTGGGTGAAATGTATGTTTACATTTATTTTTCCAGAGTCCAATGGGGGCTTTAGTGCCTGAAGTCCCCCCCCCCCTTGAAACTGCTACCGTAACCAGAGATAAAAAGTTCTAATTCAATGATATTTTTCAGGGAGAAATCAAAGCAAACCACCTTCACAAATCCCATTCAAGTATCAATGACGATGCGGAGGCATCTCTCAGGCTAAGCATTGAAAATGAGATAAACAAAGAGACAACCAATAAAAGCAAATCATCTAATGATGGGTGCTGGCAGAAGTTGGTCAGCATTATGGACCTGGATTTGCTCTTGGATCTCTCATTTCTGAACACTCTGTTCGGCCTTTCCATGGCGTATCTGGCGGAGATAAACTTCAAACTTGTGATTCCGTTCTTCATGGCCAATCTTGGCTACACTAAGGCTGACACGGCTCAGGCCCTGAGTCTGATGGCGGTCTCGGATATCTCTGCTCGTCTTCTCATCCCTCCGATCTTCGACAAGCTTCCATTCACTCGTAGGAGCACTCTGGCCGTTGGATTGGTTTTTGTGATGATCGCACGATCAGGTAAATCTCAGATTCATCCACATTCAGCTTAAGTCTTGTGTACACAAAATATGATTGACAAAATAAATCAAGCATCATGCTTGCTGGACATGTACCAGTACATAGATGGTTAATAATTTGCACATTTATTTTATTAGCTTATCAAACATGATATAACTTTATCAAAAATTATATAAATGCACTTTTAAATCTATTTTTTTATATCCAACAATGAGAGCCAAATTCACATACCAAAATCTACATTTAAATTCTTTCTCTTTGATGTGATTTATTTTTGGTAACGAGTTCATTATTCCACAATGTAAAAAAGTACCTAAACCTTCTTATCCCTGATGAATTTACCTTTAACTTGTCCAATTAAAAACAATGTACATTAGAAAACAACCAAGATTTCAGATTCAAATAGTTTTGTTTTGAATGATAAAAAAATATATTGGTTTGGAACTCAGAAATAAAATTGGATATTAGTTTTGCAAAAAGCTAGGTGATTTCTTCATGCTGGTTATATCATCGAAGGTAACTTAAAACTAACTTAACTCTCTAGGAGGTATACCTAACTTAAATTTGTTTCTCAGTTCTAGCAGAGCAGACTTCATGGAGGAACTTAATCATAACTATTTTGATTCACGGATTCTTTCGTGGATTCGCTTTGATCAATTTCCCACTGGTCATATCTGAATCTGTGGTTAGAGAAAAGTTAGCCTCAGCCTATGGTCTATTTATGGTCTCCAAGGGAATATTTGTGGTCTTCCTGGGACCTTTAGCTGGTAAGATAATAATTACTAACTAAATAAATATACATTATCCTTATATATAATACGTGAAGGCGATTTCTACAAAACACTACTCCTCCGTTAATAATTGACGGATTTTTACAAACGAGGTGTCAAAATTAAGTATTTTTTGTGTAGACGCCCCCTTTCACAACTTCCTGTTATAAAAGTCTTTGGGCTTTGCTCCACAGGCCATCAAAATCCCAATGTATTTCTTATGAAGAAAAGATTTTGTTTACTTAAACAGATGAATAATTTGTATTAATTACAACTACTCATAGTAAACTCATGATACACAAGAGTGTTCGTTTTCAGGGTGAGTTCTTTTCCAGTTTCGATAACTGGAGTGGAGTGATTGATTACATTATCTTTGAGTTGACTCTTTCAAGTCAACAGAAATTGTGACTGTTATTCCAAAAAAAACAAAAAAAACGCCTTTAATATTTTGCAATTGCTCGAATTCGAGCAACAGGTGCACTAGTATTGTAAAATATTTGAAAAACCTAGTATATTTCATCATTAGGGCCTAAAGTGACTCTATTCGACCCGAGCACAAGTTTTACGATCAAGGCGAAGCCGAGGTTGGAAAATGAGCGAGGTATCAGCTCGGGTGGTGCAGCTCTGGTATCAGTTTTGTGAAACTATTTCACCAATTGAGGGAAAGTGACAAACAATCCCTGAAATAATTATTTTGTTCTGTCAGATAAGTCAGTACCTAACAAAAATATTACATAACCAATTAAGTTAAAAAACCTGTACATTTGTTGCAAAATCACTTACAATTTACTGTGTTTTCTAGGTTGGATTAGAGACTTTACAGGCAGTTTCTCCATATGTCTTCACGCTCAGTCAGTTATGCTCTTGATTTGTATAGTTTCTTGGAGTGTCGAGTATTTGTTGAGCTCAAAAACAAAACTGAAAAAAGCCCAATCTACAGAGCCTTCTTGATAGCTTCATAACTCTAGGAATGTTGAACAGATTGTAACATGCGGGCCAACCTGCTGTAATAAAAACTCACGTTCCTGTCTAACAGTTAAGACATCAAGAATATGTTTTCATAAATATTTTTGTGTAAATGTAGTCTTAAGTTTACAATTTATGACTGTGATATTTAAATGATAATAACATAAAAATATTGTGTAGATTGGAAATTAAGAATATTTTTAATGCAGCTATACAATCTTGATTACATCAAAAGCATTTATTTCACAAACATACATCTATTAGTGCAGTACTTTTATTTTAAAGGTATAAATATACTTACTTCTGTAAGTAATAATACATTTAAAACCAAAAAGGCAAAACTGAATGTGACGACATTAAATGAGCTAATTAAGTATTACGATGATTTAAAAAAAAAATAGGATTTAAGTTTTAGTTACACTTTTATTTTAAACTAAAAGTGAATTTAAAAGTAGATGGCCGTCCAATCCAATCCCAAATGGTAATCTTGAGTGAAACCGTTGACTTGGTCAAAAGTGAAACTAATTAACAATGACTAGGTAGTATCAAGCAGATGGTAATTACATAAACATTATAATAATGCTGATAATTTTTATTTTAAAATCAGGAGCTTATGTGAGTTATTTAATGTGATTTGTAAATTCTACTTTCTACTTAAATTATCAATTAACTTAGAAATACAGAAAAATATAACATAACTAAAATATTTTAAGACCGAATATCTTCCCTATCCAACTATGTTTGTAAGAGACTTGTCTGTAAATTTAAGTCTCCTTCGAGTGTTTATCGCAGCCAAGTTAGCTAGTTCAAATCTAAGACCAACACATTGTTCCTTACATCTTCATCCCTTCTATTCCAACTGGCTCTTACCCCTATGAGAGGATCAAGATGGCAAAGACCTATGGCACTATACTCTTTGGAATTTTTACTTTCTCCCCCTATACCATAGTATATGGAGAAAGTATTGTTTTCATACAAATTTTTGAGTCTGAGTTTTGAGTGGATATATATCCGTTTTCGGTCCCCCTGAACCTAACAAATTGTATCTCAAGGCGGTTTTTACATTTTTTTGAAGTTTTGATTTTTAATGGTCATTTTCCCATACATCCCACACAATCCGGAAAAATCAAACTTTCTTAAAAATTACCAGAACGATTTTGATAAAAATATAGTGTATTATAGCCCTTTAAATTCTGAAAAAAGATTCTATAACTCCCATTGCTGTATAAATTGCGGGGCCAAAGTTATTGTAACTTGTGTTATCTTCCTATGAAAATTTCATAAATTAACAGAAAATTGAATTTTTGAAAAAAGCCTGTTTTTATTAAATTATTATGTGATGGCCCTTATAATTCCAAACAAAATAATGCGAGCCCTCATTGCTGTAAAAATTATGCTTCAAAAGTTATTGCAACTTTTGTGATGTTCCCTATAAAATATATCATAGTTACTTATACTGTTACCCATGATGAAGGTTGTTGGCAAGCTAATGGGAGACCATTTATTTTTCCAAGTTCTGACAAATTTATTTAATGTGAGGTGTGAGGGCTTTAGTCAAGTATCATTTAAAACGTGCAAAGTGACAGAAGACTGACACTCAGACCGCGATCAATGTGCAAAATTTCCCTAAACTTAGCCTTTATGCATGAGATAAACTGTGGAAAGCATTGACAATGACAACGTTGCAAATTTTGCCGATCACCTCCAAACTCCTTCCGCACCTTACTAACATTTTAATGTACAAAAACTTTCCTTAATTCATGTCTACAACCATGAACTTCAATGGTGGTTGATGCCTTTACAACACAGAAATCATCACTAAATGCAATGTTTACTTGGCGAGAGCGTAAATCTTCCTTCACGTTTTTGGCTACTGTGTGGAGACTAATCGTCACATTGGGATGAGAAACTGATAGATGGTAGTGGATGAAGAAGGGAGCAAGACGCTGGTGTCAGATTTGAACCAGCTTATTTTGAATGCTAAGGGACATGTTGGATGCCAAGGAGACATTAATTCATGAACAACCACCACGTAATGTAATGTAATGTATTGTTAATGTAATTGTTTAAAGATAAAGTACAAACAATAAAAATTTTGATTTTGACGAGTTGATGTATTTTATCATTGAATTGAGAAACTGAAGTAGACATCCCATCTACATGGACCAGCTGTAAACATTTTTTTGCTCAAAGAGGACTATTAGTTTATGTGCTACCAGTTAGGTTTACTTGCTACAGTATGATAGTTTTTGGGGACATAAATGTGGCTACAGTTGAAAAATATACAGATGAACTTCATTAGTGGAGTAACTAATGAAAAGGGGATCTTTAGCTTTCCATGTCTAAAAGTTAGTGTGTAAGAAAGAAAACATTAGGTTTACCAAAGACAAATAAAACTAAATATAGATTGACAGCAGTGCTGAGGTTAGCATAAGTTCTGGCGTCCACCACTGGGACCGCTGTGCTATGCAACGTAATTACACGGAACTCCAAGCGGTGGTCGCCAGAACTTATGCTAACCGCAGCACTACTGTCAGTCTATATTTAATTATATTTGTCTATGGCAGTGCACTCTTGGTAGTGGCTAAATTAAACTAAGTTACTTTTATTTTAAATGGTTACAACTTTAACATGAGAATGGATTGTCTACTTCACAAAAGTGTCCATAGTCGAGAGGTTTTATACACATAAAATATGTATAAAGTACAAAAGTATTAAATTGTTGTGTAAAAAAAAAATAATGTAAGGCTTACGTAAGCCACAGCTTGACAAAATATGTCAATTTAGGACATGTTTTGGTGTTAAAACACAATCGTCAGCTTCAGGTAGGTTTTGTAGAGTTGATCAGTTGTATTGCCAAAAGCAAAAGGTAAACAATGTAGGGCACAAACAAAATTATGATAAAATTTCAAAAAATAAACATTTTTAAACAGGTCTGTTCTTTCAACAAAAGTTAACCTACCACAGGGTTAGCAAGGGACAGACTGCTCTTGTTCAAATATTATTTTATCGTAATTTTGTTTTTGCCATACAGTGATCAAATCTACCAAGTACTTGAAGCTGACAATGGTGTTTTAACAGCAAAACATGTCCTAAGTTAACAAATTTTGTTGAGCTGTGAAGGGATTGGGTTGGTAATTTAGTCTTGTGTCCAACAGCTCAAGGGCTACAAACATGGATTTTCAATAAATTAATTTGATCACTACTGACTCAATTTATTGCTTACAATCTTATAAAGATGAACTTGAATATTATAGAAATATTAAACAAATAAAACAACTTAGAGTACCTATTAAAACTATCTAAACTATATAGTCGATTATATAAGCATGCCAATGGCAGGAACACACATTTTCACTCATCTAAAATATAATTGTAATTAATGTGATTGCATGGTTTATTTCAAATGAAAATATCATCAAATTTGGCTTTACATTGACCCATTATAGCGAATTTCCCATATAGAGAATAAGCTATTATACCGAAGTACAAATGGTAAGACCTGGACCCTGGACCGATTTTATTTTTTGTTTTGAGGTCTCTAGAGGCCAAAAACACTACGGTATCCGTAAAAATTTATAAGTGTGTTCCAGTTTAGGAGTGTGTCTGTTAGCATGATAACTCGAGCGAAAATTATCCGATTTAGATGAAATTTTGTATAAACGTGTAAACCTATATTTATTCGAAGGAGTTTGCAAACCAGCATGATCGAATAATGGGAAAAGGGTTTACGGTGGGTTTTATGGGGTAAAAATTTGTTTTTCCTATTTTTGACCCCAAAATATAGAATTTAGCAATTTCTTTCCAAACAATTTTGGTAGATTCTGGTAGATCTTAAAAAAGGAAAAAATTGTATATTGAAGCATTATAATTTGCCTAATAGTAACGGAGAAAATTCCAAAAAGTTGTAAATTTAAAATTCTGATTTTATTCTTAAATAGAGAATAAGTAAACTGTTGTAGTTTGCTTTTTATAAACATAATTTAATCAAATTTGGAAAATGCATTTATTTCTCACTAAACTATTAACATTTTACAAAAATAACCACTATTTTACCCTCCCTGTTGCAGCAAACCTAAGTACTCGTTAAACTAATTTCTATTTAAATAGGGAATAGAATAAATGTGATAATTTTTAAGGAGACATGTAAATTCAATCAGGCAAGTTGAAATTCGCTTAGTATGCAGCTTTGCTGCGTAGAGGTATTGTTAATATTAGGGTGCAACATTCCAAATTCTGTATATCATGTGCAGCTAGAGAAACAAGTCTGAACATGTTTATAATGTAAGCTGAGATAATAAAGATGTCTAAACATGAGCTTGTTAAAAATGACAGACATACTCTTGTTAAAGAGACAGCCAAATCTCATTATAAATCTCAAGACATTTACTCTTTATCCTTTTCATATCAACTTGATCTTGACATATTTTGAAATAGTGTCAAGAATAAGGGTACCTCAATGTTTTTCAATTTACTTTCAAAAAAGTATTATCTATGATAATACAATCTAATGTATTATTATGTATATTATTAGTTATTAATAAACTGTCCAGTGTCCATCTGCTATTTGGTAAAATCAAAGGAATTGTTTCATTATAAAAAAGGTTTCTACTTTATTCCCGACCCTCTCTATCTCTACCCACCTATATAGGTAAAAACTTTTCAAACAAAAATTGCCATTATAGGATGAAAAACAATAAAACATCCTTGCAGGTCGATTATGAAAATTTTTTTGTTTTGAAAGTAAAATGATAGTGTTTTGTACCGGTATTAAAAAAATTGTTGGTAGAAAACTAATAAAAAATCTAAAGTCGAGCCTTCTAAAGTGGGATTTGCGTGGTGGATCTGCTCCTGGTATAGATGGAATTTCGGCGATTTTATTACAAAATAATATTCCGGCACTGATACCTCCACTCAAACACCTAGTTAATCTAAGCATTCTCTGCATGCCTTCTAGTGGTGCATTAGGGATTTGCGTGGTGGATCTGCTCCTGGTATAGATGGAATTTCTGCGATTTTATTACAAAATAATATTCCGGCACTGATACCTCCACTCAAACACCTAGTTAATCTAAGCATTCTCTCAGGACAATTTCCTGACCGTTTTAAGATAGCGAAAGTAGTTCCTTTGTATAAATCTGGCACAAAGCAAGAGTTAAACAATTATCGCCCAATATCCCTGTTGAATGTTATGTCTAAGATTTTAGAAAAATGTGTCAAAATACAATTGCACTGTTATTTGGAAGATAATAATTTGTTATCAGAATGCCAGTATGGTTTTAGGAAGAGTAAAAATACTAGTGATGCTCTCTTCGCTATGAATAAATATATTTCGGAGTGTATTAACGGAAATGAAAAAGCATTGACTGTGTTCATTGACCTTGCAAAGGCATTTGATTCCATTGATAGAAATATTCTTTTAAATAAAATGGAATGCATCGGAATTCGTGGTTTGGCCCTAAAATGGTTTAGTAGTTATTTGAATAAACGAAGCCAGTTAGTTTCTATTAACAACAATTTTAGCGATATACGTGAAATAGACTATGGAGTTGTCCAGGGCAGTACGCTGGGACCATCCCTTTTTTTGATTTACATAAATAATTTAGACAAACTTCCAATCACAGGAAAGCTCTTTTTATTTGCCGACGACACTGCAGTTATATTCAAAGGTAATACTTGGGACCAAACATTCAATGTAGCACAAACAGATATGTTCCTTATTCAAAAATGGTTCTCCCAAAATGTATTATCAATGAATGTTTTAAAAACAAAATATATGCCAATTTTCCTCAGACAAAGTAGTGAGCCTCCCACCAACCTCAGACTTGTGATGCATGTTTGTGGAGATCCAGGTGTCTCTACCTGTGGTTGTTTACATTTAGAGAGAGTAGATCTTTACAAGTACTTGGGAGTGATATTGGATAGTAGGTTAAGATGGGAACCCCATATTGAATATTTAAAGACAAAACTTAGGAAATTAATTTATGTTTTTAGAAACGTTCGCGAAATTCTTAACATTAATGAAATAAAATAGTTATACTATGCATTTGTCCAATCAGTACTTCAATATGGAATTATAGTATCGGGAGGAGCTAGTAGCAATATTTTAAAGCCTCTGTTTGTCATACAAAAACTAATTATTAAAATAGCTTTTCAATTCAACAGGCGTTTCCCTACAAATGTATTATTCAAAAACACTCAATTACTTTCGGTGCGTCAACTTTTTATCAAAACTTTACTTGTATATACCTACTCTAATCAAGATTTGATAGTGACGCCAATCACACATAACTATTCCACCAGAGGAGCTGTAAATGTAGGTATGCAGGTACCCCGAGTTTTCAAGTCTGCAAACCTTACTTAATGCTTTTTATATTGCGAATTTTTTGTATAGGAATATACCATCAGAGATTAGAGATCTACAGGTATCTCTTCCAGTTTATAAACGTTCGGTAAGCAGTTGGCTGTCGGATATTGGGCTCGATCAGTCTGAGACACTTATCGGTTCAGTATACATGACCTAAAATAATTATACACAAGTACACCAAACAATATTTAGCGTACATATATCAGTAACTGCAACTCCATTCACTCGACTACCTTTTACTTAGTATTAACTGTTCCTGTAGCTGTCTCATAGCTTAGTTGTAAATAGTATTTTGATTAATTTAGTTTTAATTTTTAAGAATATTTCTAATTTGTAATAGAGCTCGTCCCGCGCACAGGTCTTTTACGGCCTATGCGGGACTATTGTTCGTATTTTGTATATGTATATATTGTAAAAATTTTTGGAAATAAAGCAGATTTGATTTGATTTGATTTGATTCTATTTCTACACATAGAAGGCTCAAATTTTAAATTTTCAACTCGTGTCTTAAAGGCTAACATGTTTTCTGTGGTTGCGTACACTACTTTACCTACAATCGTTTTTAATTACGTACTAACAATTACTACTCTCAAAGCATTACAATTTTACTTCTTTTCTCTCAATCCTTGAACCTCATTGGTCCAAACCGGTACTGTTGAGTAACAAAACAATGCTGTTATAGTAGTTTACACAACGATCACGTAAAGATAGTGTTAAAGACTCGTACCTTAAATTTCTACTCGTGTCGTTAACATGATTTACTTGAGTTGCATACTACACTACTTTACCTATGACAATTTTTTAGTTACTAACAATCACTACTCATACTCATAACTTATAATAGAGGATATGTTTTTGTGTATAACCTCTCAGTGCCACAGACAGTGATACAAATCATTGTACCAAACATTAATTGTCCCACTCATTAACAATTAAATTGTTCTTAACAGCTGATTAGTTGAAGTTCAAAGTTCAAAGCATTACTATTTTACTTCTTTATCTCAATCCTTGAACCTCATTGGTCCGTTACTCCTGTTGGTTTGGAAGTTAAGTTGTTAAGTAAACATTGTTGTAAAGTGAATCTTTTCAATTCAAAAACTGAATTAAAAAAGCTAGTTTAAAAACCGGTTTTAGGTAAAAATAGTTATATGTTAGAACTGTGTATGTGAGAATATTTAAACAAGTGAAAAGGAAGTGAAAACGTCAAAATTACAAATAAACATGATCAATAACCCACAATCATAATTAATAAAAAAGTTCAGGGTAGGACAATGCACCCTGTTAGTTTGCAAGTTCACCACGATGCTCGGCGCAGCGCTGCTATCTTCTATCAGCTGATTCATTCATAACAGATGTTTCATTGTTGTGTTGAGGCAGTCGCCAGTGCTAGTGCTGTGCCCTAGGTCAGTCAGCTGTGCCAGTTTTCGCGCCAAACCGGTAAGTAATTCATTATCATGTTCATTTAGGTTAAGTGGTTCAGTATATTAAATCTGATCATGTTCATATAAAAATATTGAATTGGTATATTTCCCATAGAATATGAACTACATACATATATGTGAATATTTTGTACTACCCTTTTTACACATACACACTTTTAAACCAACGTTTAATACTTAACAAAACTAATTATTTTTTTGTAAATAAACACTATTATGTCAAATACATAGTTCCAAGCACTTTTATTTCCAATATATTGTACATTCTAGTACTTCTGTATGTTATAGGCTGCATTAGTTTATAGTCTCTTTGCGCAATTGTATTAATAAAGATCGAAGATCCTTTACTTTGGTACTACTCTATGTTTAAATAAGATCAAAATAGATTAGGGGGGCCTATATACAAATTTGTTGGAAAATTAGGCATTTTTTAACTCAGAAAAACATAATTGAGTTTCAACTTTGTCCACAAGCTATCCGTGGCTTGTTTTCAACTAAAGAATTCAAATAAAATCATCGGAAGCAGCTTAACTAACTTTGACATGAAAAAAAACATGAACTTTTACGTCATTTTTTAAAAATCTAAAACCCTCTGAGACAATGAAAATCCCGTGTGCTAAACAAATTCAACTTATAGTTAATTACGATAACTTATACATACAAATGAATTTCTACGCAAATAATTTTTTTAGTTTGCAATCACCTTAATTTATTGCATCATATAATTTGTTCTGGCAGCCCCAAATCATATACGTTTGTTGTTAATTAATTATTGTTTGACTTTTGACACATGAAGACTTTCCATCCTATTGTCAAATCTGAATTTAGTTGCTCATGTTCAATGTTTAGTTAGGTTTTAATCAATATGTTAGGTAGTGAGCTAACAAAGATAAAAAGGTAAATACCGAGTCAGCTAAAAAAAGATTAAAGGGCAGTTTCTAATTTTAAATCATAACTTGAATACCGGCAGTCATAATTATAAATTTATTTGGTAACCTATTCCAAGGTCTATTCGTCGGCACGAAGTCAGATAGTGCAATTTATCATTTGTATTACAAAACTCTTACCACACTTACTGTAGTTGATTTTCATCTGTGCGGGAACGCATTTTAAACATGTTCTTTAATTATTGATGAAGCAATTTTGAAAGTAATATATAACTTTATTAAAGCCGGAATAAAACTTAGCTTTTTAACTTAGGCCAAACAGCTAATTGTACAACATTTGTCGTACCTACTCTATTTTGTATTTTATTATTTGTTCAATAAAATACTCGCAAATAAAAGTGTAACATTATGGCAAATGTTGGTGGGAAGTTAGTTTTCCTTAGGTTACTACAGCAAATATAGGAAATTGATAACAGTTTACAGTACTATCATGTAAACAGAAAGGTTGACCTTGAGCTTGAACCTTAAAACTTTGAAGGTAAGAACTTGATAATTTACTGTCGACTTCAAACGCTGTACGTTTAAAATATGTAATACAATTATTTATCTACGACCGTTATTTTTTAAATTAGCCGTTTCAGTTCAGTTCTTAAAATTGAAAAGTTTCTCATAACAGCATTGTTTACTTCCACAACAGCATAGTTTTATAAAAGGAGAAGACAACTTTGTCTACTCCTTTTATCTATGGTTTTACTAATAACAAAACGGGTAACGGACCATTGAGATTCAAGGATTGAGAGAGAAAAAGTAAAATTGTAATGATTCGAACTTCAACTAATCGGCTGATCAGGCCAATTTAATTGTTGAGTGGTGCAATTAATGTTTGGTACAATTGAGATTTGACGACGTGATGAGACATTTTTAAATAAACAGAATGCCATATAATTTCTGTTCTTGATTTTAATTAAGTATTGAAGTCACTGTGGACCATTCATGGTAAAATAAAACACAATCTCACGAAATTAATTAGTTTACATCCCAATCCAAGGGATTTTATTTTCTAAAACAAGGAGTTCGAGAAATAAGGTAACGTCTAGTATTTCTTAGAAGCACATACCTTGACACAACATTGCAGCATTGAAATTTACACACCGGCTTTGAGTGGTGACACCGGAGTTATTTTAATTAATGTCAAATGTTTCCTTTAATGCTCTAGCCAATTCAGAGAGCACAGAATGGAAAGTGCTCTCTGGGCTCTATTCTGTGCTTTCTGGGCTCTATTCTGTGCTTTCTGGGCTCTATTCTGTGCTTTCTGGGACAATTTTACTGGGTACGAGCTCTTAACATCGATTGTAATAACTGTCTCAGTAATCTATATAATTAATACGTCAACACGAAATTGGTTCTTTGAACCCCTCCGCCATTCTTAACCGTTTTTGGCAATTCACGTCTCATTGGCAAGAGCGTGTCGCGTATATTTGCAAACTGACCTTACATTTTTAGCTTTTAAAGTTACCATGTTATCCTTATGAAGAACATATTTGTTTACATTATGATCAGCTGGATAATTTAATTGCTGTTAATATTTAAGTTGCAATTCAAGGAAACGCGCGCTACAAACATTAAATTTTATTGACTTGGTTGAAATTAAATATTTACTATTTGGGTTTGTGTACATTTAGAATGGAAAAAGTGAGAAAATCTGGAAAGGTTGATATATTTCACCAAATAAGAAACATGAATTGACACAGTACTGTATTTTTTTTTAATTCTCTTTGAGTTTACTACTTTAAAATAGTCGGAAAATATGACTTTCATTAGTTTTTAAACTCATGCAATACTTTGCAATTACTTGAATTCGAGCAACGTGTACTCTAGTTATTAATATTTCAACAATCAATATGTTTCTCTTTAACTAATTATTTTGTTCCCAAATACTATAGGGGTTATATTAAATACGCATTTTGTTCAAACTTGGATGATTTCACTCCTAGACTCTCTTTGAGTAGACAGAATCTGAATGTTAGAGTTGCCTCTTTGATTCTATTGAGAGAATTGTTTGTTTGCACTTGACTTGATCCCTACCAGACTCTCTGCTGAGGCTTCCCTGTTGGTTTATCGTGGTGATCTTTTATATGTAGCTTATTGTCGAATGTAAATGTTTTAAAAGTATAAATGTAAGCAATTAAGTTTTTCAGAGCACTGTACAGAAATAAACATTAAACAAAAATTGGCCGATCATAATACTGATACTTATTCAATGTGTGTAGCTTAAACTATTTTTTTCACAACGAGATGTTACTACCGAAGTGTGAGATTAGTCTATTTTCATGGATAAATAGTTATAATATCACCACCTAGCGCAGTAGAAAACGTAATTTATTCATTCAATGAAATCGACACAATATTAATTATATTGTTTTGAAGTGTCCGAACGAAAGTGTAAAATTTAAAATATTTGATCACATCCAAACGAAAAACATCTAAATTTTTCTTGATATTTCCATTAACAATACTTTTCTTCCCAAAGCACTGTTTGAGAGCTTGGATAGCCCCCGGTAAAGCAACAAGTCAAACTGCAAGTCTATTACAGTAGCACATAGTAGTGTATAAATAATTGATATATTTATTCAACTAAATGGGACTATATAGGCATGCACTGTGGATGCGATACTCCCTGGTGTGGATTGACGTCCGTACAAGTGACTATTCACAGTACTATCCTGATAATTAGACCAATTCGTTAATTACAAGGAAAAGATGTGATCCGAATTCCCTTATAAACTGTAGGTCCCTTACCTTTAGTTCCATTGGCTGTATGGGCCAATTAACAGCTGTGTCTAAGGAAAATGTCGCCCCTAGTCACTAACAAGACTACAAGATCGCGCCACTCATCCTACACTCATTTCCTTTTGGCTTAAAAGCCTACATTATGGCTACTTCATAAGAAAGTATTAAAGCAAGAATTGAGGATTTGTAGTTTTGCACTATGTAACAGATGTGCATATCTACTATTGTGTACGTATCAACACAATTTAAGTATTTGATGAAATTATCAAATTGCATTCAGTTCAACTTCGTAGTTTGCCAACCGAATAGTTGATCTACGAAAGTTTGAGAATAATGGTTGCAAAACTTAGAAGACAATAAGGTGATTTCGTCCCACCTGGTTCTTATTATTGGCCTTAGCTTGGCTCTTAACACCTGCCAAGGTTGACTGAGGCAGTGGCGAGAGCGTGGCTAGGGAAAACGCTACACCGGTTTAATTAATATTCTACTGATTTTATATCGAGGGTGTGTGTGTGTGTGTGTGTGTGTGTGTGTGTGGGGCATAACCGTTTTAAGACTTCATTTTTTGCTTCTCTTGTCTTGGTCATAATTGTCTCTGTACTCTATTTTTTGTGTGTTGACAAAAATATTAGACTCAGTTTAAAAATGTCATTTTTACTACACTTTTGCCTAGTAAATATACTGTATTTTAAAGTAAATAATTGCTGTTGCTGTGGTGACTTTTTTTGTAAAATTCAACCAGTAAATTGACACTTAACAATATATATATATAACGATACACTACCGTACAGATCACATATTCTATAACAAATAGTGCACCTGTTGCTCGAATTCGAGCAATTGCAAAGTATTACATGCGTTATGTTTCAAAACAAATAACAGTCACAATTTCCGATGACTTAAAAGAGTCAACTCAAAGATAGATAATGACATCAATCACTCCACTCCAGTTATCGAAACTGAAAACGAACTCACTCTGAAAACGAAAAGAATGCTCTTGTGTGTATCACGTGTGTTTACTATGAACAGCTGTAATTAATACAAATTATTCGTATGTTTAAGTAAACAAAACTTTTCTTCACAAGAAATATATTGGGATTTTGAAGGCCTGTGGGGCAAAGCCCGAGGACTTTTATTGAACGAACTAGGCGAAACCCGTCGAAATCGACGGTTATTTTCAAGGCTTACGCTAATTCATCTTACTGCGATAAATTGAGTGAAATTGTACATATCGTGAGCATTTAGCATTGTTTAAAGATTAATAAGTGTAAAAACAATAATGATATTGATATTAATTGCATTAGTTACCTAATATGGTTGATCATTCAATGAATAAAATATCTCCCATACTGTACGTCATCGGTGTTATTAGTATACTATCTGGTATCTCATCGTTTGGAAGAACCTTTAAATAGTATTAAATCATATTGGTGGATCTTTTGTAGTTAAACACTTCCGTGATTTCATCAGTGTAATGCAGATTAATCTATGATTTTATAAAAAAAAAAAAAAAATTGTTTGTTGGGAAGACTTCTAGTTCTAGTTCGACTTCTAGAAGACGTCTAGCTTCAAAGGAAGATATCCATTACAGTGTAAGTTTGATTTTTCCTTTGTCACGTCGCGTCAGTTCATATCGTACTTCTGTGCTAAAATGAATAACCCTCTAGCACAGTTTTGAGAAATTTGTTGTGGGGTTACTGTTAAAGCCGGAATTCCTTGACATGGGGGATGTCAGTTAGTTGTCTCAGCCATATCAATTACATAAAGTTGTCAATATAATCTCTCTACGGAATGTTAGGTGTAGTGGAATATACTTGAAGTGAAGTTGGTTTTTATTCTTAAACTATTAGGGGCCTCCTCATTTATATGCGGCTTCATTGGCAACAAATAATGCAAATGACATAGCAATGAGGCATTTCCAAAAAGCAAAAATAATGTAAATTGGCTGTCACGTAAATATTCACGTTTACATGCATTGTTAATCAACACATCTTATAAAGGATGATGTGATCTAGTTTAAAAGGAATATGACCTTTCTGTCATGACAGTAGCTGCTTAAATATTATTTACTCACTGGGCCATATTTACAGCCAAAATGTTGTGTTATTTTCAATAACATATGGGTAAGTTACATAGTTTTTTATTTGCTGCTGATCAGTGCACTTTAAGAATATATATTTTGGAGACAAATTAAATGGTTTTTGTTGCAGAGTAGCGGTAGTAAAAATGCACAACCCTTTTCGTTAGTCTAATAACATTCAAAGGCTCTCTAAGAATTCAAGTTCTTATTTGTATACATATCTATATTATGTTTTCACTAAGCTGAATGAATACATCGAAGTAACCTCTCTGAAAAGTCTGCAGTATATTGCAGTTTTCCAGCTGAATGACTTTCTTTATAATGCAAATATTTCTACATGAATATCGTAAAATGTATTATCCAGTTGCTGTAAACTACTATTAATTTAACAAAATATGGATATGGCTCAAATGGGCACCGTGCCCTTCTGCACTTGTAGGCTATTATTTTGTATCGTATTACACAATTGAATATTTTTCCAATGATTGAAAACATGTATGCAAATAATCTTACCTATGATGATCTGTCTAGAACAATATGATAAAAATAAAGACAAAAATGATGAAAAGGTCAGTCACCAACCCGTATAATAGATATAAGGTCAATGAGAAATAATTTTAAGAGTTACTGTGATAAAAGGATGTTCCACTGATTTCGTCATGGAACGTTATATATTGCAAAACATGACATGATACAGAAAAAAATTAATTTTAAAATCAGAAAATAACTTTGCAAATTCTTCTTTTGGACAATTCAGTAACTCCCAATTAATTAATGTGTCTTGTTTAAAATACAATTTACAAATTAACAGCTGTTTCATTAAAAAGTATTATCCAAATGGCCAAAATGTAAACAAATCAGTAGAGGGATCTTTAAAGGCTTCTGGGGCAGAGCCCTAAGGGAATTTACTTCGTTTTTCTTTTGACAACTCATCTAGAGACCAAGACCTTTCTTTTGACACCCCTACCAAGTTTCTACGCCCAGCCGTTCTCTCAAATTAGTGGTAACAAAGTTTCCAATTAAATTTTTCGATTCCCCCATGTTAATCTTATGGGATAAAATCCAACTTTGATGGAAGATCCTGCCCAAAATAATGAAGATATCAAAAAACGAAAAACACTTTGCAAAACTACTGATCAGGGCAATTCTTTTGACACTTTAATCATCAAAATCGGTCCAAAAATGAGGGAGGAGTTCTGTTCACAAAAATCGGCTTAGCGTATTATATATATAGATTGTTGAAAGTGGGCGTCTACACAAAAATACCTACTTAATTTTGACACTTCGTATGTAAAAATCCGCCCATTATAAACGGAGGAGTAGTGTTTCGTAGAAATCGCCCTCACGTATTATTTAAAAGGATTTACTTTTCATTTTCATGTGATTACTGTAACCAGTTTTGTAGGACAAGTCAAATCACCGATAGGGGGCTGCTGTATTTTATTTTCATCACAGAGAAATAAAATTAAATCTCTGTGTTCTAATGCTGATAGGTACTCTTTGTCTTGCCAAAATGAAAGGCCAGCATTTAAAAGTATAGCATCTTAATACCCTCATAAACTATAATCATAGCTATAATCGTGTGAAAAACCAAACATAAATTAGCAGACGCTGTGTGAAGCTCAATCAAGTAAATTTCCATCTATATAAATAAAATTAGAGTTTTGTCTGTACTTTGCTCAGAATTATATAGGTACTTTTAGGTTATTTTTACGTTTTATACATTAAAGAAGCAGAAACGAGTCTTATCTCTATTTCTATTTTTGTCTGTCTGTCTGTCTGTCTGTCTTTCCCTTTGTCTGTAACACTCAAGATGGCATTTTACGCAATCTTCTCCGTGAAAACCAGAGTACCTATCAAGATCCAAGTCATTTTAATGTATTCACTGGATTGGCGAGAGTGTCTTTAGTGATTTCAATATAGCCTCACTACTTTGTAAATAAAATTACGGACGTTCAAAAATGCAGTTTTGTGCGATTTTTGTCAAATTTTCGTTCAATTTATATCACATAATCGTCTATGAAATAACGAACAGCTGTTCGGATCAAGATTATTTTTTCTAGCTGTCAATAATATGTTTACAAATGTTGTTTACAAATACCGCAACCATTTCGAATCACGTTTTGAAAGCAAATCCCAACCAAGTGAGATTAAAAACGTTTTTCTTACATAACGGATTTAATTAATCGCAAGTGCAATAATATAGTCTAATAGTGTAACCGTAAATGAAATTAAATAACTAGACATCGTCCAAATCGGAACCAGAAATTCTTTGAGTATAAAATGTTTCTTGAGTTTTGACAACCAGAAAGAAGACCTTGAATCAGTGTTGTATAGGGCTGGACACTGAAATGATCGTCGCCATTAGCTTACAAAAAAGGTTTCCACTCATTGACGGCGCTTCAATGGCGGTTGTGTAAAGTGTAAAGTAAAAAATCACAACTGCAGTGGGTGATTGTAACAGAGGTTTAACAGAGGAAGTGCTAAACTCGCTTTTCCAATGTGTCACTTTCTGTTTCTACTCACCGTGTGATGCAATCGCTGGACCATACAGCCAATAGGCCCATAGCTCATATCTTGGGTACGTAAGCCTACATATTTATTCATAACAACCTTTTTGACGACGATCCTTGATACCGGTACTTTTCCATAGAATACATAGCCTACCTACTTAAGAAATATAATTACAAATGACCAAAACCCCAATATTGTGTGATTTTCGTCACATTTCCTTCTAATGTTAATAGATATACTAATCATTGTTTAGAGAATGCGTAATCTATTAAATAACAAAAAGTTGTTTGGGTAAGGTTGTTTTTTTTTTCAAACTGACACCGATAAGTTTACGCTATAACTTTTTACGAGAAAATCCAAAAGCAAGAGATCAATAACCTCGGGACTAGATATTAATGTATTTAATTGGTCGGATGTACTATAGTTCTTAGGTAGGTTCTTACGTAGCTGGTTCTTTTCCTTAGAACCGTTGGTAGCTGCTAGAATCATTTTTACGTAGGTACCAACACATCACTGTAGTTTACAAATTTGTTATCGTTGGTGTTGCACCTTATTTATTAGAGCCGTCCGTATTCAATTTAAGTGATGTCTTAACTCTTAAAAGTTTTGCTTTTTCTGTCTGGATTCCAAATCTTAGCTTACCCGGTATGCTAAGAAAATGATAACCTATTTGAGTAAAACATTTGTTGGGCAAACCATCATGAATTGTTTACGCCTTTATATTGTTTATGTATCAATAGTTCGTGGCCTTTTTTGGATTGTTGTGTGTATGTCTGTTGGTAACGCATTAATGTCTTTATTTCTCAGTGTTTCACGGAATGGACAAGAGCACATTTGATACTGAAAATGTCAACCGGAATAAAGTGTTAAATGGTGAGGTTGAGGTAGTACTTTAAATACGTTTAAGTTAACCGATGTGGAAAGTAACTTTCAATTATAGGCCTACTTTAGGGCTACGCTTCATGGATCTATAAAACATTTTTTAGTTTAATCATTGGACATAGGACCATAACGATCCGGGTGACATTTAATTGCGAAGCATTTATTTTGGCTTGAACTGTCAGATACCGTATTTGCGAAGGTTTATATATAATAGTTTTGCCAGCATATCTGCAAATATGCAAACTAACTGCTGTTCTTAATCTAATATATAAAATTCTCGTGTCACAGTGTTTGTCTGCAAACTCCTCCGGAACGACTTCACCGATCGTTATGAAATTTGGTGTGTAAATTCTGTAGGTATGCGAATCGGACGTAAACTATTTCCCGTTTCGAAATTCTTAAAAGGGCTCCGCCCCAGTGGCTCTGGAGTTTCCCATGTTAACCTTATGAGAAATGGAATTAATGAATCTTAACAGCTGTTTCAATTAAACAAGTTGGTTCTGTTCTATGATGTTCAATAGCATTAAAGTTACAAGGATTACCAACAGGGTGCAGCACTATTATTTCTTTTACATTTATGACAACAGCTAATTTGCAACCAAAAGGTGAGTGAGCGTAGCGAACGAACTTCAACCTGGAGGCGAGTGAGCGTAGCGAACGAGCTAACCTGAAGGCAAGTGAGCGCAGCGAACGAGCTCCAACCTAAAGGTGAGTTAGCGTAGCGAACGAGCTCCAACCCAAAGGTGAGTGAGCGTAGCGAACGAACTTCAACCAGGACGTGATTGAGCGATGCGAACGAGATCATCTTGAAAATTAAACGTAACGGCGAGTGAGCGTAGCGAACGAGCTCCAACCCAAAGGTGAGTGAGCGTAGCGAACGAACTTCAACCAGGACGTGACTGAGCGATGCGAACGAGATCATCTTGAAAAGTAAACGTAACGGTACTTTCTTTCCATCGGTCTGTCTTAGGGGAAACCTATAACTTAGGCGATACGAAGTTCGCCGGGTCAGCTAGTCTTAATATAAGAAGGTTTCAACTGACTACTATAAGATCCCCGTGCGTAGAACGGGCACACAGCTAGTTTAGGAATAAGATTGCTACAGCTGGTCTAAACAGATAATAGCTAGAGTATCCAAAGTCAATGGCTTGACAAAATCGATAATGTAATATCCGATGCTGTCAAATGCTGTCTTATCTGTACTACACCAGCTCTGCTCGCTATTTTACCTGAATGGTCAACAGATGATCGAATATTTTCTGTTTTAAAGATAATAATATAAAATGTAATATGAAACAAGGAAATGAAATTTGGGAGTAGGAAAATAAGTCTTTGTTGCATTATTATATTAGCTTTAAACTCTTTATTACAACACTTTGGGGAACAAGTATAGAGGAAATGTATTTCGAGATCATAGTAAACCATACATAAAACATACTGAGTATATTTTATCTATGGTTAAACCTTATGCTGAATATAAGTAAATTTAATAGATAAGAATTGTATTCTTGTATCCGAATCTAAGCTAAGCATTATTTATAAGAATGTTTTATTCAACATGTAGCAGTTGGCTATATTTTACATTTTGGATGCATTGCACGACGTCCAAGTGCCACGACGTCCAATAATATTTATTCAGTGCCACGACGTCCAAAACATAATTTTTGAGTTGTTGCACGACGTCCAAGTGCCACGACGTCCAAAAGTACAGTAACTGCCAAAAATATAGTCTTTCTACAAGCTTTGGACGTCGTGGCACTTGGACGTCGTGAAACAGCGCACTATAGAATTGTAAAAAGGTAACATTTGCACGACATCCAAAGTCGCTGCCAGTTGCACGACGTCCAAGTGCCACGACGTCCAATAAATATTTGACTGTTGCACGACGTCCAATATAGCTCAGCGCTGTTGCACGACGTCCAAGCTCCTTAATGAACACCGGTTACGATGACCGGCTACTTGCCGAACAGTGTTTTTTCGTGTAAAATGCTTATGGAACGTATATTAGTTATATATACATGGGTATATGTTCTTGTTCAGAAATATATATACTACGAATATTTGTACCATTAATTGAAGCATCATAAAGTAAAAAAAAAAACATAATAAGAAAAAATAAACAAGGCAACCGTTGGAAAACTATAAGGTTTACATGGTTTTAAGAATGATGACATTTTGTTAATAACCGATAAACTTCATTATGTTTGGAGTAAGCTTTTAAATACTTATTTTTTCAAGACTAGATGAATGTACATTGATCAACATGATCTTTGAAAACTATTTTTATACCTCCATTTTAATTTTTACTAGTATAAAGAATTGAATGCCTTTTTCGAACTGTTTTTAGGCTTCAATTAAATGTCTTATGTCGCAAATATCTATATATTAATTTGAAACTGTTTTTCTTTGTCATAGCTAAATTGAGAGAACGGCTGGGCGTAGAAACTCGGTAGAGGTGTCTAAAGAAAGGTCTTGGTCTATAAATGAGCCATCAAAAGAGAATCGTGGTAAATTCCCTTGGGGCTCTGCCCCAGTGGCCTTTGAATTCCCATCCCATGTTATTCTTATGGAGGAAAAACTGGGTTTTTGTCCCAGCTAATTTGAGAGTACGGCTGGGCGTAGAAACTTGGTAAGGGTCTCTAAAGAAAGGTCTTGGTCTATAGATGAGCCATCAAAAGAGGAACGAGGTAAATTCCCTTGGGGCTCTGCCCCAGAAGCCTTTAAAGTTGCCTCTTCAAATTTGTTTACCATATGCATAATTCAACACTACTTTGAAACAGCTGTTAATATTTAAATTGTGATTTATTGAATTTTTCATAATGAAGTACAGTATTTGCAATGGGTTTTTCTGATTTTAAAATTGATTTTATTTGCATCGTGTCATGTTTTGCAATATAATGTTCTATTACCAAATCAGTGGAAAATCCTAATATCACAGTAGCTCTTAAAATTATTTCTTAAGGGGTTAACTTATATCTATTGTATGGCTTGGTTTCTGCTTTTTTTTACCACTTCTTGGAGATTGTATGTAGGTGATATTCTTTGGCGTATTGCATCTGTCGACGAAACTTGGGTTGGTGAAATTATTACAATGGAAAAAACCAGAAATCCTGGACAATTAGATATAGGCTAAAAATAAAACTGAATAAACACTGCTCTACATTTCTTGAGCAATCATTGAAATAGCTGATTTGTAAACAATGGAAACATAGAAAAAGTCATAGAACACAACCAAGCAGAAGAAATAGAAATAATGTTTTTTTTTTTATTTATAATCGTTATCATAGACAACCTAATGCGGCTATGAGAGGGAAAATTTTGTAGAAACACTAAAAAACAAGATCAGCTTTTTGAGAAAAGATATTTACAAAAGATTTTGATTATATCTAACTGTTGTGTGGATCGTAAGTATTTCCATAATCTTCGTGAGTCGACTGTAATGCTCCGCAATTGCTCGAATTCGAGCAACAGGTACACTAGTGTTTATTAATAGTATTCACTTAACATTGACTTAATTTTATTTCAACAAATTTTGTGTTTGTGTTTTGCTACACCACTTATTAAATTGCAACTAATGGAATGTCATATAAATAAGTTGTACACAGGGTTCTTTTGTTTCCCCAACTCTAAAATACAACGCACATGAATTGAAAATGTTATAGGTTTTAATAGTTCTGTAGCGAATCGAATATCAATAAAAATAACGTATAACAATAAATTTACATATTCCTAGATTATAATTGGATGTGTTTACGAAGCAACACCACAACCTCAAAATTCAACATTACTGTATATTTACTCGAGATTTATTGTTTTCATATAGCACAGTTGATGTTGCGTGGGAGCGGAAGTCCTGATAAAAGCTGGTTCTCGGAAAAGTAATAAACTTGTAATTATAATAAAACATTTTTTTTATTTTGTACAGGATTCATGGGATCCTCAGCATAAAGTACAAACCACATACAAACTGCAAAATGTGTGTCGAAGGTCTGATTAGACCTTCCGAGATTTAGACCTTCAGCAACTGATCCGTTTTTTACCTTCCTTTAATTTATTCTTTTTCATGTTGTGCTTCACGTAACATAAATAGACTAGAGGGCCGCTCATGCCCTTGACAAATAAATTAACATTTTCGCACAAATACAAATCAATATCGTCATTAGACAAGAATTAAAAAATAAAATTTATAAACAAAACCTACCACGGCATATTCTTGAACAAGTATGCCTACAAACCAACGATAAGCATGTTTGTTATTATTATACTTAACCTACAAATAATGCTATGACTTAGGGCATACCTGCTTTCCTAGATAATACATGCGAACTAATTGCGAGTGCAACGTGAACTTAGAAAAAGACTAGTAAGAATTTACAACTGTGAATTTCTCAGAATTGATTGACAGTTCAGACGAACCTATGGCCACAGACTACGGAAACCTACAGTATGATTGTATTAGTATACTGTATTTGTATTACTGTGTTACTAGCAGAGTACCCGTCCTTCGTACGGGGTTGGCATATACAGTAAGTATAAATGCTTATTGCAGTTATGGGAGAGAGGACACGATAAAAAAACTGGTCTTTTAATTTATACGGTATCCTATTGTGTAGCACACATCTACCATAGTCCTGATGTTCTACCACTGCACCTAAACCATGGAAAATAGTAAAGTTCTCATTGTGTACCACAAGTTTTTTTGCTAGTTGGTTCAAATTAGCTGTGGTCATTAATGCAAACAAACAACATAATAGTGCTGCACACCCTGTTTGGCAAGCCTTATAAACTTTTAATGGTGTTTAATATCATAGAACCAACATGTACAGTTGAAACGGCTTACAAAATTCTTCAATTTCTTTAAATATGAATACTCATAAGGTTAACATGAGAAATTCCAGAGCCAGGGCCACCGGGGCGGAGACTGAAACAATTTTTGAGGTAAGAATATGTTAATCGGGGATGACATCTATCATCATACCAAATTTCAACCTTGTCGGTTTAGTATTTTTCGCGTTTGCTTGTCACAAACATCCATCCATCCATACATCCATGGTTTGCACTGTAAACAAAAAGCTATCACAATACAGTAATTCCAAACCGACAAATAGAAAAAATAGGAAAATATAAACAAATAAGGAAAATAGGGTAATTTTCTAACATATTTTAGTGAAATTATATAATCAGGCAAATGGAAATTCAGTCTACGAGTTTGCTGTGGCAGAGGGATTATATTACGGTTTACACAAAAATAAATCAAAACATAAACCTCATAACACTCAGGAAAAGGGCCTAGGTTGATAGGGCAATGATTATGGAATCTAATTATTTCCTATATCCATGATGAATGATTTCTTTTAAAACGAATCATTCCCTGTAAAATATTATTACAGCATTTCACAAAAATAGAACAGACTCAGTATAATCTATCTATATATTAATTTGAAACTGTTTTTCTTTGTCATAGCTAAATTGAAAGAACGGCTGGGCGTAGAAACTCGGTAGAGGTGTCTAAAGAAAGGTCTTGGTCTGTAGATGAGCCATCGAAAGAGAAACGTGGTAAATTCCCTTCGGGCTCTGCCCCAGTGGCCTTTGAATTCCCATCCCATGTTATTCTTATGGAGGAAAAACTGGGTTTTTGTCCAAGCTAATTGGAGAGAACGGCTGGGCGTAGAAACTTGGTAAGGGTCTCTAAAGAAAGGTCTTGGTCTATAGATGGGCCATCAAAAGAGGAAGAGGTAAATTCCCTTGGGGCTCTGCCCCAGAAGCCTTTAGAGTTGCCTCTTCAAATTTGTTTACCATATGCATAATTCTACACTACTTTTTAATGAAACAGCTGTTAATATTTAAATTGTGATTTATTGAATTTTTCAAAATGAAGTACAGTATTTGCAATGGGTTTTTCCGATTTTAAAATAGATTTTATTCTGCATCGTGTCATGTTTTGCAATATAATGTTCTATTACCAAATCAGTGGAAAATCCTAATATCACAGTAACTCTTAAAATTATTTCTTATGGAGTTAACTTTTATCTATTGTATGGCTTGGTTTCTGCCTTTTTTACCACTTCTTGGAGATTGTACGTAGGTGATATTCTTTGGCGTATTGCATCTGTAGACGAAACTTGGTTTGGTGAAATTATTACAATGGAAAAAAGCGAGAAATCCTGGACAATTTGATATAGGCTAAAAATAAAACTGAATTAACAATATGCTACATTTCTTGAGCAATCATTGAATTAACCGATTTGCAAACAATGGAAACATAGAAAAAGTCATAGAACACAACCAAGTAGAAGAAAAGAAATAATTTTTTTTCATTTATAATCGTTATTATAGACAACCTAATGCGGCTATGACAGGGAAAAATTTGTAGAAACATTAGAAAACAAGATCAGCTGTTTGAGAAAAGATAAGATATTTACAAAAGATTTTGATTATATCTAACTGTTGTGTAGATCGTGAGTATTTCCATAATCTTCGTGAATCACCTGTAATGCTTCGCAATTGCTCGAATTCGAGCAACAGGTACACTAGTATATATAAAAGGCAAAGCCCTCACTGACTGACTGACTCACTCACTCACTCATCACTAATTCTTCCACTTCCCATTTACCTAGCAGCATTAAAGTATTATATTGTCTGTGCTAGCAGGCTGAAATTTGGTACACCGATTCTTTGGGCATTAAATAGGAAAACTAAGTAGTTTTTATTCTGATCGGGCTTTCGGGCTCCGCCCCAGTGGCTCTGGAGTTTCCCATGTTAACCTTATGATTTTTCATATTCAAAAGGAATTACTTAACGGCTGTTTAATTAAACAAGTTGTTTCTGTTGTGTTATGTTCAATAGCATTAGTTACAAGGATTACCAACAGGGTGCAGCACTATTATTTTTTAAATTTATGACTACAGCCAAAATGCATGTAATAAGTTTGTTCTCAATGTAAATAAATAAATTCATTTAATTTGCAACCAAAAGGTGAGTGAGCGTAGCGAACGAACTTTAACCTGGAAGCGAGTTAGCGCAGCGAACGAGCTAACCTGAAGGCAAGTGAGCGGAGCGAACGAGCTCCAACCTAAAGGTGAGTGAGCGTAGCGAACAAACTTCAACCAGGACGTGATTGAGCCATGCGAACGAGCTCACTTGCAAATCCCGCGGTAGTAGATCATAAACATAAACAAATGAAGTAACTGAAAGAGTCATATACTAATGAAATTACATTAACATATGGTTTGACAGCTACATTTAAGTAATGTAAAATAATGTTTACATTCGGGCTGGTAACATCATTATTTTAAATTTATAATCCTTACCCTCTCTGTTCTAATATTCGTGCATTATTTAATATGTTTGAAATCAAAATTCATTTAGTTCTGGTTGTTTACATTTTTAAATTTTGTAGGTTTGCTCTTGTTACCATGGATACCATCAATCAATATTTTAAAATCTCTCACCTCAAATTTTTGAAAGCCCACGGGGCAGAGCCCTAGGACAATAACGAAGAGGGAATAGTTGTATAATATGTATCCTCGGAGCTGTAGCTTCATTTGGGTGCAATTTGAGCCCAGTCGGTTCAGTACTTTTTGAGATTATCTCATACAAACACACAGACACAGACACCACCTCTTCTTTACTAGGTGGCGTTTGCAGAGGCATCCACAAAATTGAGCGGAGTCATCAAGGGTTCATATTATATTGTTTTTGTCATACTGCAGTAAAAACAGCAGTTTTTAATGCATGCGTTGTGGGTCTAAAGTAGCATTTTTAATATTTAGGGAGTAAAATTTTTTTTTAGCTTCTATGGAGTAAAAAACAGCTGTTGTCAACTCAGTTGTAATTTTCGATTGTAAACGATTGCATGTATCGACAATATGTATCGATTCGTGCTTCGTAATCAATTAACATACGGTCTACATTCTCTTCCCGTAGCATTTTAGCATTGCAGATACATTAATCCATTCCCTAACTCAACACTGTTCACCTTTACTACTTCCTTCACCACACCCGACGTCGTGGACCTGTTTCCTTCTCTTCCCATAGCATTTTAGGATTGCAGATACATTAATTTAATTGCCAAAGACAGTTCCCACACTCTGCACTGCTAGCCTTACTACTTCCTTCACCATTTACTACGTCATAGACCTGTTTCCTTCCCTTCAAATAGCATTTTAGGATTGCAGATACCTTAATCTAATGGTCACAAACAGATCCCACACCCCGAACAGCTCGCTTTTACTACTTCCTTCACCACTTCCTACGTCGCGGACCTATTTTCCTCCCTTCCCATAGCATTTTAGAAATGCAGATACCTTAATCTAATCGTCCAAAACAGTTCCCACAGTCCAGACTGCTTGCCTTTACTACTTCCTTCACCACTTCCTACGTCACGGACCTGTTTCCCTACCTTCTCGTTGAATTTTAGGAATGCAAAAACCTTAATCTAATGGTCACAAACAGATCCCACACCCCGAACAGCTCGCCTTTACTACTTCCTTCACCACTTCCTACGTCGTGGACCTGTTTCCTTCCTTTCCAATAGCATTTTAGGATTGCAGATACCTTAATCTAATCGTCATAAACAGTTTCAACACTCGCAGACTGCTCCACCTTTACTACTTCCTTCACCACTTCCTACGTCACGGACCTGTTTCCGTCCCTTCTCATAGCATCATAGGATTGCAAATATCTAATGGTCACAAAGAGATCCCACACCCCGAAAATCTCGCCTTTACTATTTCCGTCACCTCTTCCTACGTCGTGGACCCGTTTCCTTCCCTTCCAATAGCATTTTAGGATTGTAGATACCTAATCTAATCGTCATAAACAGTTCCCACACCACGGACAGCTCGCCTTGACTACATCCTTCACCACTTCCTACGTCGTGGACCTGTTTTCCTCCCTTCTTATAGCATTTTAGGAATGCAGATACCTTAATCTAATTGTCACAAACAGTTCCCACAGTCCGGACTGCTTGCCTTCACTACTTCCTTCACCACTTCCTACGTCACGGACCTGTTTCCCTCCCTTCCCATAGCATCATAGGATTTCAGATACCTTAATCTAATGGTCACAAACAGTTCCCACAGTCCGGACTGCTTGCCTTTACTACTTCCTTCACTACTTCCTACGTCACGGACCTGTTTCCCTCCCTTCCCCTAGCATCATAGGATTGCAAATACCTTGATCTAATGGTCACAAATAGATCCCACATCCCGAACAGCTCGCCTTTACTACTTCCTTCGCCACTTCCTACGTCGCGGACCCGTTTTCCTCCCTTCCCATAGAATTTTAGGAATGCAGATACCTAAATCTAATCGTCATAAACAGTTTCCACACTCCGGACAGCTCGCCTTGACTACTTCCTTCACCACTTCCTACGTCACGGACCCGTTTTCCTCCCTTACCATAGAATTTTAGGAATGCAGATACCTACCTAAATCTAATCGTCTTAAACAGTTTCCACACTCCAGACTGCTCACCTTTACTACTTCCTTCACCACTTCCTACGTCACGGACCTCAAGCTAGTGTCATTTGATTATATTTATGATCCATACCACCGTTTATGTTCTAATATCTGTGGAATAATGCTATCAGCTATTTATTTATCTACTGCATTTAAAAGTCAACAGCTGATCGATCATATGTCTTTGTTTATGTGTCAAATACTGCTTCCATAAGGATTACATTGAAACTTTGAGACCCAGTGGGGCGGATTCCTGAGAGACTTTTTTTAACGCCATATAGATGTTGGCACTCACCGATATGGTCTTTATCACCATGCAAAATTTGAAAACGATTGATTCAGCCGTCTTGGAGGAGTTTGCGTATTACGAAATGCATAAAAGTCGACGTATAAGAGCTTCGCTCGCTTCGCTCGCTCCGCTCAATAATAGTACTAGCTGTGTGCCCGTTCTACGCACGGGAATATTATAGTAGTCAGTTTAAACCTTATTATATATAGAACAGCAGTTTGTTTGCATATTTTCAGACGTGCTGGCAAAACTATTATATATAAGCCTAATATTATGACATATAAAGAAAAAGCAAAACTTATACAGTAAGACATCAGTTAAATTGAATACTACTGTAAAAATAAGGTGCAACACTAACGATAACTAATTTGTAAATAGTGATGTGTTGGTACGTAAAAATTATTCTTGTTGATACCACCGGTTCTAAGGAAAATACCAGTACCAAAAACCAACGTTTACAGTTAAGAACTATAGTACATCCAACCAATTAAATGCGTTAATCCGGTTCCGAGGATATTGATCTCTCTTGGTTTTGGATTTTCTGACAAAAAGTTATCGAAAATCAAAGTTATTTCTCATTAATTGAATTATTTGTAAACAACTTTTTATGTAAACATTTTGGTGACACTTTGAACAAAACAATCTCATCCAAACAGATTTTTGTTATTTAAAAGATTGCGTATTCTCTAAACTATGTTTCGTATATGTAGTTAACATAAGAAGGAAATGCGAAAAAATTACACAATGTTGTGTTTTTAACGTTTTTAATTTGATTTCCTAATTAGTAAGGCCATGTATTGTAGGGAAAAGTACCGGTATCAAGGATCGTCGTCGAATATGTTGTCATGCGACAAATAATTGGGTAGGCCTACGTACCCAAGATACAGTTTATGGGCTTATTGGCTGTATGGGGGTTGTCCAGCGATTGCAGCACATAGCGGTGAGTAGAAACCGAAAGTGACACATTGGAAAAGCTAGTTTAGCATCATCCGTAAACCGGCAAACCTCTGTTACAATCACCCACTGCAGCTATGATTTTTCACTTTACACTTCACACAACCGCCATTGAAACACCGTCAATGAGTGAAAACCTTGTTAGTAAGCTATTGGTGACGATGATTTTATAAATGTAAGTTCCCAGCCCTATACAACACTGATTCAATGTCTTTTTCCCGGTTATCAAAACTTCAGAAAAATGTTATACACAAAGAATCTCTAATTTAATTTACGGTTACAATACACATTATTGTACTTTCGATTAATTAAATCCTTTGTGTAAGGAAACGCTGTACGTTATTTCATAGATGATTATGTGATGGACATCAGGAAAAAACCTGACAAAAATCGCACGAAATCGAGGTTTTAAACATCCGTCATTTTATTTAAAAAATAGTGAGGCCATATTTTAATGGCTAAAGACAATCTCGCCAATCCAGTGAATACATTAAAATGATTTGGATCTTGATAGGTAGTCTCGTTTTTCAGGAGAAGGCCGCGTAAAATGCCTCTTGGGCCGTAACAGACGACCGACAGACAGAAATAGAGATGAGACTTGTTTCGGCTTCTTTAATGTATAAAACGAAAAAATAATCTAAAAATTTATAATTCTGAACAATGTACAGACAAAACTCTAATTTTATTTATATAGATAGAAGATAGATGGATAGATAGATTACTATTATAGTATTATATATTGTCTGTGCAATGGCTAAAATACGTTTGTATTACTGCATCAGCTGGAGACACTCATCTCTGAATATCTGCTCAAACCATTTGTTGTCAAACATTGATCTCGTAAAATAGTGAAATTATTTTTCGTATACACTAATAGAGCAAGGTTTGTACCAAAAGAAAACCTCCTTTTAGTTTAAAAAATACATGTTTCACAGGAAACATTTTTAACCATTGTAGTAACACCATTATAGCTTAAAAAGTTGAGTGATAGTTCACATAATATTTAGCACATTTGACGGATAAACCTTTTTTGAATTCGTCATATTATAATTAAGTGTATGAAAATTCATATATCTGTGTATCAATATCTACTTATCTCATTTCTGTTCTATGGAAGTTATACAATTTCAATGATACCGGTACTTAAATGGGTCTTACACCTGTTATAAAACTGTGCATACATTTTATCTTACGAGTAAATTTGCTACCAATTGATATAGTATGACAATTCTATTCTACTGCAGTACTTAGAATTCTACCACTACTCACATTAAACCTACCATATTTACTTTTGGGCTAGTAATTAATTTATTGTATTGATCATACAATATAGTGAATAGTGTATTCATTTATTTATTTCGTCTCCATGACATAGCTCTATTTTGTAGAAATCAATTATGCAATCATAACAACAGAAATACTACATTTTACGGTGACATAGTATTTATTTTACATATAAAAAATTTAAGCTAATGCAATAATTAGTTCAATTAGAACCATTGAATATTGAATAATTTAAACACTAATCGAAGACGAAGCGGTTGACAACTTTCAAACAGTTGACTAGGCCTAGTTGTCTTCAATAATTGCAATGCGAACTGTATGCACTGAGGTCGGCAAACAGTGTTCACAGTGTGCAGGCACTTTGGACGTCGTGGCACTTGGACGTCGTGCAACAGTCAAATATTGATTGGACGTCGTGGCACTTGGACGTCGTGCAACTGGCAGAGGCTTTGGACGTGGTGCAAATGATACTTCTTTACAATTCTACAGTGCGCTGTTTCACGACGTCCAAGTGCCACGACGTCCAAAGCTTGTAGAAAGACTATATTTTTGGCAGTTACTGTACTTTTGGACGTCGTGGCACTTGGACGTCGTGGCACTTGGACGTCGTGCAACAACTCAAAAATTATGTTTTGGACGTCGTGGCACTGAAAAAATATTATTGGACGTCGTGGCACTTGGACATCGTGCAACACTCCCTACATTTTTATTTAGCATATTTATCTATCTATACTATTATAAAACTGAGGTGTTGTCTGTCTGTCTGGGCAGATGTCACGATTAAAATACTAAACCGATAAAGCCAAAATTAAGCACAAAGATGGTCCACATATCTAGGAATGTCATAGGCCTATTCACTTCCCTGAGTTACTCTCGGGCTACACCCCTTGGATGTCCAAAATTTGAGGTGTGGTTTTCAAAAGTAAATATTAATTGGTCTCCTTGGAAACATGAGAAAATTCACTGTTTACCTTTGTGTTGACATTTCAATGTAAACAAGCAGAACTGCCAAATTCCTTATTTCACCATTTATTTCAGAGAGCTTATTGTTCAACTTTTGAACAGATTGTTAATTAAATAAAGTAAAAAAAAATAAGACAGCTTGATCCAGAGAAATTAATATATTTTACACGACTATGGGGCAGGGTTATTTATATTAAAACTATATTATTGATTATGAAAAAAAAAGATTCTATATCCGTTGCTGTATTAACCCAGGCTCTGCTTTCGATTTATTAATGTGTTATAGCTAAGAAAATAATGTTATCGATACATTTCAGGTAAACAATAGGAAAATTACAATGTAGGTTATACCTTTTTGTATAAACCTGGTGGCTTCTTGTTTATAAATTCAAACTACTTAACAAGTGTTTGGATTAGGTGGTGTAGTACATCTTCCCGTTGCTAAGCACGGGTACAGCAGCTAGTACATTTTAAAATTTGTTATACTGATTACTTAGACGAGTAAGATGTTTGGTATAATGCCGTTACTCTTCATCAATCATAAACTATTACCTATTACTCTATTACAACGATAATTTTTGTGCCACGAAGAAATGTTTGAAAAGAACATTATTAATGACAAAGCACTTTTTTCTCTCACCAACTGTTTCGATGAGCTTATTACTTTTAGAAGCCATTTTTATCCGGTAATAGTTTGATATCCATTGTAAACTATTTTCACACAAGTTCTTATGACACATTTATTAATTTCACTTGTGTCAAGTAACTTCCTTATATCTATACTATACATTGGCGTACACCATTTTTGAATTATTAAAATTATATGGTAAAAAGTTGAACAAGATAAGGTAGCTAACGGAATTTGACAACGTGTTTTACAAGCAAAGTAGCTTACAAGTCAAGAAGTCATTCACCTGGTACAACGCTGGCTAAGCATTGGAATCGTCTCATCACTTAGTCCCTCATGTGACGCAATCGACTGTAGAATATAATTAATTGTTATTTGTGTAACTAGTGTTAACTCGTTGTGTAATTAGTGTAATTTTCACTCGTGTTGCACATTATATTTTTCCTACAGTTACTATAAAGCATACAAATAATTAGTCTTTCAAACAGTAAACAGCACGTTTTAGGTTAGGTTACCAGCTGATCGTAGTCGTAGTATCTTTAAGTGATGCCAACCTATTTCCAAGCGTACACGGATTACGTGCTAATAAAACCACGCTGTTTTGTGTCGTTTGGTTGGAATACTAATGTGCGCCAAAGTAAGGCTTTTTGTACCATAATCTGTGCAAGGAAGCCCACTTGTCGGGCGACTGTAGGAAAACACTGTAGCTCTCTAAGGCGAGAAGAAATGCCAAGAAGAATTTAACCTCTAATTCCAAACGATGAAAACAAATAATAAACACAAAATGTAACAAATCAACCTCCAATAGTAAAACCTACATAGTTAACTTACGGCTATCAAAACAATTACTTAATTTCCCCAGTGGATACCTCTTGTACTCGGTCCACCAAGTACCCAGTACAACGTTACAAGTACGATACCATAATATTGCAATTCCTGATGAAAACAATGTAATTATTTAAAATAGCATATTTTTTCCCCAAAGAGCTTAGCATTTATTTGTAAAACTAATGTTACACCAAATACACATGCATTCATTTTAAATAAGATATACTAAAGTGTTTAATAAATACAATATTTAGGCCTATCCAATTTCATTCATGTGTAAAATGGAGTGAAATGCCCCTCTTCTAGCTTTGTCACTGACGAAATATATGTGTTAATTTGGCAATATTCAGACTTTACTAAGGATCAAACCAACACCTCTCTGGCAACAATAATAATAAATAAAATTTTATGCTAAAGTATTGTACTTAATTACACAATACAATGTCCAAATTATGGTAGTTATGTAGGTTTAATATGCCTAATTAAACAATATTTTTAAATTTTATTTCAAATACGTTTAATTTTCAGAATGTGATATTTTATAAAAAATGTCAATAAAACAAACTCATGGTCGGGTTTAAACGCCATCTTTCCCTTTTAACTGATGAGGGCATTTCTCAAGAGATTCATTAAAGAACGACTTCAATCTAAAACTTTGTTTTTGAAATATTCCACTCTATTTCCAAGAACATTATTCTTCATTAAGTTGGCATCGTGCTAATTAGTGTATCTTATAGTGGTGTTAAATTAGAATATGTTTAATTTAATTAAAGAAATACAAAGCTAAATTATAGATAACTTTTTCAGCACGGATATGATTAAATACAGGGTGTTCATAAAGGGGTGTCACAAACTTCAGGGGCTGATTTTACTCATCAATCTAAAATGGAGATGTCCGTTGGAAATAAATAAATAAATAAATAAACAAAAAAGTTCGTATCAGTCGATGAAAAAATGATAAGAACACTTTTATGTAGAATTATCCTTTCAAACGATACCAATACAAGTTCCAAGGTACCAAGGTTGAAATATCAAAATCTTTTGTCAGAAAATGGGGTAGAATAGGGCTAGGCTAGTCAGATTTGCCTTATTTCATAATATAAGATTCGACATATTTATTAGATAAAATGTTATACAAAATCAAACCAGTTACCAGGTTAACATTTTTGTGCCTTATCTTTTACCAAATGTATTTCTAGATCACAATTCCAATTAATTTTCTCCCGAACTTTGAAGACTCGTCATTAATAATTCCTGACATCTCGTCAATGAATCAGAAATAGGTAGACAGCATAAACAGACTAACTTCAACCCTAAGAACAGCTGATGGAATATCAAACAGCTGATTTAATACGTTGCGGTCATCTAGGGATCGGCTGTTACAAACTTATGGTTTTGCCTTGACCCTCAATCTGTTTTATCAAATCGTGATTGATAACTAATCGACTTGATTCTCGATTGCGCGTATGTTCGTTTCTTCACTCTAAATATCACAGAAAGTTTGTACAAAAATTATTGATATATTTATTCATTTATTTCTTCCACATTGGAACCTTTTCAACTTTTTTAAATTTAATGTTATGTTGCATTCCTCATATCGTATATTTAATAATTTCATAGTGAAAACTTAGTGCTAATTATTATTATTTATCGTTTAGTTGAAGATCTTTTTGTTTCCTCTCAAAAAAATGCAACAATTATATGTACCACACAAAGAAATAAGTAGTTTTATAATATTTTAGTCCACTTATCTAAACAATTTGATTGGGCTAGAATTGTTTTATCTCCAAGTCCAGCTGATTGTGAGGTAAGAAATTATTAGTCGTACAAACAAGAGCATTAACACATTGAGTTGGTTTTTAAGTTTACATATTCCTTTATTCTGTGCACTGTTTTGTTTTAATTGTCCTTGTGACAAAGAATGAAGAAAATACTTACAAAAACCAATTGCATTGGTATTTTTTTTATAATTTTTATCAGGCGAATCATACATACGCGTTCAATACGTCTTTATTTTTATACATATTTTTACAGTAACATTGTAACATTTCTTTAATTTATGATACTTTCATATTTCATAAAATTCAGGGTTATTGAAAAATATTTATTAACTCAAAGTACAAAGCTTAACAATGATGACGATGTAACTAGAAGTGAGTTAGACAAATCAATAAGTGAAGTAGAATAAGATAAGGAGGAAGGGTGAATATTATTCCATAAGTCATCAATTTAAAATATCAAGTTACGCATTTTGTCCTCTATCACCAATTATCATTCATATTTGTGTTCCATGACTAAAAAATTAATTACAAAAATAGACGTTTATAATCTAGATACTCCACTTATCTGTTTTTATCTGGGACGTATAATATCTATACTTCTATACTATTATATAAAAATCTAATGGTGTCTGTCTGTATGTGTGTTACTAATAGGTGCAAAAACTACTGAACCAACTGGGCTTAAATTTTACAAAAATATAGCTACCATACCAAAGACCATTATAGGACTATTCACATTCCGATACTGACCGTAGGCTTTGCCCCTTTGGCTTTAAAAGTTCTGAGGTGAACATTTTAAAAGTAAATATTGATTGGTCTCCGTGGCTGCGGTGAGAACACTAACAATGTTTGTTTACATTTGCTTTGACATTTAAATGTAAACAAGAAGAACTGCATCACAATTTCAGACAGCTGATACAAAGAAATTAAATATAATATTTTCCATAACTATGAGGTAGGTTTATTTGAATCTAACCTTTTGTCATGAATTATTTATTCTAAAACTATGTCAATGATTATAGAAAATACCCCCGCCGCAGCAAACCTGTCGACTAAGCGAATTTCCATTTGTCTGAATTGATTTTCAGTTAAATATATTTTAATAACATTAGGTTTAACGAGTACCTAGGTTTGCTGCTACAAGGAAACTAATAGTGTGTTTTTGAGTAAAATATTGATAGCTTAGTACAAAATAAATAAATTTGCCAAGTTTGATCAAAATATATCCATAAACAAGCAAACTACAACATTTGACAATATTCTCCGTAAGAATAACATGGGAATTTTAAATTTACAATTTTTTTAATTTTCTCCGTTACTAATAATCGAACAAAAATACTTTTACATACTTAACTATTTGTTTTTTTAAGCTCTTTTAAAAGGTCTAAAGAGAAATCGGGAAATTTTGTGTTTTGAGGGTTAAAAGTGAGAAAAACCAATTTTTACCCTATAAAACCCCCCGTAAAGCCCCGTTCCCATGGTCCGATCATGCTGGTTTGCGAACTCATTCAAGTTTATCCCGCTTTACACCTTTAAACCAAATTTCATCAAAATCGGACAAAAATTACTCAAGTTATCGCGTTCACGGACGTATATATATATATAAGTCTATATGTATATATATATATATACATATATAAAAATTTGAACGAATGGTGTTTTTGGCCTCTGGGGACATCAAAATGAAAAAGTAAATCGGTCCCACAATGTATAGATGTTTGTATGAATTTGGAGGTTACTTTAAATAAATTCTAACCGCCTATGGTCGATGGAACTGATTTGTATATAAAGTTGTTTGTTGATATTTTTGTAGAGTAGACTCAGAGATGCAATGAAACATATACTGTAGGTATTTGCTATTACATTTTTTAGTCCTTGATGCTTTGATAATCATATTAGTTTTGTCTGCTGTCCTTAATGCTAAATTATTTGTTTGAAATTTGTTATAGTACCTATAGATATAGTTTCTTTAATATTTCAAAAGACTGTATTGATAAGGCACAGCAATATATCTAAAGTTTATAACAGCTGACTTAGTTTTGCTAATGATTTATTGTGAGTGAAGAAACTGAAGATGGAAGGATTTGTGTTAATATAAAGAAGAGTGAAATAAAAAATGTTCATTTAAATTTAATAATTAGTATTTTTGCAACTTCAAAATTGAAATTTAAAATGTCAGTAATAAATTAAAAGATATGTAATTAAGGGAGTTGAAGGTAAATAATGTGTGTCAAAGTTTTATTCGAAGATTTGGTCAGTTTTTCTCAACCTACACAAGATTTAAAATCAAAACCAAAATGGTGGTATCCACTACTTACCCGATTTAAAAGTCATAACTTAAACGTTTCTATTAAGACCATAAAAGTTGAATTTCGTTTCTAAAAGCGTTGGCGGAAGTGTAGCTATTATATGCAACAGATGTAAAGATTAAAATGTTTCTATTTTGTGTCCTCTTCCCAGTGCAAAGCACGAGTACAACAGCTAGTGTATAATATTATAATAATGTACAATAGATTAAAATGCATAATAGTTTGTAGTCAGTTTGGACCTGGCTTGGAAAGACTTGAAATAAACACAAGTTTCCGTCTGGCATACTCTTAAAGAGAGTATACTGTTCACTATTTATAAATTTTTAAATTTTCAAAGACAGTTTAACCAAATTAAACCAACCCCTTCGAAACTACAGTATTGTATAGACCTCCATGTGTCATAACCAATAATAAAAAATAAACAATTATTTAGTTTTTATTATATGTCATAAATGTCCAATAAAAGACGTAGTTTGGTATGTAACTGATCACTTGGGTAAATTGAGTGGTCAGTGAAGTATAATTATTTTTTAAATTTAAAATTAAAAGCTACGTCTACTACGGAAAACGATCTGAATTATAATAGTAAAATCAACAATCTTCTACATCAGGCAATACATCTCACCTTAAAGGAATTCTTTAGTTTTTTAGTAAGAATATATAAAGCCCAAACTGCGTAGTTAATAATTATTGTGAAATCAATTTACATCAGATGACTTAATGTTTTCGGACGAGAAACAAACATCACACCAGGGTTAGATATTAGGATATTAGCATAGACAGAAAGAATTGTCAGCTGTGCAGTGGTAACCGTAGCTGATATTAGATAGAAAGTCTCCTACAGTATCCAAAGTCAAATTCAACCCCATCTTCTAGATTATAATTTTTATACGTAATGATCGATTTTTACTATCTTACTGAAACAGTGAACAAGTCAATTTACAAGCATATGAATCTGACACAAAATGTTTTTAGAATTTCTTTTCACTAAAGTGTTTAACCCTTTAATTGTTCACAAACCACGCTGATGGACGTATTGACCGAGCGGTAGCAGCTTGAATAGCATGGTTAGGTCATTGTGTTTCCCTGCACATGAGTCACTAGTTGGAAACTATGCAGCTTGTTGCAGTAGCAACAACTGCAATGAAGTTGACTTGTCAATGCAGTTGACTTGTCAATGCAGTTGTCTTGTCAATGAAGTTGACTTGTCAATGAAGTTGACTTGTCAATGCACATTGCAGTTGTGAACAAGTTCGATGACAAACTGGCTATGTTTCTTAAATCAAATTTTGAGTCAGACACAATTTAATCGTTAGATGTATAATGGGAAGTCTATTCCTTTACTTAAAGTCAGGAATACTAGAATAAAACCCACGCCGCAGCAAATCTGCAGACTAAGCGAATTTCCATTTGCCTAATTGGATTTACACTATATCTCCTTAAAAATAGGCTATAACAATTTAAATATATTTAGTTTAACGAGTACTTAGGTTTGCTGCAACAGGAAGAGTAAAAAAGTATTTTTTTATACTATTAATAGTTATGAATGAATTTTCCAAATTTGATCAAAATATGTTCTTAAACAAGCAAACTACGACGGTTTACTTATTCTCCATAAGAATAACATGGGAATTTTAAATGTAAAATTTTTTGGAATTTTCTCTGTAACCATTAGGCGCATGATAACGCTTCAAAATACTAAATTATTTATTTGTAAGCTCTACAAAATGGTTTGGAGATTGTTAAATTTAATTTAAGTTTTTTGGGTCAAAAATGGGAAATCCCAATTTTAACCCCATTAAATTTCCCATCGAAAATAAACATTATTTAACATTTCTTAAATTAAACTGCCAAAACATATTATGTTAATCGTACTAGTACCTATAGGATTTGGGCCAACAACGTAATTTGTTTATGTTTATGATCCATACTGGTTCTTTTCAAGTATAAGGCGGGCCAACCACACCATAATTGATGTGTGGCCTCCTTGTTCTTGCAGGACGAAGAAGGCAGTGCTTAAAGTTAATGGTTTTACTTGACTAATACAAATGTTTGTATTATATCAACAATTTTTTTTTTTTACTGAAATAACCTGATACTGTAGTATTGATTGAGGCACAGAAAAGGTCATATATATCACTGGTATCTCGTCCAATCTGCACTGTGAAGTTGTCCTGTACTAGGATAATATTATACAGTATGACATATATAAGTATAAAACAGGATGTTGGTTTGAATATTTGTATATATTTGGCAGTGATAAACTCAGACACGACTGGACCGATGGCCACGAAACTTGGTACATACATTTAGAATGTCATTGAATAGGTTTAAATACACCATTTAGCCATTTCTGCCATTACACCATTTTTTTCTGGGCCGTCTTAATAGTACCCATGCCAGGGATTTTGAAATAATTTTGGTTAGATTTGTTAAAAACAAAACATATGAAAGTAAAATTTAAAACAGTAAGTTAATGGTACGTTTTGTTCTGCTATTTAATTATATTTGTTCATATGATTTTGTTTCTTGGCACCACTTGGTTAGTGAATTAGACTTTTGTATATATTTTAAATGCAATAGGCATACACTATATAAAATGCTGGTATTAATTAAATTAATGAATATTTAGGATTTTATTTGCCTGAATAATTTGCATGATAAGTGTGTGTAACTGTTTTTACAGTAGATTTTGAGACCCACATTATTCTCTTAAATATTCCTGTCCCGTTTTGAAGCACGGGCAGAACAACTAGTATACACTAGAATAGAATAAATGACATAAACTTTATTTGAAATAAAAACAATTTCACTAGCTTAAATGGCGGTTCCGAACATATTATTTTGTACATGGCTGAATATCCTGTTTCACTCCTATTAAACCGTGGGAGTTTGATTTTATCAACTGCATTGTTTTCCAACCTGTGATTTTGCACACTGTTGAAAATCATCCAGTGTAATTTCTACAAAATTTGCAGAGTGAAATTATTGCTTATAACTCGTAATAAGAAGTCGCTGTTCTTGGTGTTACAAGAGTTCATCCCTACGGGATGCATCAAATTGTATCGGTTATTTGGGCAAGTTATTGAACACAAATACATTTCCATCGTAAGTAACGTTTTTAGAGCTACAGCTTTCACGTGGGCTCCGAACCACCGAGTCACGTACGCCACCACATAGCTAAAAGCCATAGATTATTACAAAATTTGTACCCGGCTTCCCAGACACTATTTCTGCACCTCCTATTTCTATTGCTATCACAATAACATTGGTCAGGTTCTATGTATTTCAATTTTATCGAATGCCAGTTAGATATTTATTTTGTTTTCACCATTCAAACAAAACTAGAGGTCGTCCAGTGGTTGAAAACTCAACCAAAAATATGTAATGTACAGACTATTTTATTTTCCCACTACGCTGTTATTGAAACATGTGATTTCAATTTCTTTAATTTGTTTAGATTTTCTGTTCATATTTCGTTGTTATTTTATCACCAGAATGCCAACCCGTAAGGCCCATGTTAATTTTTGTAAATTAAGTTATTTTTTGTGCTTATTTTTAGCCTATTTTAGTTTATAAAGATATTTTACACATCTACAGGCAAATAACTTTCTAACCGTATGCGTAGATTTTCCCCGCGATGCACACGAGCTGAGAAAAAGGTTTTAAATAAACATGCTTGCCTATTAATATATAGATAGATTGGATATAATTTTTAATGCACGTAAATGTAAAAGTAACGAAAGCGGTGAAAACATAATTTGTGAGTCCAACGTTGTAAAGAGAGCCTCATTTTACCGACACTGACATATTGACAAGGTGTTGGTTATCAGAATACCTGTTATTGTTATCAGTCAGGAAAGTACGAACATTTCTTGTCTTGACGGAAGTTGAATATGAAATCTCACTGTGTTTTTGGCCTCTGGGGACATCAAAACGAAAAAATAAATCGGCCCCAGGTCTTACCATGAGACCGACGGTAATAGCTTATTCTGTATGGGAAATTCGCTAAAAATACTAAACTTAACTCTACATGTACTGGAAGTGTACATTCTTCGAATTTCTCTAAATCTAAACCACAAAATTTTTTAACAATGCAAGAGTATGGTTTAGCTATAATAATTAGTTTGTACTAAATTCAACTCTTTTTTCATACATGTCATTATTTCGCTTTAAATGTGCAGTAACAATACGTAAAATACAATACACTTCTATTACATTTCAAAGAAAAGAGAATTAGTATTTTTCTACATATTTTTTACTCATAAATTTGTCTATATAATACTTTATAAGTATAATTGTTTTGTGGTAATTCGTCAATTGTTACTTAATATTTATACTTATGGATAAATTTTGTCAAAAAATTACAAAACGTAGTTCACATGCGAGTATATGTAAACCTTTAACTTAAGTCAACTCGATGATTTTATGTAACAAAGTAACTCGTCAGATAAACTAGTAGATGAAAACATGATGCAACTTGCATTCTGAAAGTTTGAGCAATTGTTAAGATAATTGCAGCAGTTACTTCACATCAACAGTCGTCTCCTAAGGTCTTGGAAATATTGGAGATCTCATCAGATAGATTATTTGATTTTATTAAAAGTTATAATTTAAATCTTAAATCTCGTGTAGTATGTATAAATGGCCAACAGAATCAAAACCTTTTTTCAATAGTTTGTTTATTCAGACAGGATCATAGTGAATAATATGTTGCGATTTTCATTTAAACTTTTGAATAAAACAATTTTTATTCCATGTAAACAAATACAGTTAAAAAGCAGAACGAAACCTACCATTATTTACCTCTTAAATTTTACTTTTATATGTTTTGTTAGAAAACAAATCTAAATAAGGTTCTTTCAAAATCACTGACACGGGTATATCAATACTTTCACATGAAATGCGTGTTTCCATCATATATAGTTCAGATGACAGAGATTACCACTAAAAGTCCCTACTCATAACTTCTATGACAGGTTGTTTTCGTTTATAGGCTTAGGCCTATCTCTCATTGCCACTGACAGCGATGCAACGAAACATTCTACCAAACACAAATTGCACCACTCAACAATTAAATTGGCCTGAACAGCTGATTAGTTGAAGTTCGAATCATTACAATTTTACTTCTTCTCTCTCAATCATTAAAGCTCATAACCCTTGTTATTATGAGCAAAACTATGCTGTTATGAAAGTAAACAATACTAAATGTGGAACTTTTCACTTCTAAGAACTGAACTGAAAATTGTACTAAAAACGGTCGTAGGCGAACTAATTAATTGCATAACTCCAAACTAGATATTCAAAGTACCATTACTAACACCAATGTTATTAACAACAATGAATCCCAGTGGAATTCATCCAAGAATTTTTATACCGAGTCATTCCTCCATCATCGACAAAGAGGCCGGCGATGACAAAGGCATTGCCCGGGGAAAGCTCTAGTCTTTGTTTAGGAACAACTGTGAACTGTACTCAGCGCAGAGCATTATACTAGCATTACTGTGAACCGTACTTCGTACCAGCCGTTGCTTTTACTCGCACATTACTCCATGCGGGGTCGGTTTTACTTTTATGACTCCAAACCTAGACGACTTTTATGTTACTCTGTGTTCACTTTTGAAGAATGGAGCCTATTTTTATTTTCAACTGTGGTTGGTTTTTTTACCTCGATTAGTACATAAAATAAAGAAAGATTGTTTCAATTACATAGGATTTTGAAGTTTTTATCGTATGTTACTAGGTTAATAAATTGCGCATTTTATTTTTAATAGAGTTAAAAGCTGGGTTATAAGCAAAACTAATAATTAAGTTTTTTACTTTTAAAAGATTAGGCTATGTCTGTTTTACGTTAAGAAAGTTACATTTCTGCTCGGTATATGTACGTGTGCTTTGCTATTAACTAAGTCGACATTGTTAAAAAACCAGAACCATGATCGTGTTTATTTTAGAATAAACATATAGCTAGTAGGGATCTTTGCACCAAGTGCTATTTTTAATAGTACATTTAATAAACTACAGTTGGATACATTTTTGAATGTTCCCTTGTAAACTAAAACCAACCCCTATTTTGACATAGGCCTACAATACAATATTTTAATCCTCTTACGTTAGCTTAACAGGTAAAATAATAGGGTGGGCATTAATTGCGCCAACAATTCCAGGGAGCCACCCGATACGTTCCTTAACTAAGCCAAGTGGAGGCCCTCTTTGACTGTATATTTTAACTACAGTATTATTTTGCATGTATTGTTTTTGGTCATCTTATTTTATTGCATGTTGCATGACAAAATCACAGCACAGTTGTGTGCAATGATCAATAAAGATCCTGAATCTGTATAATTGAGTAAGTTAGGCTACGTTATGTTAGGTTAAGTTAGGTTAGGTTAAGTTAGGTTAGATTAGGTTAGGATGACACGTAAACAAGGGCATTCCTTCTGCCGGTAAACTGGTTTGGCTTGGCGCAACTGAAAATTGTTTTTTGTAATTTAAACGAATGATTCACCTCACTATAGTGGAATAACAGTAATGTGTTTAGTACACAGTATACTAGGGCTATTCAGCTGGTTATCCATATCTGCCGGTATAAAACTTAGTCAATGAAAATGAAAATTTAATAAAAAAAAATGAAAAGGACGTTCGTTACGCCCCAAATTACCGTTACTCCATGAACAATTGAAAAAGAATTTGTTTACAATTAAAATTAACCTAACACGAATAAAATTTAAAAGTATTGAATTGAAATGTTATCATCCTAATGTTAAAATCGTACAAACGTCCAAACGTAGTATGTTATCCCTCGATTTATTTAAATACATTACAAATAATTTGATCGATTGGTTAATTAATTATGGATCTTACTTAAATTTGGAAAATATAGCTATTTCAACGACTTATTTTTTGATGGCCAGGAACTGTACTCTACTATCCTTGATCATACATTGGTCTTTAAATGAATTATCATGGTAAAAATTAACATATAATCTTAGTCAACAACAAAGCTTAACAAGTCATTCACTCCATGCTGCACTCATACTGTAGCCATAAAAGCTTAAAACACGTCCAAAAAGCACATCGTTGTCTCATCGACGGTCTGAGTGCTTGAAAGCTTTTGAATTGGCAAAAAAAGATCTTAAGAGGGAAAATTTACGTTAATGTTTTTTCTTAGACTTTGCAAAAACCATAATGTAAATTTAGTTTTAAGTTTCACAAATGGAATAAATAAACCTTCAATTCAATTAGTATGCAGGTTTACTGCAATTGAGGCAATTAAACGACTAATTTAAAAAGTGCTGTAAAGAACAAGCCTATTTGAAAGGACAACACAACAATTAATTGTTACAATATTCTGAAGGATGAGATCGGATTATCACGTGACCGATCAGCTAAAGATGATACTCTGGTCAAATCAGCTGATTTAACTACAAGGCAATAACATATGACCATCCTTGACCTCTCGTCCCGTCAGGATTTGCTATCCCTAATAACAATACGTTGTTGAACATTGAAACTTGATTGATAACGTAAGCATAAACTTATATATTTCTTTATATAGATTTCTTTTTTATAACTCCGTATTTTTTTATTTAACTATACTCAATTTGCAATAAACAGTATTTGCATGTATCATGTGCCTACTGGTAAGATATATGTGTAGCCTACATAAAGTTTAAATAAATAGGGATTTGTTGACTTTAATTCTGCGTTTGCTTAAAAGACGATGGAAAACTTAGCATATCTGTTTGAAGACCACAAAGAAGTTTGATAGCATATAAAGAAGCAAATAAGAGGTATTTTACTACAAAAATAATTTTCTACTATTTCCTCGATATTATAAAATATTCTTTTAATGTTTACAAAAACTGGTTCGGGAACTTTCACAAATTTCCCTACAGAACTAGTTATTACTGTAGCCCTAAGATAAGATATAGTTCCTAGACCACCGTACTTTTTCTTTTTGTGTCACTAAAAACTTCGTTCATATTGTTATATCAATCTAATTCTGTCAAATAAATTATTCGTTTGTCACCGAGTCCTTACAAATATTAGTCAAGACGTGATAGTTTTTTAGTTTGTATTTCAGCAAAATATAACCTAAAAAGTTCTAGCGACGCTTAGTTTCGGAGAAGCGTAACACAATGCAAAGTTGATGACGCGATGATCGACAGCTGAGAAGACACAGGAGGTGAGCTATAATTAACCGTGGCTCCTAGCCATGTATTGGATCTGAAACTGATCTGTAACTAGTACAGTATATCATACAACCCTATCAAACTTGATGGGACAACACAGACGACAAAACCGTTTCGTGACTCGACGTCGTTATCTTCAATATAACTGAGTTTATTACTAATATCCTCAGCGATGATAGTAGAAATTATGTCATGATGTTTATTAGATTACTAGCAGCTATTGCTTTGCAAGTTATAACTGTCATCTGTAGTTATATTAAACTAGTAGGGTGCCTTCGGTCAAAGTTAACTGTATAACGTTTGCCTTTGGAAAGACCGTGTTGAACGAACGAAAATATATTTTTCCTATAGTCACCTAACAAAGTGGCATTCTTTGCACTGACTAGAGCACAGAAAGTTGCTAATTGCTGCATCTACTTACTTTTGCAGCACAGTTTTTTTGGCACACACCAGTATTCCATCCAAACAACACAAAACAGCGTACTTTAACACGTAATGACAAAATACGTGTACGCTTGAAAAAAGTTGGCAACACATCTTATGAAACAACACATCTTAGTCAGTAACAAAGCTACACAAGGCATCTCACTCCATTCTCCACTCATCCTTCAACTATCCCCCACAGGTCAACCACCCCGTACGTAGATACGTTTATAATCATGGACGTAGCATTTGGGACGTACATTATTAGGGTAAAAATACGCACATAGGTGGCGTCCTCATCTCAATGATTGTGATTCTTTTAATGAATTGGTTCCAACCAGCAACATTCATATTTAAAGGTGAATAGTATTTTACAATAGGGTGAAAAGTCAACAAACATTATTTTAAGGAGCTGGTTGTACGTTTTATAATTTAGGCGATGGCACTTCGATATGCAAAGTTAATACAAATTGTCTGTAGGATATTTAGTCCCATTTTAAGTACACACTTTTAATTTTCTCCAGAAAGTTTCGATGGTAAGTGACGTAATCCCAGACCTAATTAATAAAGCATATAGCGTAATTCTGATTATAACAGCACCCCTACAGCAAGACTATCATTGATAATGCCGATCGTTGTAATGAGATTGGTCTTGATGCAATCTTTGACTATACACTACTATGCAGTAGAGATTCGTACGTGGGAGTCGCGGGAGTCTACTTCTGTATCAAAAATGAGTTTTGCAATATCAGACGAGCTTAACCCAAATGAGCTCCTAGTTTAGAAGCAACATTCTTCGCATCACAATAGAGAATCTCTCTAGTTTCAAAGTTAAACAAATTCTACCGAATTCCGTGTAGTTTCTTACATTGTGGTCGTGTTTAATTGATTACATCATCATATGTATGTTAAATAATGGACTTCAAGGATTAAACCTCAATTGTTAGATATTAAGACATAAGACATAAGATCAATTTATTTCCTTTAGAACTTTAAGTACAAAGTCATTGGAAAACGTCAGTAATTCTAATACATTAAGAAATATACATTGAAGATTTTATAAATAAAAGAATTCCTTCAACATCACATAATGGGAACATACATAATGTGCCAGGTGAAAAAATGAAGAAGTCCTGAAACTCGCCATGCAAAGAGTGAAAAACCAAACAGCACACTCGGCAAAACATTGGGATTACAATGATACTGACTTGTCGCACATAACCATCTATTCAAGTTTGTTTTTGTTATGATTTATGGTGAAAAATTTCAAAAAAACATGTTTTCCATAAGAAATACATTGAAAACGGTGTTTTTCACACTTTTTATTTGGGTGCGACTTTTAGCTGCCTTCTTTTAGTGTTTCCAAGAAGTGTATGGTATCAATTTGTAGGAAATTTTATTCTCTTTCAGAATATCACCTTCCACTTTGGTCGATTTCCTGGCCATTTAAAAGTTATTTGCAAAAAAGCTAAGCAACCTCCGAATTTATAATATGAGAAAATATTGAGTTTGGGATATTTTTGTTAAACTTTGTACAACTAAATCTAGACTTCTACTGGACCGATTTTGTTCATTAATGGATCATTAGAAAGCCTAACTCATGTACATTTGCAAATAATTATAAAATTGTGATTTTATTAAATATTTGTGGTGAAAAAGTAAAAATAACAACAATACATTAAAAACTGCTTTTTCAAGTTTCTGTTTTCAAGATTCTATTTGTAGCCAGGTTTTGGCTGCCTTTATTAAGTATTTTCAAGGAATGCATAGTACTTACTTGTAGTAAATTTTATTCTCTTTCAGAATATCACATTCACTTTTGTCAATTTCCTCTCCATTTACAAGATATTGGCAATAATCTAAGTGATCTCCAAATTTATAGTGGTGTGAAAATACTGAATTAGATATATTTTTGTTAAACTTTGTACAACTAAATCTATACTTCTACCGGACCGATTTTGTTACTTAATATGTCGTTGGAAAGCCTAATTTGTGTAGATTTGCAAATAATTATGAAAGTTTTATTTTATTACATATTTGAGGTGGAAAAAATAAAAATAAAAAATAATACATTTAAAACTCCTTTTTTCCAAGTTTATATTTCCAATTTTATATTTGTAGCCAACTTTAGGATGCCTTTATTGAGTATTTTCAAGAAATACATAACAGTAATTTGTAGGAAATTTTATTTTCTTTCAGAATATCACCTTCCACTTTGGTCGATTTCCTGGCCATTTCAAAGTTATTTGCAAAAACGTGAAGCAACCTCCAAATTTATAGTAGTGAGAAAATACTGAATTAAAGATGTTGTTGTTAAGCTTTGTACAATTAAATCTACAGTTCTACTGAACCGATTTTATTAATTAATAGGTCATTGGATAGCCTAATTTGTGAAGATTTGCAAAATAATTATGAAAGTACTGTTGAGGTTGCAAGCAAGATCGTTTGGCTATAAATCGATGATAAATAACTCCATTTTTAAACAATTTGTGTTGGTCGTGATTTAGCTGTGTGCTTAAATGAAATGGAGCTGGCACTTCAATGAAGGTTCTTAGTTCAAAACAAATTGAATAACGTAATCAGAATTAAGTAAATATATATATCTAAAACTAAATTCCATATCCAAGATATAATCAAATTTATATTTTCTGATTGAGCGATATAGTATCTTGAACTTAACTGATTAAAACTATCAATATCTCAAGTGAAAGGTTTTGAAGTATTTTAAGACCAAGACATATAAAATAACTTAAATAAAAATAGAGTTACGTATCATTGATTGCAGATAGGTACTAAAACGATTTTAATTATTGTTGATTCGTGATTCAGCAGTGTGCTTTAGGTAGTCCGATCTTAATTATCAATAGCTCAAATGAAAGCTGGTATTTCACTTAAGGTTTTAGACCAAAATGTATAATGTAATTAGAACTGCTGGAATACATCTTTAATTGAAGAAAAAAAATTCTTTCGTCGATTAATAGATTAGATAAATTAATGATGATGCTTGATGACAAATATGTGCTTGTATAGCTTTATTTTAAGACCAAAATTATGAAGATCGGTCGGGTAGAAGAACCCTCCTGTAAACCATCGCCCGCCTGCGAAACATTAAACTCGAAAAAAACAAATTTAACTCCCATAAGAAATGTACAGGGAGGCAGTTTGTGCATAGCTCGAAATATACGTCAAAATGAATGCCGATGCTTGATGGCAAATCTGCGGTGCGTCCATAATGAAAATCGGTCGGGTAGAAGAGCTAACCCGACTCGGAAAAGAAAAACCAATTATTTTTATAGATGGCCGTGGATGGCAATAATTGGTTTACCAGCATGCATAATCTAATCATACGAAACATGTGTTAATAATTCAACAGCTTAGGCTTATTGTTATATTGTTATCTAATTAATTTTTCTTTGATAAAATGTTGTTGTTAACAATTTGCATTTGTGTTTAAAGTGTGTTTCTTATGTTAAGTGTGATTCTAATGTTATGTGCTTAAACTGTACCATTAATATTAGTGAGTAAAGTGGTGTATGGATTTCATAACCATTATTTTACTAGAGACCGTTGTATTCAACCACAACGGGCACTGTTGCTAGTTATTATATAATCCGTACACAATATTTATGCATAAACGTACAAATTGCTCAGAATTAAAAAGGTTTAGTTTGAATTTTAAGAGATAGACATAAAATATATGGTAAATAAGGGTTGTACCAATATAGGCAACTGTATAAGCAAACTATGAGTTTCAAAGTCAGGAGAATAAACAGTCTACTTGTGCAGTTATCTAGACAAAATATTTTGGCTTGGATATTTTTATGAATTAAGCCGATTTTTGGCTGGATACTAAATAATCCAGGCTATCTTTGTAGAGCGATTTGACGTTATCAATAAATAGTTCGACACACTTTTGATAACAGTTGCGAGAATGGATGTTGTGTTTCATGATACTGTACAACCAAGATAAAACAACCGCGTCCTCTGTTAGCTTGGCAAACATCAATCTCAAACTGTGTGACGTCATCAAGTACAGTCTCACATACCCATTCTGTACACTAACAGTGCTGTTATGACGTCACAAAGTGCTGTCTGGTATACTATGTACACTAACAGTGCCATTATGACGTCACATAGTGCTGTCTGGTATACTATGTACACTAACAGTGCTGTTATGACGTCACAAAGTGCTGTCTGGTACACTATGTACACTAACAGTGCTGTTATTAATGTCACAAAGTGCTGTCTGGTATACTATGTACACTAACAGTGCTGTTATGACATCACAAAGTGCTGTCTGGTATACTATGTACGCTAACAGTGCTGCTATAACGTCACATAGTGCTGTCTGGTATATTATGTACACTAACAGTGCTGTTATAACGTCACATAGTGCTGTCTGGTACACTATGTACACTAACAGTGCTGTTATGACGTCACAAAGTGCTGTCTGGTATACTATGTACACTAACAGTGCTGTTATGACGTCACAAGGTGCTGTCTGGTATACTATGTACACTAACAGTGCTGTTATGACGTCACAAAGTGCTGTCTGGTATACTATGTACACTAACAGTGCTGTTATAACGTCACAAGGTGCTGTCTGGTATACGATGTACACTAACAGTGCTGTTATAACGTCACATAGTGCTGTCTGGTATACTATGTACACTAACAGTGTTGTTATAACGTCACATAGTGCTGTCTGGTATACTATGTACACTAACAGTGCTGTTATAACGTCACATAGTGCTGTCTGGTATACTATGTACACTAACAGTGCTGTTATGACGTCACAAAGTGCTGTCTGGTATACTATGTACACTAACAGTGCTGTTATGACGTCACAAAGTGCTGTCTGGTATACTATGTACACTAACAGTGCTGTTATAACGTCACATAGTGCTGTCTGGTATACTATGTACACTAACAGTGCTGTTATAACGTCACATAGTGCTGTCTGGTATACTATGTACACTAACAGTGCTGTTATGACGTCACAAAGTGCTGTCTGGTATACTATGTACACTAACAGTGCTGTTATGACGTCACAAAGTGCTGTCTGGTATACTATGTACACTAACAGTGCTGTTATGACGTCACAAAGTGCTGTCTGGTATACTATGTACACTAACAGTGCTGTTATGACGTCACAAAGTGCTGTCTGGTATACTATGTACACTAACAGTGCTGTTATGACGTCACAAAGTGCTGTCTGGTATACTATGTACACTAACAGTGCTGTTATGACGTCACAAAGTGCTGTCTGGTATACTATGTACACTAACAGTGCTGTTATGACGTCACAAAGTGTTGTCTCGCACAATCTGTACATGAACATAGTAGTAATGACGTCAAAAAGAGCTGATCCCCACAATCTGTACACGAACATAGTAGTCATGACGTCACAAAGTGCTGTTTCGCACAATCTGTACACAAACATAGTTGTTACTAGCAGAGTACCCGTCCTTCGTACGGGGTTGGTATATAAGTATAAAATGCTTATTGCAGTTATACTCAAGCTTTGCGATTGCAATGGGTGGAGGACACAGTTTGATAAAATTTGCTTTTTAGCGAATTTCCCTATAGGGAAGTAGCTTTTACCGTAGGTCTCATGGTAAGACTTAGGCCCGGGACCGATTTACTTTTTCATTTTAATGTCCCCAGAGGCCAAAAACACCATTCGTTCAAATTTTTATATATGTATATATATATAGGTATATATATATATAGATTTATATATATATATATATATGTGTGTCCGTGAACACGATAACTTGAGTAGTTTTTATCCGATTTTGATGAAATTTGGTTTGAAGGTGTAAGGCGGGATAAACTTGAATGAGTTCGCGATCCAGCATGATCGGACCATGGGAACAGGGTTTTATGGGGGGTTTTATGGGGTAAAAATTGGTTTTTCTCACTTCTTACCCTCAAAACACAAAATTTCCCAATTTTTCTCTAAACCTTCTTAAAGAGCTTAAAAAAACCAACAATTCAGTATATCAAAGTGTTTTTGTACGGTTATTGGTTACGGAGAAAACTAAAAAAATGGTAAATTTAAAATTCCCTTGTTATTCTTATGGAGAATATTGTAAAATGTTGTAGTTTGCTTCTTTATGGATATATTTTGATCAAACTTGGAAAATTTATTTATTTTATAGTAAGCTATCAATATTTTACTAAAAACACACTACTTTATTAGTTTCCTTGTAGCAGCAAACCTAGGTACTCGTTAAACCTAATGTTATTTAAATAGATCAATTGAAAATCAATTCGGACAAATGGAAATTCGCTTAGACGGCAGGTTTGCTGCGGCGGGGGTATTTAAATTTACAGTATTCTATAGTATTACACATCTACCATAGCCATAATGTTCTACCATTTTACCTAAACAATAGAGAAAAATAAATTATCAATTCGCAAAATATCACAAATTATTCATGAAATGAAAAACATATACATAACTGTAAACAATCCTACTTTGACAGTTCTCATTGCGAATCACAGTTTTTTGTTGCTGCTTAGTTCAAATTAGCTGTTTCATAAATGAAAAAAAAATATAGTGCTGCACCCTGTTGGTAAATCTTATAACTTTTTAATGCTTTTCCATATCATAGAACCAACTTTTTTAGTTGAAACAGCTGACTAAATTCTTTAATTCCCTTTAAATATGAATACTCATAAGGTTAACATGGGGAATTACAGAGCCACTGGGGCGGAGCCCGAAAGGATTTTTGAGATAAGAATATGCCTATATGTTAATCGGGAATGTAAGCTATCATCATGCGAAATTTCAGCCCAATCCGTCCAGTGGTTTATGCGTGATTGAACTTCAAACAAACAAACAAACAAACACACAAACTTTCACATTTATAATATTAGTAAGATGAGATAACGTCATAAAAACTATCCTATATACCTTGTACACGAAATTTGATGTTATGACGTTTGTTAGTGTTGTCTCATATATTTTGTACATGACAAAGATATTGAGTGCTGTTATATACAGTACTTTTTATGCAACATTTCCTGTTAGGTGCCATAAAGTGCTACCTCAGACAATTATTTAAACAAATATTTAATAAATCTAATAGAGGTGGCTGTGTATTTATTTCTACCATACGGATGCTTAAAAACTCATGTTTGTTCCATACAGATGGAGATATCACATACGTTATAACACTTGTATGTATCCTAAAACTTCGACTCAGTTTTAAAGACTAGTTCCTAAACCCTGATCCTGGAAAAATATTCTTTGAAACTCGAGATACCTAGTGAAGACAGTGTAAATGGTGGGAAATGTGAACTCAAATAATGAACTCTTAGCCTCTAGTGAACTCTAGTGGCGCCACAAGTCGTCTTTTGAGGGCTTCAACAGCTAATTAATTTCCACACTTGAAGCTGCAGAAACCTTAAGAACTAATGGAAAACTAAGAAAATAAAATGTTTTATTTTTGTCGATTGTTCCTTTTGCTCATGATTTATAATAATTTATAATCAGTAACAAACTTTTAGCAATATTTGTCATATTATTAATCAGAACTTCTATTAATCAGAATATTAGGGGAGATGGAGCGTGAAAGTAGTAAATTTGTCACATTTTTTACCAAATCACAGGGGAAATGGGTAATGCGATTCTTACCAAAATTGGCATTCCGGGGTGGAAAAACTAATAATGATCACTAGCTTTTTTAAATTAAAAAATATATATGTTTTTTTATTACAAAACAATTATAAATATTGCAAATTTGATGAGTCAAAAACATGTAAAAAACAAGTTTAAAATGTTAAAATTTAAAATAGCTAAATTTGAAAATTGTTTACTTAAAAGTACGTTTGATGCCTTGCTAAAATACATTAACATATATTGTAATTATGTAACACAAACAGAATACGTTTATCGTTGCATACTATAGCCCCAGCATGAATTGAATAAATTTGATCTTTACAATGTTTCATCGCTTAAAACGTCGATCGATTATTTCAAGTGCAAAACTTTAAATAGCCACTATTATTTCGAAAGAAAATTTAATTGATTATTGTTTATGCAACTAATTGAAACTTAATTGCAGTTTTATATTGTCTTGGCAAACACTCATGTTATAATTTATGAAGATTAAAAAATTCGCGTTGTTTCTGAAAACAAAATGGCGGCTCTTTATTGGTTAGTTGGGGTAGTATTGGCCTCTTTTTGTGATATTATCATTCTCAAATGATTATTTTTTATAGGGGTTTCTATGGCTACTTTAGGTATGTTTGTATTCCATGTGTACTGATTGAGTTTTTATTTTTATGTAATTTACCAACTTGAAACCAATTAAAAAACCAGTTAAATGATACCTATTGGATTAATCGTCACCATTTCATATGTGTTCGAGAAATATTAAACGGTATCAGCATTCTGAAACATACCTTCTCCCATAAGCTTGTCAACAACCTTTATCAAGGGTAAGCGGTGGGAGTAACTTTGATATTTTATAGGAAAAATGACAAAAGTAGCAATAAATTTTGATCCGTAATTGTTACAGCATTGTGGGGGAAGGGGGGGGGGTTGTACTATCTTGTTTAGAATTATTAGGAACATAGGCCTAACATATAAACTTTGATCAAACCAGCTTTTTTTAAAAAAATCCGATTTTTAAAAATATTATGTGGTTTTTTTATAAGAAAATAACATAAGTTACAATAACTTTTTAACCATAACTTTTTACGGATATGGGATTTGTACCATTTTGTTCAGAATTTAAAGGACTACAACATTCTAAATGTTTATGAAAATCATTCTGGCCATTTTGGAGAAAACCTGATTTTACGAGTTTTGATTGAAAAATCCCCATAAAAACAAAAATTTATAAAAAATTTAAAAAAAACCTGGAGATACCATGGATTAGTACCTACATACCAAATTTCATCAAAATCGTACCACATGTGTGGTCTGTAGCTCTGTACACATCCACACATAGACACACACACACACACACACAGACATCACTTCGAAAACCCCCTTTTTGGGTTCAGGGGACCCAAAACGGGTATATCCACTCAAAACTCAACCACGAAAATTTTGACGAAAACAATACTTTCTCCATATACCATGTATAGGGGGAGAAAGTATATAAAAAAAACAACACAAATCCCAACGATCTAAAAATCATGTACAGAGCCAATTATTTCCATTCAAACCAAGCGCCTTTTGTTGGTGATGTTGGTATCAACATTAGAATGGTTGAGGTTATCGACTCGGACAGTTGGCGATATTGACTCGAACGTGTTCGACATCATTCTTCACTTTGCCATCAAATCGGACAACAAAACGTGCACGCAATGCTAAACTTAACCCTGACATTCAGTAATATTTTAATGCTCTGTCTACTTAACTTGTAATAAACGACCAGTAATTTGTTTCGAAAATACTTACCCTAGTCATCAGTAACAAACTCTAACATAATATTTATGAGCTAAATCGGTTAACAGTTCAATCTAAAACCAATACAAGACATGTTATTTTATTTGTAATAGGACAGCTGGTATATTCAATCAGCTGTTTTTATGAATTCATTGTTGTAATCTATTAGTACAGTAAAAATATGTTTTGACCCAAAAAAAATTAGCACAACCGGGGAATTTGGTACAGATGTTGGGTGTACCTTCCTTTTGAACATACTAAAAGTCCCTTAAAATTAAAGCTGTGCTACGGCCGCCATATTGGAAAATGGCGGCATATTTATGTATTTTTCGCTATAGTGACTTTATTATTAGAGATACAGGAAAAAGCTAAATGTACAAAATGTAGGTCATCTAAAAATACACATTTTTTGTATTTACCATCTTTCTCTAAACCCAACGGTTTTTGAGTTATTTGTTATTAAGTATATTTAGTTTTTTCTATTTATCAAAAATAGGTGAAACACATGGAAATTGACCGTTACTTTCAAGGATTATGATAATTAATCCTATTTAGTTAAATAGTGTGATACTATAAAATCTAAAAATTTAAGCTTATTTTATGAGTAAAACAACTCCGCCACAGCAAACCTGCAGACTCAGCAAATTTCCATTTCATTGGATGTTTTATTAAAAAATGTATATAAATAAAATTAGGTTCAACAGGTACCTAGATTTGCTGCTACAGGTAGGTTATTATAGTGTGTTTTTTTTAAGTAAAATATCAATACCTTACTATAAAATAACTAATTTTCCAAGTTTGATCAAAATATATCTATAAACAAGCAAACTGCAACAGTTAACTAATTCATAAGAATAGCATGGGAGTTTTAAATTTACAATAAACAAATTTGAATATACAAATTTTGGTTGTGTTTACTAAAAAGATGGCGATTATTCGTCACAATTAGAATATTAACCAAATGGGTTTTCAAAAGGAGATGGAGCCTGTTATTTAAGTAATATTAATTCGTACTAAGCACCGAAAATATTGTATGCAGTAAGGTAATCTACCATATTTTGTAAAGTACGCAATAGTCATTTTAATATTTTATCTTCATTTTTTATCCATTTAATAGTTACCATTTTAGTATTTTGATGGCACCACCACACTACACTAACTAACTATACTTGACATCCCATTGTAAATTTGGAAGGGTGTTTTTCGTGTCTAGTTCATGTTGGTGACTAATTAAGTACGGTATAGTATAGTTAGTTTTATTTATAAAAAAATCGGTGAAACCCATCGCAATCGACGGTTACTTTCAAGGTTTACGACAATTATTCATCCTACTTAGTTGATATCAGAGTGATAGTGGTAGTGCCATCAAAATATTAAAATGTTAATTTATTAAATGGGTAAACATGAGTATAAAATATTATGGTGGAATGGCCTCTGGATCGTCTGAATTAACTATATAGTGGTTTAAATTACCTTGTTACTGTCAAACTTGTAGTCTACTAACTACAAAGGATCGTTTTGACAGTAACAAGGTAATTTAAACCACTATATAAAATATTAATATGACTATTGCGTAGTTTACAAAATATGGTTGATTTCCTCACTGCATACAATATTTCCGATACTTGGTACGAGTTAATATTACAGTACTTAAATTACTTGCTTCATCTCCTTTTGAAAACCCATTTGGTTAATATTCTAATCGTGACGAATAATCGCCATCTTTTTAGTAAACACAACCAAAATTTGTATATTCAAATTTGTTTATTGTAAATTTAAAACTCCCATGCTATTCTTATGAATTAGTTAACTGTTGCAGTTTGCTTGTTTATAGATATATTTTGATCAAACTTGGAAAATTAGTTATTTTATAGTAAGGTATTGATATTTTACTTAAAAAAAACACACTATAATAACCTACCTGTAGCAGCAAACCTAGGTACCGGTTGAACCTAATTTTATTTATATACATTTTTTAATAAAACATCCAATGAAATGGAAATTTGCTGAGTCTGCAGGTTTGCTGTGGCGGAGTTGTTTTACTCATAAAATAAGCTTAAATTTTTAGATTTTATAGTATCACACTATTTAACTAAATAGGATTAATTATCATAATCCTTTAAAGTAACGGCCAATTTCCATGTGTTTCACCTATTTTTGATAAATAGAAAAAACTAAATATACTTAATAACAAATAACTCAAAAACCGTTGGGTTTAGAGAAAGATGGTAAATACAAAAAATGTGTATTTTTAGACGACCTACATTTTGTACATTTAGCTTTTTCCTGTATCTCTAATAATAAAGTCACTATAGAGAAAAATACATAAATATGCCGCCATTTTCCAATATGGCGGCCGTAGCACAGCTTTAATTTTAGGGGACTTTTAGTATGTTCAAAAGGAAGGTAAACCCAACATCTGTACCAAATTCCCCGGTTGTGCTAATTTTTTTAGGTTTATGGAATTTTTCTCTTATTTTTACTGCACTATATATTAAGCTATAACTAGGAATGAATCAATAGGATCACACAACCAATTTTAATCATGTCAAAACCTAGTTGGGCTGTAGCAATCCTTGAATTTTTTTTAAGTCTAGAGATTGTCCAAATATAATAAGAAGGCTCAAAATCTTGTACCGAAACAAAAATTGCATTTTTTTGTTTGTTTATGTGGGAAAAGAATTAAATCAACTTTGCGGCTTAACTAAAAACTGAACTTGAAGTAGTTAAACTAGCAAGTTATTAAATAATCTTGACTTTTAAGTCGTTGATAATTTTTTACTGACAGTATCCCTTTTATCCTTTTATCTACTCCTTTTATCTACTACTCCTTTTATCTATGGTATCACATGCAAGTGAAGATTATGGATAAACCCCATTACTATGATTAGATAGCATGGTAGGCTACTATAGAAAATGTGAATTAAAATCATCTAAAAATGTTATTTTTCTACATGATAGGGTAAACATTTTTATTTACTAGATTATAGTAATTCAAGCATATGAAAAGTTGTGTCATTTTGCAATATTATTATTCCCAAAGTCATTGCAGTTAATTTAAACTGTCGACAAGAAAATATTATGATTGTGATTATTCAGTTTTTGTAAAATATTGCTTGTAATCTAGAAATAAAGACTACGTTTTAATAAACCAAGCTTTACTTATACACATAAAAAATTCTGTTTGGACGCAGCATTGATGGCATTGTATTCCTACAGTTTAATATGAAACATAATATTTTTCCAGAGGTCTTAAGCAACAATGCTGAGTTTTCTAAGCTTTCTAAACAATGGAGGCAACAATAGGTTAGCCCAGACAGTATTGGAAAGAATATTACATTGTTGAGCAATGATAACTTGTAACTAATTCACCTTTAAAGTTAGAAAGATGTGCACGTAAAAATACATACATTGTACATGGTATTTAACCAAGATTTAAACATATTTTTTTTTTTTTGTTAAACTGGTTTTCAACATGTTCTGAACTCTTAACTTAATTGTTGTGTAGTATTTTTAGTTGTGTTAGTTTTGAAAATGTAGTATAGCAACTAGCAAATATAAACCATTTTGTTAGCGAGTTTCCTATATAGGGAATAAGCTATTAATGTTGGTCTCATGTTGGACCTAGACCATGGACCAATTTATTTTCCAATTTGATGTCCCCAGAGGCCAAAAACACCATCCGTTCAAATTCATAAATATATTATATGTGTGTCCATTTAGCATGATGACTTAAGCAAAAATCATCCAATAGTTTAATTCTTATATAAAAATTACTTTTTATTTATAAAATATATTAGTTTGGTCAACGTTGTTCAATCAACATGAGCATTATCGGACCACGGAAACGGGGTTTTATGGGGTAAAAAAACCTTTTCTAATTTTTAACCCTCTAAACATAGAATTTCACAATTTATCTCCAAACTATTTTGTAGATCTTAAAAAACAAATAATTTAGTATTTTTGAAGTGTTGTTATAGGCTATGGTATAAGTTACAGAGAAAATTTAAAAATTGAAAACTGAAAATTCCCATGTTATTCTTATAGAGAATAAAAAGTTTTTGTAGTTTGCTTGTTTATGGATATGTTTTGATTAAACTTGGCATATCCGGCATGGCGACATATGTATTTATTTTCTACTAAGCTATATTCACATTTTACTAAAAAAAAATTCTTTATTAAGTACTGTACTGTACTTATTAACCCTAATGCCATTTAAATAGGGTATAAATCTGTATAAATCTAACATGTTTAAGGAGATATTTAAGTGAACATCCAATCAGGCAAATGGAAGTTAGCGGGGGTATTAATTTAAATTCTCTTCTGCATTCCTATCCCTTTACAAAGCATAAATGAAGAAATTGGTCTGTTGTAGTAGGAGGAATTTCATTTTTTTTATTTGTAATTTTGCCTGATAATAAATTTAGTTACTTTCTGTTTAACATAAAAATTACCACCGTAAAACACACCCACTTGTTTTCTATTGTTATTTGTGTAACTAGTGTGCAAAGTGGCACTTTGTTGTACATTTATATGTTAAACTCCTAAATTTGTTTATATTTCATGTAGGAACTTCTTTGCATGGTGAGTTACAGGTCACATTGTGTATGCATTTTCTTTATTATATTATATTATATGATGTTGAAGGAATTTCTTTTTATTCATAGATCTTATGTATATTTTATAATGTATTTTATAATGTAGAATTTGACGTTTTCCAATGACTTGTATATTGTAAGTTTTATAGGAAATAAATTGATCTTATGTCTTATGTCTTATGTCTTACATGAGAGAAATGTTTATCCACGAGTGTGGAAAGTTTCTCAAGCGCAGCAAAAGCATTTGCACTCGCACTACACATTATATTTTCCTACAGTTACTATAAAGCATATAAAAAATTTGTTTTTCAAACACAATATAACACGTTTTTAGGAACGTTGAATGAAATGGGAAACGCTGGACCAGATGATCGTAGTCGTAGATCTTTAAATGTTACCAACCTATTTCCAAGCGTACATGGATTACGTGCCTAATTAAAGCACGCTGTTTTGTGTTGTTTGATTAGAATACCGGAGTGCGGCAAAAGTAAAAAGTGTTAGGCAAAGTAAGTAATGCAGCAATTAGCAGCTTTCTGTATGATCGCAAGGAAGCCCACTTTGTCAGGTGACTTTAGGAAAAGGTATTTCTAATTTTGTTTCCTGGTGGTAAAGTTTGACATAGACACATCACCATCTCATTATGAGTTAGTGTCATTATCAACTCTGACACTATCATGTGTTGTCAGGTCACCCGGAGGTAAACATAAACAAAGCTCTTACCTCACTTGATGTATCGTGATCATATAGTGGCAACTTACAACCATTGAGGACTTAATCACACACAGCCATTATCTTGACATGAATGGTGTTAAGCTTGTATGGTTCTAGATGGCGGTTTCCTACAAGATAATGTTTTTGTTTACTAATATTCACCAGATGTTCGGGTTTAGATACTGTCAACATTGGAGCTTATTCAGGATTGGTTTCTATACTCAATACTCAGTGTGTTGTACTTTTCTGCAATTTGAAGTTTTAATTAAAAATTTGAGTTACCCCTATACAGGGTAAATCAGACCACCTGTGCACATACCTTTACTGGATATAAAGCCGCTTGGGTAACTCACTGATCCAAAAAGTTACATTTTGCAACCTACAACCCCCCTAAAATTCCCCTAAATAAATTTTTTTTTTTTTTAGAAAAACACATTTTAAACGGCTCTAGCTTGAAAACAGTAAGAGCTAGCAAAGATTTGAAAGAATTTTCATAGTCAGGGATTAGATTTACTTCAGTCACTCTTGAGCGTTTTTCTACATTCGCACTCCTTCACCTTAAAAAAACACCTTACTTCTAAAATTTGTAAATTGTCTTGGATTTTTGACGTGTTAAAATTTTTAAATTACTTTTCGGACATTATATTTGTACTTTAAATTATTCCAACATTGAAAGATAAGTGCCTAAAGCGACATTTTAAAATTTTAATCCACTAAAAACATTTTAAATGGCGGGTTTTCAATAAATATGGTCGGTTTTTAACTCTTGTTGAGCCAAACCGTTGTGCACGGGGTGGTCTGATTCACCCTGTACAAAATGGTTCTAAATTGTTTCAAGGTTTATATTTCAAAGTCTTACAGATCTGACATATTCAAATTCTAGAAGTATGAAAGAAATAGAACATTCTTGAATGACACACAATGATCACTTCTGTTAATTTAGAGATTCCTAATAAGAAATTAAAAACCGTGTTCAGTGATTTGTTCCTTTCAGGGTCAATTTATGTTTTTTTATGATTTTCAGGATTGGAGATGAAGAAGACAAAAGGGCGAGTAACCTTTGTACCCCCGGATGGAGGCTGGGGCTGGGCAGTGGTCTTAGGTTCAAGTCTTATCAATGTAAGATACCAAAGTAAGAAACATTTCATATACTTCTCGAGTGCTCTTTATATACTCTTATCAGGTGCATTTCATTTATTGAGGGATTTGTTCTGGTCAGGTTTTAAGATCTAAAATCAATGTTTGTATCAAATAGAATTAGCCAAATAATGATGGTGGTGTGAAACTCTAATGAATTACCAAATTATATTGTCAAACACGATTAAAATTTGTTTGATTATTTGATCATTGCTTTTCTCAAACCAAGAACCCAATCAGCACAAGCACAAGCTACTCACAGGATAATCCCAAAATCTTTTTATATAAGGTATTTCACATGAACTTCAAATACAAAATATGGAAACATCACATTGAATTTTGAATATTGAATATTGAATAATATACTGTTGAATCTTGAATTTTGGTAAATACCTTCCAAAAACTTCTTTACCTAAAAATAACATTATTGTATCTATAGTTTCTTGCATCTTTGCATTGATTACAAATTCCCAAACATTGTTTTTTAAAGCGATTTCTATAAGATGATGGAAACATGAAATTACTGTTTCCATCCCCACACAAACTTGAAAGTAAATAATAGTATATTTCATTACTAGGACCGAAAGTGGCATTTTCAGAGTGCTCTTAAGTTTTTGTGTGAGGAAACCCAAATTTACGGGTTTAACGGAGCAAGTGCCGGAAAATAACTTTCGGTACGAACTAAGAACGACACGTTTCATCACGGCGCAAAAATACTCAAACACAAAAAACTGACCTCAGCAATATATTTTTTCTCAATTAATTATTTTAAACATCAAAATAACTTTTAAAACATAAATACCCCCGCCTCAGCAAACCTGCAGACTAAGCGAATTTCAACTTGTCTGATTACATTTTTACTAAAACTAGTAAACACATTGCTCGAAATCGAGCAATTACAAAGAAGTAAAGTAGTTATTTAAAAACAAATAAAAGTCATCATAATTTCCGATGAGCTTAAAAGACTCAACTCATAGATTATGTACCTAACAGTTCCTTATAATCAGCATTTCTTGTAATTATTTTATCATTTTTCAAAAGCTGATCTGGGTTTTTAATATGTTTCCCACTAATGTATTACCCATGTAGCACAGATGGTTGGGCCAACGTTGGTAAATTGTGGAGCCACACAGTTGGCCAACGGTAGAAATGTCACCTCTTTAAACTGTTTTCCAACCAACCATTGTCCAACAATGGCCCAACCATCCAAAAATACTGATGGCCAACTAACCTTTACACAACTGATATCCAACCAACCGTTTTATTTCACACAAAATAATAAATATTTAGTATGAAAATAATTATTATGTATAATTATTAGTTGAGTAAATTGATTAAATAGTTCATAAAAACAAATTTTGAAAAAAACAAGAATAAAATTTTTTGGCTCAGACGGGTCGACTTATGAGCCTCTTACCTTACCACTGAGCTATCTGTGATTGTTGATATAGAGAGTTTTCAAGTGGTGAAAGAGTAGCCGACAGTTGCAATGGTCGCAATACTTAAAACATTTTCGATACTACACAGTATAATATGATTCTGTTAATCATTTAAGGCATCATAAGTAGTTATGATATTATTATTATTATTTTTTTTGGGGGGGGGGGAGTTAGAGAGGATACTGGGTTTGAATTTGAATATAGATTATTTCATTACCGTTAGATTATCAATGCTATTATAATTGACTGTTTTGTGATTAATTACTCTTTCCCCATAAATTGTTGCAAATAAGTTAAAGAATATTAATTTTAAATATATTTGCATTATTATAATTATGTTGTGAAAGCTAGATCCAGAGAATGAAAGTTGTGTAAACTCAACTATGGACCATCATTGGTTCAACAAAAGTATCTTTTGTTGGTCCAACGGAGTGAAAAACGGTTAGACAACGGTTGGCTTGATGTATGATACCCAGCAATGCATATTAATGTATTTAATTAACAATGAACCAATGTTGGTCCACAGTTGTAAATATTGGTTGGCCTAACTATGAGATATACAGTTGGACAACGGTTGGTTCATTGTGGAAGCTCTAACCAACCATCGACCAACTGTCCCACAGTTGGCCAACGTTGGCCCAACCATCTGTGCTACATGGGTAGGTTGTCCGTGTTGATCTTCGTCAATGATAATGTAGTCTGCATGGTACCACCCATTGTCGCCAGTACGTTTACAAATTTCAGTAAATTTTTTATAGCGATAACATTTTGTTGACATGACTAAGAACCACCTGATTTTCTACATAACCTCTCTGTCACAATTTTATTTTCATCAATTGGCATTCATTTGGGTAAATACTGTTATAGGCTATCCTAAATTATTTTTACCTGAAAAAATGCAGAATTGAAAGGCCTAATGTCGTTCAGATGGTTTTTTGTTTCCCTTAAATGGGAATAATGCGAATCCTTCAATGAAAGTTTTTTTAAGGTTTCTTGGATGTAGTCACATTTTTTTTTTATCACTTGACTTTTATGAATACATATACCTATTTAATGATTAATGTCCTTGTTGTACCAGTTTAATTCAGACTTAGAGGGGTTTCCTTTACCAATCATCATAAAGTTAAGTCCATGTTTCCTACAAAATAGCACTTCGACTAACCCTTGTTCATTGTTTGTGGGAATCTTCATATTGTAGATGTAGGTGTTTTTCATCATATAGGATGATAACGACAGTAAATGTTTTTTTTTTTTTTAATCTCTATTTCTTCTACTTGCTGGTGGTGTTCTATGACTTTGCTATGTTTCCATGGTTAACAAATCGGTTCTTTCAATGATTTCTCAAGAAATACAGTACTATGTCAATTCATTTTTCTTATTTGGTAAAATATTTCAAATTGTCCAGGCTTTCTCGATTTTTTACTTTGTAATATGTATGAATGTAAATTAAAATAGTAAATATTTCATTTCAACAAAATCAGTACCCTAAATGTACCCAATGCGTTTCGTTGAATTGAAATATAAATAACAGCAATTAAATTATACAGCTGATCAAAATGTAAACAATTATGTTCTTCATAAGGATAACATGGGAACTATAACAGCCACTGGGGCAGAGACCAAGGGACTTTTTTAAAAATGTAAGGTCAGTTTGCAAATCTACGCGACACGCTCTTTACAATGAGACGTCAATGGATAAAATTGGTTAAGAAATGGCGGAGGAGTTCAACCGACAAAGTTTCATGTAGCGTATTAATTATATAGATAATGTTTTCTACAAAGTAGCCTTACTCATAGCCGCAATAGGTTTTCAGACACATGTCCAAAAGCCTAACAGCACGACTCCATTCCCCATACCGCCCTGAGCAATAGGGATCATTGAGATTCGCTCTAACCTTTCCTCTCCTCTTCATGGGCAAGTTTTCATTCCTCTTCTTTCTTAGTTTTTGTTTGTTTCTTTTTTTTTTTAATTTTAACGCCTGTATGTATCCCTGGTTTTTCCTATTTCCTTAGCTACTTTTCTAAACGTCTCAATTGTTTCCTTGTAACTCATCATGTTTTATTTTCTCATCTCTAGACCTATCTTATCCAAGACTTATTCCGGTTCTCTCCTATTTGTCTCCTGAAGTGAACAATTTATAAATACGTGACTCGTGGTTTTTATTTCTTCACATCTACACACTTCCTCTTCCACCATGTGAAATCTTCACAAATTCGCCTTGAAATGTTCTATGTCCTGTGACAAACTGCGTTTCTTAATGGCCCATCTCCCAATCTTGTTCCAGTCTCTTTCTGATGTTAGGTATATATACAAACGTTTACCTTTAAAACGTTAACATTAAACACTCTGCTCCCAACGCATTTGCCACTCATCTAATATCTCCTCTCTTCTGTTTCCGATGTACTCATACCCGCCTCCTTGTCTTCCAAAATCAACAGCTTATGCAGCGATTATCCAACAGTCCTAAATTGAATGTGAAATCTTCAGGCGGCTGTTGTAGAGCACACTTAAATCTAACACGGAAGGGTGCTTGCTGTATTCGGCTATCGATAATAGTATTATTTGTATTTTGTTCTCGTCTAGAAGTTAAAATTTTGGCGGCCTCCTCCTATTGGCCGTCCTGGTCTTTGTCTTATAGTCTTCGTTATAACGAACGTTTTTTTGGTTATGTTTTGACTTTGTGCAAAATTTTAGTATAACCAGCTGTTTCAAATATAAGTGTCAATTTGAAAGTATTCATCTGTTCAAATTTTAACAAACATTTTCTCCCTAAGAATAACATGGGAACTTTGAAGGCCACTGGGGCAGAGCCCTGATGGAATTCCAAAGTTTTTTTGTTTGATGGCAAAAATGCATGCTAAGACCTTTCTAACGACACCTTGGACATGGTGATCGGTAGCTCCACCACTCCAAAACAATTATGACAAAAATATGCATAGCGTATTAAATATATAGATATTTCCATAAATTAAATAAGATATATTTATTCCCAATTTAAATAACATTAGATTTAATGAGTGCTTAGGTTTGGGGGGAAGGTTAAAAGTGTTTTTTTACCATACATCATAATCCACTTGCTAGGGGGGTTCCCGTGTGCATTTTATGTATAGAAAAACACCCTAAGGGATCATGTAGGTACTATGTGGGTTATCATTTTTCACTAGGGTGCCAGCTTGGCAGAGTGGGCATAACCTCAGAATCCGCCATTTTAAAAATGGCGGCGGCATTTATTACATGAAACTCATTAAGCGCTTATACCTCGAAAATGGTAATATATAGCGAGTTACTTTTACAACAATAAATGTTGCTTACACAATAAGGAACAACTTTTGTATTTACAAAAATGCCCTACATATAACTATTAAGGAGTAGTTGAGCAATTTATGTTAATTTAACCTATACATTTTTACTCTGTTTGACAAAAAAATTCTAACATCTTTAAAAAACTGTTCCTTTTTAATTTTGCACATAGCACTTATTGCTCTTTACATTTAAGGTCAAAATACCCCCAGCGAAGCAAACCTGCAGACTAAGCAAACATTTACCTGGCTGCATTTCTACTAAAATATTAAAATTGGCATATTTATAGTATTTAACCTATACATTTTATCTCTGTTGCCAAAAAATCTAATAATTATATAAAAGCTGTTATTTTGTAATTTGGCATATAGCACAATTTTTTCTTCGCATTTAAGGGGATAAACCTGCAAAAAGCATTCGAGAAACTTCTGGCAGATATATAAGTTATTAAAATAATATAAAATATTTTTAAATTAATTTTTTGTTATTACATGACGCATACAAATATAAAAATAAATATAAACCTTTCTTTATAATGAATTTTTATTATTACAAATAATAATAAATTTACGGATGTAATATAAATTATTATTATAAATTCATAACATTTATTATTAAAATGGCGATGGAGCAGGAACGGGACCGGCGGCAAAGTTGTGTGCATCGGCCAAACATTGACGTCGCGTTATCATAACCAGTACCTTGACATTGTCCTTGGTGGTAGGCAGCTTTAAACTGATTGTATTGATATTGAACTAGTTTAGTGGATCATAAAATTTGAGCGCAGTTATTGGATCTTAATTATAAGCCTTTTGGGTTAAGAGGAATTAGATCTGTTCCCTTTTATAGTCATCAGAAAAATGAAACTGTTCACAATATACTTGTGAGCATTGCGGCAAAGAGTAACCACCATCACTGTGTCAAAAACTCAAAAAATCGAGTTGAAAACGTGTTCTTCCATGCAATGGATTTGGATGTATGTACAATAAAAAGCACGTAAGATATGCTGTATAGTAGCTCTACCAGACAGAATTTCTTCACGAGCAGAGGATGCAGTTCTTTAAGAGTATTCGTTGTACAGTGACAGTGTACGTATATCCAGTGTTTAAGATCATTCATAGTTTCACACTGAGTATCCTTTTTTTTATGTGAACTAGATGCTTCACTGTGTTTTCCAAACTTTATTCTAACTCTTCCTCCCCATCTTTTCCAAAGTCCATTAGCAAAGTAATTGAATTACATTTTAGGGTAGCACGCTTGTAACTAATTTGCTGGCAAAGTCACAGCCCGTTAAAATATGGAGTGCTGGGAGAACTGAGCAAAGGTTACTTAAATCAAATCAAATCAAATCAATTTTATTTCCACAATATATAAAAGTTTACAATTTTTCAAAAAAAATAAAATACAAATATATATAGTCTTGAAGCATTATAGAGTAAATTGATTACGTAAATTAATCCTAGTAAAATTAAATTTATAAAGTTATAATAGTAAAAACTTAAATACTAGTTGAATGTTTGCTCCGGCTTGAATGATAACTAATGTAATAGATAAGGAAATGAGTCTACATGGACCTCAGTGGTCTGTGCGTAGACTCGAGTTGTTAAAAATTATATATATTTTTGAGCTAATTTTAAATAGAAGAAAAAGTTTAAGATTAAATAAAAATTTACTATGTGCTATGGGAACGTGTAAAGATAAAGATAAGTTTAAAGATTATATAAAAAATTGGAGTAAATATTAGTTTAAATTTTTATGAACAGAATTGTTTAAGAAGAAGCCAATAAATAAAATGGAAAAGAATTTTGTTGGTTGCAAGAGTTTGCAGAGGCCCTGTCCGTTCAGTGCTGTCAGACAGTGGCAGGTCTCCTGTTATCAGTAGTGATAAGAGCCTCGGCCTCTTCATCGCTGATATCCAATAACCATCTATTAACTAGATTTTTGAATACACCTAACGTAGGTGAATGAAATAACTGAGTTGCTTTATACATAGTGGAATAATTCCGGAACAAAATATGTGCTATGTAGAAACAATTTGTTTTTGAAAAGGATTTATGCTGCTGAATAGTAGAAATTCCAATTCTATTTGCATATCTTGTATTATGAGTGTGGGTTATGGAAGTAAAAATTGAATTGAAGTTTTTAAATATAAAAATTAGAAGATCCTTAATAAACAATTTTGCAATGGGGAATATTCCAGTTTCATGAAATAGTAAATCTGAGGGGTATCTTTTACACTTTTTGAAACCAGCTTTTAGGATAGACTTTTGAACCACAATCAGACCTGTGAGATGTGAACTGTACGCCCCTCCCCAAGCTAATATTCCATAAGACAAAACCGACTGTACATATGCAAAATATGTTGATTTAATTTCTTTAAAACTGAGAACATCACTTAACTGTCTAAATGCAAATATAAGTTTTCTAGTTTTATTTTGCAAGAAATTAATATGCTCTATCCATTTCATATGTGAGTCAAAAATTATTCCTAAATATTTATATGAGTTAACTCTCTCTAAGGTATCGCACGAACAACTGTTATTGAATTGGTTGAGACAACTGTGCAAGATCAAATTGGTTAGGTTATAGTCAGCTGTTGACGCGAGAGAAATAGGCATGAATTTTGTTTTGGAAACATTAAGAGATAGTACATTTTGGTCGAGCCATTTTTTTACTAATTTGAGATCTGTTTGAGCTTTACTTTTCACACCTTCCCATGTCTTATCCTTAACATAAATCAATGTGTCATCTGCAAAAAGAAACATTTTTCCAAAAATTGGTAATTTAGAAATATTATTTATATATATTAGGAATAAAATAGGCCCAAGGGTACTGCCCTGAATCACCCCATAGTCAACAGGCACCTCATCGCTATTGACTCCATCTATGTATACGAATTGTCGCCTATCTCTGAGGTAGCTTTCGAACCATGAGATAGCGTTCCCCCTTACACCTATAGCAGATAATTTTGAAATTAGATGCTTTCTGTCTACACTATCAAAAGCTTTTTTGAGATCTAAAAAAATTAATACTGAGCGCAAGTTTTCAGATAGAGCATTAAAAATTTCTTTGTTGATATGAAAAAGAACATCTGTAACATTTTTATCTTTTCTGAACCCATATTGACAGTCTGCTAGGATCTGATTCTGGTTCAAGTAATCCACCATTTGTTCCTTAACTATTTTTTCAAGCACCTTAGAGAATGCACTCAATAAAGATATTGGTCTGAAATTATTTTTGTCTTTGTGGGAGTTTGATTTGTATAAAGGAAAAACTTTTGCCAATTTAAACTTGTCCGGAAATATTCCACTAGCCAAACTTAAGTTTATGATATGCAATAATGGTTTAGAGAGTGAATTTACATTTTCTTTGAGAACATCAGCCGAGACACCATCAAAACCGGGGGCAGACCCACCACGTAATGAGTAGACATGTCTGACAACGTCGAGTTCAGTCACTGTCTGGAGTGTAAACACAGTGTCCTGCCTGTAATCTGCGTCGTTGATGATCGGCGGACCGCTGCTATTTATTGAACTGGCAAGGTTATATCCAACAGAAGCGAAAAACGTGTTAAAGTCATCAGCTACAATCTTTCTTACATCAGGAGTGATGTTGGATACGTTTGGAAGATATTTCTGAACTGAAAAGGGGTCTTTTTTATTTGATCGCCCCG